>NC_089880.1:3763928-4067857 GCF_040182565.1 Anser cygnoides | reverse complement strand
AGAATCAGCACATGGCAAATGCTTCAGAATATGTTTTAGCTCAAATGTAAGCTAATTCAGCTGTTGCATAACTTCTGCTTTTGGTCTTCCTTGTGCTCTTCAGAAGTGGCTTAACATACTACTTGCTATAAAAGCTGAACATGTGCATCACACTGAACCAGGGATCTATGACAGTCATCCTGGACAAATGAAACTGTGCTTAAGACTCCATCTTTGGCTTTACTTCAGACTCTTTTTTTGCTGGACCATTGAAATTATTCAGCTATAATAGTGAATTGGGATTTTGTATGGTGCTTGTACTGATGTGAAAAATTATTTGCCTTCTTTCAATTCTGTTCTTGATATAGAATGTGGGAGAGCTCTGGGGCTGCAACACTCAGCTGATGAATATCTCTACTTCCCAGAAACACATTTCTTGAGTGGTCCATTTTGTCTCCGTTCTTCCAAAGTGATTAACTATCCATGCTGCTACCTACTGCTGTGGTTTAACCTGTCTAGCAGCTAAGCACTACACAGCCATTTGCTCAGGGGTCTGTATACAAATAGTGTATTAGTGTGGGGCAGTTCAGACTCACACAAACAATAGTTTTAATATGTGATGCCAGAAGTGCCACAGGGCAAAGCAGATCTACTGAGCCTAGTATAGTCTACACAAGTAGCACTAATGTGTGCTTAGGGCAAGAGATGTAATGAGACTACAGTGATACTTTCTCTTCCTGGCAAGATCTCATTGCTGCTTGCCAGCATCAGTGTAAGGAAATCCTAAGGTAGATACTGCAGTTGGACTGAACCTTTTTAATGATGGGACTTATCCATGAAATGTACAATGAATTCTAGAAAAAAAAATTAAAACCCATAAATCCATCAATGGTTGTCTTCCTATTTAATTATTCACTGTCAAATCATTTGCTTTTAAGTCTGTTTCTTGATATTGTTTAATGACCTGTACTTTATCTTCCTGCCTTTATCATGGTTCTGCAGACATCTCATATCAGTCTTACTGTTTTTTTCCTATATGATTGCTGTGTTCAGTCATTTTGCACTTCTGATTTATCTTGATTACCCTTCTCTTTCACCCTTTGGAGAAAAGTAGAGTTTTGGTCACCCTAACATGTGAAAAACAAAACAAAAAATCTCTACTTAACATGTAAGCATGCAAGACCTTGCCACAGTTGTTTAGGTTTGTTTTCCATTTGTAATGAATCCTGAACTTCTTTGTTTATGGAGTTGATATTTTGCAAAGGCCTGTCTAAAATACTGCTATGGTGTTCCCCTCTTCCCCAAGAGGTTGGTAGTACCTACTCAACAGTTTCTTGTGCTGTGTAAGGTTAAGGTTTTCTGTTTTTATGCTTCAGTACTGAAAGACAGAATTTCACTTGCCAATTTACTTGCATAATCACACTTGTGATGTCTCTTTTGTTTTCATTCTTTTAAGCTACTGCAGCAATATGTAGGGAACAGTATTTTTACCCCTTTGTCAGCTCACTTAAGTTTGATAGCAGAGATCACTGGGGCAAGGCAGGGACAGATTCACAAAGCAATGTGCCTCTGTTGTAAAAACTGCCACTGTTAGTTCATGTCACTCTTTTCTACATCTGAATTGTATCCTATTGAGAACAGCTGAGTTGAATTAAAGATAACTCCCTCTGCTCACAGAACCAACAAGTAATGGGAGAATAAACATCTCTAGTGAAAAGGGGAGGGGGAAAAAACTCACAACAAAGCAGCACAGGCTAGACATAGAGAAAATGTAATATAGTTTATTCATTTTTATCTACTATTCCAATCTCCAGGTAACAATCTCTCAAATCCCAAAATCTGAGATTATCCTACTTACTGTTCTACTTGAGACTAGGAGCCACCAAGTTTTTAGAGGCTACATGTCAGCTGATTACTACCATCCACCCTCAGTATGAGGTAGTTGTTTTAGTTGCCTGCTTTGAAACAAGGAAGACAAGCAGAAGGTTACAGTTGCTTTTAGATGGTACATAATTTCTGAGTCAGCTATATAAGAATAATACAACCTGAGCTTTTTATCTGCTTAGCCATTCAAACCAGCCTGAGACCCAACGAAATAAAGTATCATAGTGATTTGAATATAAGGATGTAGTGCTTTGAGGCACTTTTTCCCCAAGAAGGTGGTACTGGAAAAATCTGACTTGCCCATGACTTTTCTAGATGCTGTTGTGCTTTTTTTAGGGCTGCTCTAAGTTCCCTAGCTACTCCCTCATGTGGAAAGAATTAATATGTTGCTTGGTGGGAGTCATGGACCTTGCTGGAGAGCTAAGCCCTGCAGTGGCTGCACCTACAGCAGACCTGTTGTGGCTGCAGGACAAGTCACTGGCAACTCACTATTTCTGAAAGGGGCCTTGAACTAATTTTAGCTCCCCTGGCCAACTGAAATGTGTACTAAGCACTACTTCTTAATGCCTGACAGGTGCTGCTTGTCTGGTAGTCAGCTTCCTGGAAACGTGGGGCTTTCTGTAGTGAGCTAGGAGGTGAAGCCATGCTTGGGAGATCAAGCTGTTTACAGCATTATGTGCAGGATCTGTGAGGCTATGGGTGGGAGTCATACGTGGTCTCAGGAAGTGAGCAAGGTCTTTTGATGGCTATACTGTCATATGTGAAGTAGAAGGGTGGGTAGACTGGGGTGCTATAGAAGGTGGCTAAATATGTAAATGCTGTTTTTGGATTGTTTTGCTGTTACTAAAAAAGGAATGCTTTAAATTTTGGCCAAGATTTGAAGCTTGGAAACCAGCTTTTATATTTACACTTCTTCCTGCTACTCTGTCTTTATGCTTAGTTTTTTAAATAACTTTTTTTTTTAATGACTGAAACATTTTCAATCAAAAGTCAAAGTAGGTGTGTTTAAAACTGAAAGGATATGCTGTGAAGTTCCTGGAGAGGGATGTTTATCTGCTCCGTGTATATGGCAACAATGTATTCCTGATCGTGCATACCTGTCCCCACATCTTCACACTTGGATATACACTGCATTTATGGTCTTGGGTAACTTTCCACTACCTTCAAAATACAAGATTTGATTTGTGTGTGGCAGCTGGCCAAATCTAAAAGTCTGTTAGAGTCCATTGGGTTATGCAATGGGCAAAATAACCCAGATGCATAAAATAGAAGAACAAAACATTAAGCATTAAGATCCAAAAGGTATGTTGAAGAAAATCTTCATAGCTTTATTCTGCTTTGAGTAGTGAAATTTACTTCCATCTTACAGCTGTTAAATCACCTTTTTCCCCAGCTTTGCCATTCTCATCCTTAGAGCTAAAAAAAAGAAAACAAACAAAAAGCCATTGTATTTTAAGTCTTCCTATTTCTGATGTTAAATCTTTGTATTTAGAATAATGAAGAATACACATACCTCCAATGGTTAATCCATCAGAATAAGCATTGTTTTAGTGTTACAGAAAGAAATCAGTAGAAGGTGTTAGTTCTAGTAATTTGGCAATAAAGTGAGTAATAAGAAACGTACCCCATTATTGCTATTTGAAAATTAGCACAGCTCTCTTATCTGTTTTGTTTCTGTTACCTTCGCTAACACATTACAGGCAGATGGTATTGTCCTTGACTAGAAGCTGACAGATTAAAAGGATGCATGAATAATTAAACCCATTTTTTAAACTAAACTCCTCAGTGGGCACTGTAACTGTTTGGAAGCCTTTTTCTTTTGTTGATGTTCAAAGCAAACTTCCCTCTTCCTGGTGCAGTGAGTCAGGGTGGGAGTTAGTCATATTCCTGAATTAAATCTGATGGAGTAATTTATCTGTATAAACATCAGTATGGCTATAGTCTTTAACTGGGTATAAGGTAGGTTCATTTGAAAGTGACAATGCAGGGCAGATGATTAAATGTTAAGGTTATTTTTAGAACAGCAATATAATGCTTTTGTTTGATATGTAAGAGCCTCCCCCCACTAAGCTCTTGATCTGAGAATGCAGTGGGAAAAATCTCCAGCCCTCTGACCTGTTAGTTTGAAGAGTCACCCAAAATAGCATTTCTTCCCTCCAACATGCATGTTCCTCTGTACTGGGAGACGGGGCCAAAGCAGCTGTTTACTTGATATATGCAGGTCAAACAAATGTCCAGTTCAAGTCATATTTTGAAGTTTGTTGCAAATCACAGAAGCATCTGAGCATAACCTTATTATGGGACCACTGATGTTAAGCTTAGTTCTTACAAGGACTGTACTGTTTGCAGACCAAGGTACTCTGGTGGATTCAAATCCTGGTTGTGGTTTGAGAGCAATTAGCCTGTCATAACCAATAGTCCAGGGATGTGTTTTTGTCTTTCACTCTGCATTACAGAAACAGGTGGCATGTATGCGTTTTCCTTCCCTATTAAACAGTTTTGTTGTACAATACTTTCTTCAGCACAAATTGGGCAAGTATTGTTTTCCATGGTTGTATATCTTCCAGTGGTAAAGAAAAAGTTAGCTCATCTAGACCAGCTACCTGCCCAAAGTTGCACTTTCACTTCCCGTGAGAGTCTATTCCATGCTGTCAGGAGGTTTTTCTGCCTACTGAGCTTCAGTTTTTCCTTTCTTCATTCATTCCATTATGTCTAGCCTTTGTTACGCCCCCAAGGACTTCATTTTCCCTAGTGAGTATTGAATCTTCAAAATATTTGCATGATTGAAATTTAAAGAAGAAAATTAACAATAATCCTGAATGCTAGGGTGCTAATTACAGCACTGCCATCCCTCTCTATCTGTATTTCTAAAGGCGTGTTCCATGAGATATTGATCTCCCACCAAGCTCATAGGGAAATGAAAATTGCTCCAGTATGGAAAGAGGAATGTCCTGTGCTTCTGTCAAGTTAGGGCTATGCTGAAGTCTCCTAATTTAATCCCATATTTCTCCATATTGGTTTGGACATGGAACACTTCCTCTGCATCTAAGATGTCTTTTATCATCCCTAACTTTTCAGTAACTTGTTCTGGAGTTTCATTTTGCTCCCAAAGCAAGACTGTAACATAACGGACTTCCTTCCTGGTCTGTCCTGTGCTTTCTTTCTGTTCTTTCAAAGAGCTCTCAATGTCTATTTAATATTCAAATACTGCCATTGCTTCTCAAGTCTTAATTTCAGAGAGGATTGTTTTTCTTTTATGGCTTGTTGCTTTAGTAATGAATGTTGAGATACCAAAATAATTTTGACTCCCCTCTTTTCACTGGTGGTGTTTATGGTTAACCTGGTAGGCTGAGGCTTGAAAAGAGTTTATTTCCTTGCTCTTTGTCATTCATTGTTCTAGGTGTAAGAGGCTTTCCTGGTTTTGTTTCTTTCTTATAATTAGCTGTGGGATTACAGGGCTGCTTGGGGAAAAAATGAGTCATTTCCTGTTTTTTTCCCACCGATGAAAATGTGTCCTAAGGAGTGGTAATAAATAGGTGGAGGGGCAAAGAGGAATACGGCTTAATTTCTGATTCTACTGGGCACTTGAAAGTGCTCACTTGGAGGCAGAGCTGAAGACGCAGGTGTATTTTTGACTTTATTGGGGCAGTTAGCAAGCTGCTATTAAATGGAACAAGGATTTTTCCTAAATGGCTATTTTCTCCTTAGTATTGTACGTGAAAGTAAATGGGTAAGACAAATATAAATTAATAGAACAGGTTCTCAAATGTCTTTGCTATGTTTTCCACTTCCCCAAAAGTCATTATTTGTTTTCCACTAGCCTCAAAAGAGGGAAACCAAATTGCTCAGAGATTGGCAGGAAAAATGAAGCATCATAAACTTCTTTTAGGAGACAAAAATAGGCAAAAGATTGTTACAGGTGGAGGTGCTCAGCTAACAGGTCAGGTATGTGGCCCACCTGAATGGTGCTACCAGCTTTCCTCTTTCCCAGGGCCTATTCAGGTCTAGCCACACAGCAGGCTGGAGGATGAACGAATCATTTTTGCTAGCAACTAGCTTCTGGAGGGTGGGTATCGCTTCTCTGTATTGTCCAGACATATGTGATAGGGGAATTAAGAGACTATTCCCAAAATACGAGGGGCTGCAACTGTTGCTGGAATGGTGTATCTTGTCTGTAGCCAGCCACTGGTGCTTTCATTTGTTGGCATAGAGTTGTTGGCAGCAGCCTTTGCTCCTGGGGGACACAGGAATTGCACAGACAGCAGAATTGGTGCTTGAGGGAAGCAAAGGTTCTCCTGAGTGGTAGACAAGGGCAGTGAATGATCAGAAGCACTGGGCAGCACTGCTGGAGTATTTCAGGCTGTGTTGTGCGTGACTGCATGAGGTTGATGATCCTCAACTGAGAGAATTACTTAACAGCTCTTCCCAGTCAATGCATACAGCTGCACAAATACTTGAAATTTCTTTATGTGATCTAATGTCCACCCTCTCTCCTGGCTTTACTTTCATTGTAAAGAAATTCTGGACTTCCAGTGCATCTGTAGGCAGGGCCTTGCACTTTTGCTTCCAAACTGCAAGATTACTCAGGATATAGTAAGGAAAAAGGGGAGAGGGGAGGGAGAGAATGTAGAATCAGCACCCCTGGCATCCCTTTAATTCAAATACAACATTCTCTAGTGCAGAATGTGGCTACTGTCTGAAATATGGTGATCTGTAAATACTCCTAAATGCAGTTTAATTATATGCACTAAAATACAACATAACCATGCTATTATCCCTTCAACCTTTCTTGCTATTGTTCTTTCAGCCTTTTATTATCAACGCTATAGTAAGAAACAGACATCTTAAATATGAATAGATTATAAAAAGTGCTAAGAAATAATAGTATGGACTAACCAAATGTAGAGAGGAAAACTTACATCGTTTTTCAGAAACTATAAAGATATTTAACTCAGGTCAACAAAAATGTTAAAACTTGCATAGACATTGTCAAGGCAAGGCTGGAAGTGTTGGTTCCAGAAAAATGATGAGTAAAACTGGTTATTAAACAGCCTTTCTGATTTAAAGTGCAATTTGGATTATCTAGGAAGTAGTTAGAATGCAGATAGGCACAAAAAATTCCAGTATGGAGACAGCATCAAGAAGCAATGCTGTTAGTTACCTTGTAGAAATGAAAATTATCCTTCTAACTGAGGTAGTATAAATGAATCCCTTAATTGTAACTTTAAAGAGAACAACTTTTAGTCTTTGAAAATCACAGAAACTGGCTTTTCTGCGATAGGTGGTATTTTTTACAAAATTTTGATATGGTAACTAGTGCATTGCTAAAGATGAAATAATTCAACAGTATCAAAATGCAGATTAGTGTTTGTTAACAAAGAAGCAAAGAAATGATTAGTAATTGCATATTGGTCCACGAAACAATCAAAGTAATAAGTGAAATAGCTGCTACCAGAGAGTAGTATCAGGTTTGCTACATGAGTGAGCAGCAGCGGCATGATTTTCCTTTTCTGTTACCTGTTAGTGAGGGATCTTCAGTACCGTCTCCAGATACCTGACTCTGAAGATGAATGTGGTGCATAGGTGAGCTTAAGCGTTCCTCTTGTTCTTGTAGGGAGATGGAGTTCTTGTGGGTTGCCTTGTTCAGGCTTGAGCCCAGGCTTCTCACCGGGTTCATCTGTGGCACTTCTGTGGTTTTTCTGCTTGGTGGCTGATAAACCTGACTATAATGGCCTATGGGATGATATGATGGTTTCTCAGATTTGCTGTTTTCATCATCGTCGTCATCAATAATAACTAATTCTGCGCGGATAACCCCATCATATCTTGACAACTTTTGATCTGCTTCTGCATCATCGTCATCAATGCGCTGATAACCCATGAAAATCATTGTAACTGGTTCTGAGTCATCCACGTAACATGGTACAGCTTGGACGATCCTGTACTGAACATCTTCCTCATCTTGAGGTGCAGGGGATGTTTCATTATGATGGTAGGAGCGTAAAAACCTTGTCTCATTATGTCTTTCTATTATATTCTGATAAGGTTTTAATTCCTCATGTGCAGCTTTTCTTTTTTCATTATGTATCATTCTGTTCTCAGGATTAGTGTGTGCTTTCTTCTCTGAATGTGAAAGCTCTGGAGAGGGAGACTTTGGTGTTGGCTTTGGAAGACCAAGCCCGTTCTCTTTATGTTGCTGCATGAAGTGTTCCTGCTTAGGAGAGAATTCTGTCTGACTGAGTCCATTCATCTCTCTTCTATGTGTGTCTTCCAGTTTTAGTCCGGGGACTAATTTGTCTTTCTGAGGAGTAACTGGTCTGCAAAACTTGTTTGCAAACACAGGCTCATGATACTCTGTGGGAGACTGGGAATTTTTTTCAGTTGCCTGCCTTAGAAGGTCCTCCACCTCAACAGGAGCAAGTTCATCCATCCCATTTTGTGTTGTGCTGCCATTTGAGGACACTGCATAGACTGACTTCCTACCATCATCATAGACTTTAATACCTGTCTCTTTAAACTCATTCGAGGGAAGAGGTATTGTTGACAACACTGTGTTTTCTCCTGTCTTCATGTCTTTTTCAACTTTAATTTCCATGGCAAACAATGCTGTTGAAAGAAACAAGTGCTTAAACTGATGATGCAGTGGCAGGAAGAGATATTTTAGAAGAGTTCTGACAGTGATGGAGAAAGACTGTCAGAACGAATTATCAAAGACATAAATTATCGCATACATAACCAATGTACTAGGTTCTCATTCTGAATCCCCCCCTTCCACCTTGTCAAAACTTGAAGCTGAAAAATATTTTTGGTTGGATCTACTTCTGCAAGGAAAAATAAGCTGATGAGGAGCCACTTTTTGTTATGTGATTCTGACTGAGAAAGACACATTTAACCTTAGCCTCCAGTGGTGTGCTTGGCAATAGCAGTTGAAAGACCTTGACATGCTACAAACTGAGAGTTTTGGGCACTCAGAGGGGTTAGAAAGTGGTGTTGGTAGGAAATAACGAGGTACTGCCAGCTAACTGGTGGATGTAACTGCTGGCAGAAAATGTGAAATGTGTAGCATGAAGGGAGGAGCTACTAAATTATGCCAGATAGAGGAATGAAGTACTGGAAGGAAGCTTCAGTGTTGAAAACATTTGATCTTATTCTCAAAAGCCTTGTGTCCCACCTCTCAGTTTTACTGACATCACTGATAACATAACGCAGCTTAACTGAGAACATCATCTCATATCTATAATGCTCATCCTTTCCTTAAAGTGTTAGATTCAGTTTTTAGGAAGCCTTTGCAAATACTGGCACCCTTTGCAGTTGTTAGTAAGCAGTACCTTTTCTCTTTTCTTCATCATCAGTGACAGTATGTCCTGCCCTCTTCAGTGCAGAAGGTCTGAAATACTTGGGAAGGTCAGGTATGCTGGCATATATGTAGTCTGCTGCCTCTGAATAAAGAATATCACCAATGCACTTATTTATGTTTTTAATGACTTTTACGAGAACCTTTTTTGAATTATTTTTTACTAAACATACCTTCTTCAGCTCCTGCTTTTTCAGTCTTCACTGACTAGGAAAGAGAACCATTAATAATAAATGTGATTAGTCAGTTTTAAGATGTTAACTAGACAGTGTTTTGCTTTACATAATAGTTTAACTTCTGTACATGGCTTCATACTGAGAGGTACCTAAAAGTGGAATCTGCTCAGCTTGGAGTATGGCAAGTGGGAAAGAGGAACTTGCTTCTGGTCATCTTACCCTGTGTCACTTAGAATCATACTGGTAAAGACAAGACGTCAGAAAGTGTTACTCAGTGAGACAGCCTCACGCTGTAGCCCAGACTGATTGACTTCAATGACTTCAAAGCCGTACTTTGGCTTTCCAGTTAATTATCTCCCTGCTTATTTTTAAAATGTGTGTGTGCATATGTAAGAACAACTGGAAAACTGAGGTTGAGTTTCATCGTTTTTTTTTTGAGAAGGCTTCAAATTTTCAAATATCAAAATGACCTTTAGACAAAGGCGAATGACTAATGATAAATCACTTTTCACTATAACTTCTCTCGGGGACTGAGGGGAAAGGATGATGCAGTTTAGTTGGATGCATCACCTGAAGGAGCATAAGTTGGTCTCTGTACCATTGTGTCTATCTTTTGCTGAGGTGCAAAGTTGTTGATTGGTGGCAGTGCTGTTTTCTTGAGATGTGATATAGATAAGTTATGACAGTAATTGTTTCCTGACCTCCAACCCCTGCTCCAAAAAGCAAATGGAAACATATGGACACTTGAACAATATAATTTCTTGGCCGCTCTTTGTATTTGATCTACCGTTGTTTCAGAACAAAGGTTCTTGACCACTTGCATGATCCAGCTAGCTCTTCTTTCCCTGATTATGATGATGAATAAGTAACGCATTCTACCTCTGGAGTAATTTGGCACTTACCTTTATTATGTCTTCTGTTGTTTTCTCAACTGACTTAAGTTTCTTTAAAATAGATTCTTCCTTAGCTGAGACTTTCATTTCCTCTTTTTCAAGGGCCTCAATTTCCTTCTCCAGTCTGCAATTACAATTCCGTTTGATTTAATATCAGGTAGAGAACAACACTGCAGATTTGATTCATTTTGAATACAGACACTAGTGGGGCTGATTCTACTTACCCTGGCAAATCTCACTCTGATATAGAATCAGCTTGTAATTTCACATGTCTCAGGAAAAACTGAAATAGTATTCTCAGTTTTTAAAAAACGTACCTGCCAGATTCCTGCTGGGCCTACTGTGAAAACAATGACTGATGTTAACTTATTTTTCATGAGAGAACAGGTAAGGAATATATGCCCCCATGGGATTACCTCATCTTTAAGCAAACTTTCTCTCTACATTGTCTCAAGAAATGTGATCGTTCCATGGTAATTATGATGTAGGAAACTAGTCTAGTTACACACACCAGGGTTATGACTTGCTTGTTTCTTCATTCTGTGTATACTTGAACATTTAGGACAAAAGCTGTGAATTCTCTGGTTGTAAAAGTCAGAAGGATGTTCTTCTAACTCCAAGAGTTGGAGTTATATGAGGTCACCTCGCACACTATATTTTAATATATGTAGCTAAGCTGAATTCAGGAGGATAACACAAAGAAAAAAGGTCTAATCAATCTAGTAGAAGCTGCAATTCCCATAGGACCATCTTTATCCATGGATATAAAATTGCATTCATATTTCTGAGAGAGAGCAGGTATTGTGCTGATATATCAAGGCTTTATTTGATAAAATAATGGCATTTGCAAATACTTTTTGTAGAACTAAAATAGGTAAAACAGTACTTAACTGATTTTCTAATGTAAAAATTATTATAGCTAGGAATCATAATAGTGATATGTTTTGCAGACTATTTTTATGAAGCAAAAACTACATAATCATGTGGATTTTGAATACTATGCAAACTGCACAGCAGAGGATAAGAGAGACTGAATTCTGAAGCTTTTTTATGAGTTTGTTTTGGGATCAAGAATGAAGAATTTGCAGTCACCTAGAGTGGTAAAGAGGCTTTCCGAAGGTAGGCTCGGACACCAAGACAGTTCTCTACGGTTTTGCATGTGTGAATGTGGGTTCTGGGATTTCAAATTTCTTTCCTTTGGTAAAAAATGTAACGAAGCCTGACTGACAGTAGAAACTTGGTTCTTGACGCGAATAAATGCAAGATATTTATGATTATAAGATATTTATACATGCAAGATAAGTGTGGGGGCTGGGGTCAGGATGGGTGTGTGACTGTAGCATTTCTGATAGCTACAACAGCTCTCGTGTAGTCTACAAACTTTAAAACACCAGGCAGTTTTAAGGGTTCCACTTCAGGATTGTGAGCTAAGGTGTCTGCAGACACCTTAGGTGTGCTTCCTAGTTGTTCATCAGTCTTTTTACTTGATTCTCTGGGAAAATGCTGAAATCAAGTCTCTGGAAAGGATTTGTTTTCAGCATAACAGTAGTCATGTGAGATGCACCAGTTCAATGCACCTAGGACAAGCAGCTTGGAAGGCTAATGTTTGAAGTGTTTGCTCAAGTAATATCCTCACCTGTATTACCAATGAACTGGCAAGAGAAACTGAGTAGTTCATACAATTATGATACATGTCACATCAGGTGTTAATAACCACTTTCTAAACTTGCATTTAGATGAGATTTCCTGCACTAAAACAATTTTTAAGGGTCCATTTAGTATAGAAGGAGCCTTTGATTGCAGATTGCACCTCAGTCTAGTCAGTGAGAGCTTTGTTTTACAAAGATAAATTAAGGATACCAAACACAATAACTTTGGATATTCTCTAGAACAGAAGGATATTCAGCACTTGGCTCATCTCCATCAGATTTTAGTAGTGCAAGTCACTTGCCGGTGAAGACATGGCTGGTGGGTTATTTTCTTTAAAAGCCCTCATTCTGTAAAAGACTGAAGCTCAGCAGTCAGGATTTTTTGGGCTATTGATTTGTACTCTAGACTTGTACTTGATTTAAAAGGGGCCACAGCTCCCTTTCTTCTTCCCCTTTTTTGTTGTATGTTAGAGCTATATGATATGGTTTCTTATATATTAAAGCTGAGTAAAATGTTTAAGGTGTCTATTTCTTAACTGGAGTTCTTATTTTCTCAGCACTGAGATGCTCGATGAAACACTTCTAGTCAGAAAGGTCCAGGACAAAATATTTAACTTCTGTATATGTGAGCGGGAGAAATCTATGCCTGGTTGTTAAAGCACGTCTATAAGGTAAAGTATCTCAATCAAATTCTTTTCTCTGGTGTGACTAAGGTAGTGACTTTAGGGAGGTGCCCCACAACCTATTTTTCCCTCTATAGTCAAGACACTTCCATTCCGCATAAGCACATATTTTGGGGGGTTTCGATAGAAGCTTTCTGTGTAGCCTACTAGTCATAAAGTCACTTTTCCATGAAGGAGATTCATAATCAAGTCCAAATTTAGCTCTGAACTGGATCTCTCCTGCTGTGGATGAGTGCTATATAGCCTTAGCCTTCTGGTTCATCTCTTTCTCCTTCTTGCAAACCCGTTTGCTTCAACTTATAGGAAGAAACAGAAGTAAATCTTAAAATGTTCCATATTTGATGAAAATGTCTTCCATTGTTTTTGAATCCCTGTAGAAGCTGATGACTGTAGACTTAAGGCAACTGCAAATGATATCACAGTTGCTGACTCTCTAGTCATAAGGGAATTATCACTGGATGGTCAGATCCAAAACTAAAAATAAAATAATGATGGACGTACTCCAATATGCTAGGAAAAACTGCATTCTGATTTGACTTATTCTTTAGTATGGACTAAGATCTAAGAAACCATACCAAAGTCAATGCTAATAATAGAAATTTCAACTGCATTTAAAACAGTAAGCAGACCAGAATAGTTGAATGCAGGCTAGCAGAGAAGCATTATTTAACTGCTCTTGTGTGATTGCTTGAGGACTCTGAATAATGCTGTGGCTCTTGCCCTTTTTAAAATCAAAGTTGAAGAGCTACAATAGTAGAATACTATGTGGATTTTCAGCTGGTGGTAAGAAGATCCTCTTTTTTGCAACACATATGGTATCGCAGGTCTCAGAACTGAGATGTGAAGAAAAGTGCATTCAGGATGAAAGTAAAACAAATAAAAATAAGAACTCTTACACTGCTATGAAAGAAACTAATGTAATGACCACATTCTATATTTCTGCATTTCTTACAGAATACTATTTAATATATTGAAATGTGGTTTTACAGGAGACTTTGATTGCAATATTATAATGTTAAAATTAATCATTAAAAACTCATAGAAGCATAATGAACTAAAGGATCATTAACCTTTACTATGAGTTTGTTTTAGTCTGGACTGTAACTGCTGCTAGACACAGGTGTAAGAAGAAGAAAAATCTTGGAAATTAATTAAAATAGCAAAGTGGGGGTGGGGGAGATGGCTAGGCAAAAAGAAAAAAAAGTTATCTGGGGGATCAAGAAACATATTTAATTTTATGTATGCTCTCATGCCCATACAAACACTCACTTCAAGTGGTAATTAAGAGGACTGATTCAGTGATCAGTGGGGCTAAAGAAAAATTATACCCATGCAAATGGAAAATTGCATCTAGAACTTGTCTCTTTTTTAACACATACTAGTATATAGATGTAAATACTTCTTATGGTTCATTTTTTCAGAGGATGTTGTGTATGTGCACACTAGAACTTGTTGAAAGGCAACTTTCTAAAAACACAAGACACGTTTAAAAAATCAAAGTCCTTTTGACTTTGTACAGTTCAAAATTTAGACCAGGATCTCCTTCCATCTTTAGCAGCTTCTAAATACTCTGAATCAATGACATTTTTAGGAAGTTAATCACAGTCTGGTTTGAAAGGGTCTAGCAGCTGAAACAGTGACTATTTTAAAACAAACTAAAGCTAATATTTTTTTTCATGGTGTTGCTGTGTCTTGCAGAGTACTGGAAGCATAATGCAGTTACTGCATTAAATCAGTCCTCTGGATATTTGTCCTTTCCTCCTTGAGTAGTGTTTGTTGTTTTAGAGGGCAAAGAAAGTAGTATGGAGATATGGATTAAATAAGGATCTTTAGAAGATGAGATTCTAAACTGGTGGTGTGTCTGCCAAAGCAATAGCTGAGTTAACAAATTCTTCAGTGTATACCTGACTGCTGCTGGCCACCAGCTGATCTACGATTGGCACCACTACCACCCCAGAAGAAAAAGGCTTATGGGTGAAAAACAGATAGTAGGATACCACCCTGGAGGATACCAGACTGAGAGGAAAAGGCAGCTTAGCAAGTCCTTGCATGTTTTGAGGTGAGTCAATGCTTTAGCAGCACTGGAAACCATCTAGCCTTAGCCTGCCTTAATGTATGTATCACATTACAAACTAGAGTAGTTCTTAGTAACATGGTGATGTTTGTGCATTTTTTTTAAGTACGTTGTTTAGCAACTAAGTCTGTCACACATGAATGCTATTTGCTAAAAATCCAATGATAAAATGGGACTGAATCTTAATTCACCTTGTTCCCTGACCCAGGGACTTGCTCACTTGGCTCACCGCAACTTCTAACAGATAAACAGGGTGAATAGAAAAAAATGTGTAAATGCTGTTTTTGTCTGTAACCAGAGCTTTGAGTCACTTGTCTGCAAGGTGGCTCAGGCCACCCACTGTTCACTGTTTTACTGTCACTATAAGGAATGGAACCTTCCCTTTTATTGAAAAATGCCCAAATTCTAACATAAATGCTAGCTCTATTTGACATCCAAATAAAGAGTGTTTTAAAGCAAGTTTAGGAGGGTAATGGAAATGCCACTGTTGTAAATAACTTGCATACAGCTGCAAGCAATTGTGCTCTCAGCTGAGAGAAACATCCATGGTTCTAGGGGTATTGAAAAAAAATCTTTAAAGTGATTCAGTTTTTTAATTGATAATGAAAACCACATAACTGTCAGAGTGGACAGAATCTACTTGAAGCAACAGTGAATTTTAATAATTGGATGCACAGCAGAAAATTTCTACTGAGCTTCTCAATATATCGTATTGTTACTGCATGACAAGTATGTACATGATCAGTATTGCAATCTGACAACATAGGTCAAAGGTGTGACTTCATTTTATGTATATGTAGTCAGGCAAGCTTTTACTAGCTTGGGTACCATCTATGGCACAGCAAAAGTGCTGTGCAAGTATGGTGAGTGCATATGTTGTGCTTTTTAGTGGACTTTGTTCATGCTAGACTTGGCATTACTAGGTTTCTGTATCTCTGTCTAGTTTGAAACCGGGTTGAGTATGTCTAAAAAAGACATGATATGGAAGACAGCATAGATGCCTCTCTGGAGGCCTTTGCCAGACCACTATTGAACAGTGGTAGGAGGTATAACTTACAGGAGGAGATGTTTGAGAATAAACCTGCTTAAATTTTTAGTTCAGAGGGAAGTTTCCATATGACTCAAGCTATGTTCTTCTGCCTCAGTTCTCCATCTGTAAAGTCAAATGCCTTGCCTATCTCCTCTGTGTGTAATGAGGATAAAAGCTGCCCAAGTCTCTAAAGTATGGATTGCCTAGTTAAGAGAATAAATATATCAATAATGAAAATGTTTCTTTTGCTAGTAAGGCCTTAAAACCTCCCAATTGTCTTTAAAACTTCAGCAATGGTGATAGAAGTACTTTTTCTACTGCTAGGTGGGTCAGGAATATAATTAGGACCATTTCTGTACCTATTCTTAGTTCCAGGATGCAGGTTTCTTGTCGTATTGTATCTTGCTTGGTGATGAAACTGTTTTTTCATGCTTTTTTTGATTTATAGTGGGTGAACATCACCACTTATTTTTTTCTCTATGCTGTCTTGCAAAACACATCCACAATAGAAGGGAACAGTATTTGCTACATAAGTACTACTTCATTGTACCTGCAAAGTTATTGTAAGAGTGAAGACAGTGTCATTCTGTTGTACTTATATTTAATCTTTTCATTTTATGCTTGTCATTTGTCTGATGTCTTTCACTCCAAATAAATCTGAAGTATTTCACATGTACATCAGGTAGTAGGAATCATTTTAAGGAGGAAGCAATCTAGGGGAGGTTGCCAGAAGGTCATGGGCAAGAAAAGTTAGTTGGTGAGTCTGGTATTAACAACAAATAGTTGTAGAAATATTTAGTGGGGAAAAAAAATCAATTGCCATGGAACGGTGGTGTGTGTGTGTATGTGTATATACATATATATATGTATATATATATATATATATAAAAGATGAAACATGCAGGGGTGTTGTAAAGAGAATAACAATTTTAATAGGAGGAGAAAGGCCTGTGTCTAAAACCAAACATTTAATGCAACTTTTCCATTGTGGTACTTTTGGTTGCAAGCAAAGTTATTTCATTTTCATCAACATTTAAATTGCTGATTTATGGTCAGAATCTCAGCCATCTAGATGCACAAACATTGTTTGTGCTTGTAATTAACTCAATTGGAGTTATGTAGGAGAACTCATGCCTAATACATTTCTCTGAAATGCAGGCATATAAATAGAAACTAGTTTGAAAAACAACAAAAACTGGCATCCCTGAATCTGACCTACATGGGAAAGGAATACTAAACTCTTTTTTTGGGGTGCAGGCTGAATGTTAAGTTTCTGGTAAAAATTCCAGTTGGAATGTAACAGACATTTCTGTAGTTAGGCTGTTGCAGGTTCAAGCCTACATTAAGCTTATGAGCTCAGGAACTTTGGCCTTGTTTGGTGTAATGTGTGTGCTCTTGGTCATGTGATACAGTACTAAATGTGCTGCCTTCCCATTCACAGTGCATCTGCATACAGGCCTTGTAATTTTATATATATAAAACTATACAAATGTTTATATATTATATTTACATATATATATATAAAAGAGGTGGTCTGAGATTTTGCTCTGGGATTCATGATGTCGTTTAAATAAGCAATCAGGTATAAATGAATGGTTTAGCACTCTCATTTCTCTCACTTCTTCCTTAAAGCAAAAATGCATTTAGAAATTTTCATTTTAATGTCTATGACTATATTTCAAAGGACCTGGAAGCTTCTAATTCAGGTAAATTTTATAAACTTATTACTCCTTCTCAACACAACTGCAATCTGGAATTGAAGCAGAAAAATTAAAATTTCTTTGACGCTAATTTACCTCTATGAGTTAAAGTTTTGTTTGAAGCTCCAGTTTGGTTACTGTTTTACTATTTCTAATAGCGTTAAATTCTAATCAGGCTAAAAAGTATGTATGGCTGCATTCAGAGAAGTGAAGCTTAATATGGGTGTAATAGAGAATTAAAAATAGAAAGAGTGTAAATAGAAACTAAGGATGCTGAACTGAAGACAAAGTCAAGACTAATTACAAGGACAGCATCAAAATACTCTACAACTGGAAGTAGAAACCCAGATCCTGAGAGATGTTGAAATGGCATTGCATGTCTGACTTATCAGCCCTATTTGCTGAAATCTCTTTAAAAACCACCCTATAATACTAATTAAGTCTCAATCCTGCTTTCCCTCCTGTCCTGTTTCTGGGAAGACTTGGACCTGTTGCCAGCGTTGCTGTGAGACAGCTTAATTGCGATGACTCAGGTGCAGGGAACCCTTAAGATTTGTTATCAGGTAACAGACTAGATTTAGATGCTGGAAATTACCCTTCCTGATGACATACCTCAGTGTTTATAAGGCAGTTTATACAGCAGAAGTTAAACAGTTTTTCTTTTTTGTGGCATAGACACTTACAGGCCTCCACTATAATAGTACTGCTTATTCTTTACTCAGATGTCATCAAATTAATTAGCACCAGCGTAGGTTATGTCAGGAGAATAAAAACATCCTTTCACCAACATATCTTACCAGACTTGGTTCTGAGGCTTAAAAAAAAAAAAATAATTCTCCCCTCACCAAATTTGTTGGGGCACAAAGGAGACTTCAGCTAAACCTCCAGCTCTTACTTGAAGTCAACAGGATTTTGAAAATCTATTCTACCCTCCCAGTGCCTGGAGAAGGGTTGAACTTCCACTAGATTGGTGGGGAGTTGCCTGCTCTGTGCAACTTCCCCAGTGCTCCTGCCCCACACAGCTCTGTTTCCTGTGATCACACTGTCACAGGGACCCCTCTCACATCTTCATAAACACCTCCTGTCAGGATGTTTTTAGAGCACAGTCTTCCTCCTACCATTGCAACAAAGAATTCTGGAGAGCTACTTGAAAAGCTGTTCTGTTGAGAAAAGTGCTTTCAAGCAAGAAATCAGCATAATTATAGGAAGAACTAGCACAGGCTGTTGCCTGTCAGTGAGGAGAACTATCATTTGTGTCAGATGGAGTAAGGGGGGGAGTGGGTGTGAGATAACCAGTGGAGATAATCTGAGTGACAACTTTGCCAAAAGAGGGTGTAGGAGGACAGTGGAGGAAGAAGGGAGTATGGAGGAATGTGCTATTGAACTTAAATAGAGGAAGAAGCCTTAAAAAAAAAAAAAAAAAGTGGTGTGTGTGTGTGGGTGTGTGTTGTTACTTTCCTGAATCTAAAGCAACCAAAACACTTCAGCTTTGCTGTGGATGCTAATGGGAGGTACCGCTCAGGATGCCTGGATCCAGTTTTTATACAGAGCTGTACTGTGTTTGGGAAAAGCTAACTGCAGACAACGTAGTGAGTGCCTAGAATTACATTCATAGTAAATAAAGGAGCCGTATGTGTGACTGCCTGTGTAGGTCAAAGCTATCCCTGTGTGGGAGGGCAACACTAGGGAATAAGATTTATAGGACATTTTTAATAATAAAAAAAAAAAGATACAAAAAGGCTTTCACTGTAACAGGCTTCTGTGATTAAATTGAGGACACAACTGCATGGAAGATAAGTGAAAGTAAGGCAAGTGACACTAATAGGGGTAGACAGCTTGTGATGTTTAGAAGTGCTGTGGTCTGGTAGAAATCAAGTATTAAAGGCCGTGTGGGATCTAGTGAAATTGAAGAATTTCTAAAATGATTTACTGATATTTTAAAAATCTGACTCAACAATGACTCCCTTAGAGCAAAACCATACACTGTGGATTACGTCTGACTATAGCATGACATGTATCTGGAATTAGAAACAAATACTTTTCAAAATATTTATTGTGCGGTTTGACAAAATTTGTGACACAGAAGCTTTGTGACATAGAAGCATTTTTTATGCTCTAATTCTAGCTGATCATAAAATACAACAAAGATTGCTTTATCTGTATCACCCTGCATGCGTTTAGCCCTCACTGACATTGTAATCTTTCACAAAGTAAGGTGAGACATTTAAGGAAGGACCACTTAAACCCAGAGGGAAAGGGCTACTACCCTACCTGAAGATGTCTTGTTCCAGCTCATGAGTTCGTTGTTGGTCCTCTCGATTCTGCTTTTGCATTTCTTCTTGCTCTTTTGGAGTGAGAGAACTAAGGCCATCCAAAAGCCATTTTTCTCGCAAGGCCTTTTTCTGACAGGAAAAATACAGAAAAGTGTACTTTAGAAGTTACTCTATTCAGTCATTTACTGTATTTGCCTTGCTGTCATAGATGTGCTCCACACTTTTGTGTTGTATCTAGCACAAAGCAATCTAACAGGGCAACTGCCACTGAAAGAGAAATACTAAAAAGCAAGTTTTGAGATTGACTTAAAAAGAAAATCAGTCAGAACAGTGTCCCATTTTATTAGTTTACCCAAAGTAAAGGTAGAGGACATCAGTTTCTACCTGACATCCTAAGGTATTCAGCATTTCTGAGTGGTGCTTTTATCCTCAGTAAAGCAGAACGGTTGGGCCAAAGTACATACAATACAAATTCATGCAAAAGGCCTCAGTCAGAAGTGCTACGGTTTATTTCAATAGCCCTAGTTTATTGGGTCATGGCACTACATAAATGCTGGGGAAGAGAGGAAAAAGATGAGAAGTTTCTGTAAATAAGGTGGTTTGGGGGTAAGAGATCTCTGGGGAGTTAATGATGCAACACTGTCTCCTGAGTTTAAAAGAACTTGCGTAATTCAGCATTTCGTCTGGAGAGGGCTCTGGTGAGGGGATGTGGGGCAAGAGTAGGACTGGAAAGGTGAAGGCCAGAATGCTGATATGTGGTTAGTCTTTGAGCAGACCTACAGCATATTTAGGACTGCTACCGTAGGGTCATATCCAGGGACTGCATATTTAGGTCCACACCTGTTTAGGTGGAGGGCTTTGTTTGTATAGTAGTGGTTTATAAATGAGTGTCCTGCCATGTGTATAGGTAAGTAGATCTCTAGGTTGTCTTCAAATTTTGCAAAATCTGTCTGTATGCACTGATTCCTACAGCCACTCTACTATGTGAACAGTGGCATCTGAAAGTCATCTGAGTTCTCTGTTATTTCAGGGGAGAGATATTCATGGAGATAAATTCATATTGGTAGGCTAGAGGCTGAAAGTCATGCAGACTTTCTTGTCATCTTTTCCCTCCCTTCAGTCTAACTCAAGAACATAAATCCAGTGCTGCCTCGGGAAAGAAGAGAGAGTTAGGGCTCTTTAGTGAAACTTTTTCAACTGGGGGGAAGCATGTATATGAAGCTTTTAATTAACCAAAATTTTTCCATTTGTAATTTAGATTTCTTGAAATGTCTGATATCCACATTGTGTGTTTTTTTATATATATAATTGTGTTAATTGTAGGATATGGATGAAAATTAAATTGGATTTTGACTGCTGCTGCTTTGAGGCAGAGCCATGCCTAGCACTGGTGAGAAGGCTGCATTAGCCTCAGTGCTGCTTGGAGTGGCTGCTGGGGTCTTTGCCCGCATCCTGTGCATTGAGTTATTAAAACTGTCGCTTCCCACTCTTTTCTGTTTACTGTATGCTTCACGTGAGGTTATCACTGAGGGCCGACTGATGGTGGAGGATGCATAGGGAACCTGGCTGTAGTTAAATACATATTTTCAACTGGCTTCATGTGTGACACAAACAGTGTGATAGAAACTGTGGGTAAAGCAAGCTTGCTGGGAGTTCTGTGGCACTCTTTGGTAGTACTTTCTGCAGAAGGTAAGAGCAACGTTTACAGTCACGCTAGCCCTGTACGACAATGTTCTCTCTCACAACACTGGATCCTAGGAAATCTGTAGGAAACAAGGGCTGCTCAAGACTGAAGTTCTGAGCCTTGACTCTGGCTTTGGGAACTTAGCAGCCCCTTCCAACTTCATGGCAGATGCCTTTTAAAAAGGCTCAGATGGAATGGATGAAGATACTTTAATGGGATGGTTTTATCTGATCTAGTAGATGCATAGAGTTTGGTGTTGGCACAACTTTTATTGACTGCAAAACACTGTTCTCCCAAGTCAGAGGGAGCACAGTTATTAATTTCCTCTGAGTTGAGGAATTCAGGTTTTAGTGCTAGGTAGGACTCCTAGAAAAGTCAGATTTTAATCCTGGTTGGAACTGAAAGTTTTGCACTGCTGATTCAAATCTGTAATTCCTTGTGAGAACTACAGCAAGGCTGGCACTGTGGACCTTACTAACTGATAACCCCCATTGAAATCAACAAAAGCTTCATGTATGTGTAGGGTCAGATCCAAGAAAACAAACTCCCTAAATACAGGGATAGACAATGGTGTTATTTCTGTGTTTTCCTAGAATAGTTTGCTGCTCACAACTAAATGTCATGTAACCTCATGAATTTCCTTAGCCGCTTCTGAAAGAGTAACACACTTCACAGTGGAAACAGGCTTTGAACAACAGACAATTTCTAGGTGTTAGTCAGAAGGCTACTCCAATGAGGCATTGGCACAAGCCAGAGCAGGAGCAGCTGCCTTGGGGATGTCAGGTTCTTTCTGCTGTCTAACATTTCCTTCTGTTGTAAAGCATCTTTAGCACAGTATTTAGGTTGTGCATGTTTGCCCTGTTACAGCTCTAATATGAAAGACATTTATTTCATATTGCCCTTGTTATGTTAAAGGAAGATGTAAGACCCTAAAAATGGCCCGAATGCTGGAAAATGATCCTTTTCTTCTGTAGTTCGTTGTCACAGCAATGTGACTACAGTCTGCAAATTCTGTGAATACTGTCCTTTGCCTGCTGCTGGTATAAGTCCATTGTAATCCTTAACAAGGCTGCACTAACCCATAAAGGCACAGTTGCCCACAGGAAGGCACAGGTGTTTCGAGTTTGCAGGTCTTGCTCTCCCAGTGGTATGGCAGTTCACCTTACATGAAGTTGGGAGAAGTATAAATAACTTTTGTAATTTTCATTCAAGCTGTAGTTCAATATTAACACCTGGAAAAAGGTGTGACCAGCATCTACAAGATAGTATTTAATGGAATTCAGACATATCAGAGAACAAAAAACAAAGTAAACTAGACTGGAAAAGCTCTTGGAAAATACATGCACACCACTGCTGATGATGCTTTTCAAGCAACTCTGATCCCTTCCATTGTTGCCTCAGTGAGGAATATTCCAGACAGTAGGAAATACTAGTTGCCAGTACATAGAAGTACTTGAAAATGAAATTTCCCATATACCCTCCCTCGTGGTGCCAGTTAGGCCCTTGCAGTTCCATAGAGCCCTGGTCACCCAGGTGTGCTGTAGTTGCTTTCATGTCCTCTACTCCGTGTGGTAGAGAGGCACATGTATGGAATAAATATTCCTTCTCCAATGTAGCTCTACTGGATAAATAGGACGCGTTACACCTCATCTCTTTCTAGTAAGGAGTTAGACTGGGGGCAGCAAAGTTGTTGGAAGCTAGATTCCACTTTACTCACAACAAAAACCCAACCCAAACTAAAAACAAACCATCCCAAACCTTTTTATAAACCTGTTGCTAAGGGTTGTAAATAGGAATCAAGGACAAAACTAGGAATAGAATAGCGATATCCATCTAACAGCAACATCTATATAACAGTGAGAATCATGAACCTGCAATAGCTTCACAAGGGAAAGGTGTGAGTTATGCTGACTAGGTCACTGAGCTCTAAATTTCACCGTACACAACTGGCGATACTATAAATGAGTGAAATCAGCCTTAGTCACTAGGGAAATGAGCCCTCAGTAATGTTTACAGAAATGACTAAATATTCTAGAGGTCTAAACTTGTTTTGAAGTGATTTATGCACAGGTTTCTTGTGTTGTTTGACTCCGTTGAAATACCTGAGTTAGTCTGAAGCATCAATCCTTATTAAAGAGCAAGTCTCTGAGGACATGCAGCAGAGGATGTTCATATAGTAAATGTCTGTTATTAGGTGCCTGTCTTAGCACTCATTTGGAAGAAAAAAATCTCTATTTTGGGTGCTCTGAGCAGCTAATACAATATATTTATATGTACATTATACATATAAATACTTTAATATATGCTTGATCCCTCTGTGCCAAGTGAATCAATTCCCATACAGTTCCTGGATTCATTTCATGTGCAGTGTGACTGATTTTAAAAACCTTTATATATGATTTGTGACTTTCTATAGGACAGACAAACAAATTATATCCTCAGTTTTCTTCCAGAGGAGGTATGTGTGTGAAATATTACTACTCTTTGTCTGAAAAAGTTGCTCAATAACAAAAAAAAACCTGCTTGTGATGGTCTTCTGTTGCCACATTTAGAAAAGTGGTATGTCATATGTGGCTTTGGATTGCAATGTGTGCCTCTGTCATGGTAGGTGCATTTAGCACATGATTTAATGTAAAAAGAGTTTCTGGAAACATTGGCCTATAGTTATTTGTAAAACAAGCATTTGTCTGTCTGTGCATGTATGTGTGTGGGGAGAGGATTCTTCCTTGCTAAGCTTAGTATCTCAAATATTTTTCTAGGAGCATTTTAGTTTTTGTCAAATTCCATAAAACACCTTGAGTATTTTTATTTTTAAAGTAAACCTCTAGACGATGTTTTAACTCTATGGTACCTATTAGTGCTAAGTGAAAGCATGTACTAAATATATTGGCGAACTGCTCTAGTACTGTCTGCAGCACTAGTAAGAATCAGTGAGGTGTCTAGAACAGATCAGTTCCTCCTCAAAAGAAAGGCAGAAGAGTCAGTTAGAATTAATAGGCAAAGAAACTTGAAACATAAATTGTAGTACACCATATATATGGAAGAACATAGTTGCACTTTTGCTGTTACAGGATTTGGAAAAACATTTTTCTCATCTAGGCCCATTGTATTACACAATTGGTTAAGCCTGTCCTTGTGGTCACTACCTTCTGATAAAACCTGAAGCATAGGTGACTTGCAGTGGCTTGTCTGTCCCAATGAACCAGTGTATCATAACTTGGCTTGACACTAAAGAGAGGGTAGATGCAACCTAGGAGCAGGTGTCTGTATTGAAGAGGAGTCTGCTTTAATTATGCTTCTCCCACGCTTGCTCAATGAGACACCACACTTCAGGTATTGCATTCCATGTCTTTCTTGAAAACTTTTTATTCACTCCTAAATAAGACGACATGTAAAATACCACATCTTGCATATTTCTAGAAACAAAAATTGGTCAGTATTGGATTTTCTTTTTTCTTTTCTCTCCCCCTATGCCTGATAAAAGTGCAACTGCACATCATTATTGTGCCGTGTCCTGTAGCAAGTGAGGTTGCTGTAGTGGAATTAGGGAATGTACACACCCAGTCTGAAATGTGAGGCTTAATTTTCAGCTGTGAGTTATTCCTGGTTATGATCTCATTTTATGCCATGAAAGTGATCAAATAACATTAGCTCCTGAGTGTGATTTTTTTTATAAGGAATGATGCTTATTAAAGTCAAATGGAGTCCTGACAAGACTCCAAAAAGCTGTGAAAATTTGACAGTAAAAGCATGACTTAAATGCATGAAGATTTGCATTCCAAAATCCAAAACCCTTATGCAAGTTGAACAACTTAAGGCTATCTTTAGTTATATAACTCCAACACTTTACTTACTTTTAAGTGCTGGTGCTTCAGTTTTTCCTCTTCTACTTTTCGACGTTTCTGTGTAATTTCTTCTTGCAGTTTTCTTTTGTCCTACAAATTAAAAGAACAAAAACTCTTTAGAGAAATTACTTGGTGCTAAAAACTAGAGTGTGTGTTGTTCATTAGGATGAAGTCAATCCATGCAAATAAAGCCTAACTTTAATTTCACTAAGAGAGTGGTCAAGCAGTGGAACAGGCTGCCCAACGTGGAGTCCGTGTCCCTGGAGGTATCTAAGACACATGGGAATCTCTTTAGTGCAAGTGTTGTTCACTGCTTTGAATCCCTGAGTGCCTCTTTCTGTGCTCTTTAAGATCCTTTACAATGTACATCTTTAGGTAGCACTTGAGATTCCAAGATACGATTTTTGGGACATATCTTCCCAAAGCCTTGGAGTTAATTGCAGTAGAATTGTTTTCTTGAATAGCTCAATGCTGATTCTTAAACCTGATAATAACTTTACTTTATTTAGGCTCCTTCTTTTCTGCAGTACATTACAACAAATACACGGAGTTGTTTCAATTAAATGCTATGAATTGATAGACAACTATCATATTAGAGAGCACATAGTTATGTTGTGCAGCAAGTGTAATAAATGAAGTTGTGAATAGAATCCAAGCATGATTTCTGATTTCCTGCACTGCAAGACCCTGGAAACCGTCATGGGCTTCCTAAAAAAAATAAATAAAATTTCTCCAGTATTCCTCTGCAGTCAGATGTTGCTGGAAGATGCTGGATATTAATCCTTGTATGTGCATAGAAGTCCTCAGCAGATGAGTGTGCTGCCCTATTTGTTGTGTCAGATACCAGGAAGTATAAAATATTACAAGGCCTGGATTTCTTCTCTGCAACTTCAAAACATTTCTTATCTTTTGAGCCCATACACAAGAGACAAAGTCCAGGTTATGAGTCAGGTTCAAACACCATTACAGTAAACAAACCAAATCCTCCAACCAAACACCCCCCAAACATTTCAAATTACCTTACTGTAAGTTTGAATCAGGTCTGAAGCAAATATGATAAATGTGCCTGTTGGTTTTTATCAAGTGTAATATATTTGGAAAACAACCCCGAATCCTCTTCACCTCCGGTAGATTTCCTTTTGAGTTCTCATATTTTTCAGTTCCAATAAAGTGGTTTTTTTTTTAACTCTGTCCACAATTAATTCAGACAGTAGTATTTGTTTCACAAATAATCTCACTATCATGCCAAAAGTGTGAAAAATAACTTTGTCCCCCTTATTAATTTTTTAAAGAATTCCTGTGACAGTGATCCTTCTGCAGTTTTCTACTTATCCCAAACAGCCAAATTCTTTCAATTTAATTCTTTTGCAACTGAATAGTTTGGAGTGGAGATTAAATCAGAGGAGAACTTGGATTTGGCCATTTTTTTTGTAGAATCAACTTATGTTTGTTTAAAAAAAAAAACAAACCCTCAGTATTTCCTTTAAAACATATCTTTTCAAGGCAGATTTCCAATCAGAACAGAAACTGAAAATGTTTACTTAGGTCTTCAGCATTAATTTCACTCAATCCTTTTCTTCCCCTCTGTAAACCGACAGGTAGGAATTTGCTTAATCTATGCTTGTCCTTTTCAGTTTTCAGACACAGATATTTAAGGTAGAGTATCATCAATTCAGCATTTTTATTTAATTCTACAATGCAAAAAGGAAAATCTTTCACCTCTTCATTTGGTTTTGAAAGGGGAAAATTGATTTGTTCTGGATTTCTCTATCTGCCTTTTGACCTGCTGTCCTTCAAGCAAACATTCAGTTGTGATGATAATATGCATTTTAAACTGTCCAGTAGCTATTTGCACACAATTTCACTGCTTTAAATTTAAATTTGAAAGTGTAATACAACACAGTAAGATCAGTACAGGAAACTTAGCTGTCTTAAATCAATAGCTTATAAAACAATCAAAATGTAACAATTTCCAGCACACACAAGTCTTTTTCATTTTCCTTCCTGAGATTAAAACATTCTTCAGGAAACACAAAGTAGCTCATTAATACAATACTACTTCTAAGCTTTTTTTTAATAGCAAGTTATAACTATAAGCACTTACTGTTATGGCCTGGAATCTTTCCTTCAGCAATTCAGCTTCCTCCATTCTGGAAATCAAAAACAGACAAGTAGTGAAGGAAAACCGAATGAGACCATAAACAAAAGCCTCCTGATAGGGCTACAAAAAATGCTGAGGTGATTTGATCCAATTCCAGAGCAGAGAGAAGGCAGAATTTTTGACTTGTCGGGAGAGTCCCCGAACAGATGAACAGATCAGTCCAGACAGACACATGTAATGAGGGTGTGTAGAAGAGGCAGACGTGGAGAGTGCTGGCATGAGTTGACTGACAAGTTGGAACAGTGAAGCACAAGCCTTTTTCCTTCAGAAGCTGCCAACTCTTTGTTTTAATGTGCTCAGTTAGCATGCCATTGCTTCTTTAACTGTTAAATGCCCAAAACAGAATCTTTCAGGACCATGGTAGGATTAAATTTTTATGCTCCTATTTCTTTCTTCCCTTTTGCGTGTGCCTCTGGTGACAAACAGATATTTTAAATTTAAGTATTTCTATTTCTTGTGAAGCTTGTTTCACCTGTAATGTTTTAACCCATTGTAATGTTAGCACTGTAGCTGGCACGGGGTTTGCAGAGGTAACACCTTTAGTTTAATTTCCAAGATTAATTTTTAGAAAAGTTGTATTCATAGCTGAAAGAATGTTTTAAAGATGCTAACTTAAAGTAAAATGAACTTAAGGCAATCAGGTCTACCACTGAATACATGTTAATCTATGCAATTACTTGTCAGCTATACAAGACTCAGTGGAAGCTTTTTCTAAGTAAGGATTTCAGGGATCATCATTTCAGTGTCTAAGATGACAGTGCTGTGTTAGGTGAATCTAAAATGCCATTGACTCTCACACCGAATTTCCATTCAGCTGAGTTGAAGGTTTTTGTGTGTGTGCGCGTGCGCTTTGGGTTTCTGCTGAAAACTGCATTATGCTCCTTAAAGGAAGACATACATTTCGCCCTTTCCAATTACATGGGTGGGAGTGAGCCTCCCAAAATCAATTTAGGAAGCTTGTAAAACAAGTGGAACTGCCTCTAGCATGATCCAGTTGTGGACACAATTCTAACAAAGCAGCAAGATAAAGCTAAATTCAAACAGCATAAAGATGTAACGTGAATCCAAAATCTTTGTTTACCCCTCAGTATCATGTAACTTAAATCTCTGTAAGGGCACCAACATGAGTGAGCATTTACAATTTTTTTTTTCCTACTAATACACTGAGGTGAAAAAACTCAATGGGATTTGGTAAGGGATTTTACTTTACATGTCAGTACAATTACCTGAAGCTTGGTGGGAAATCAGGCTCATTACTAAAAAACTCTAAGACACTACCAGATTGAACGCTTAAAGTTACATACTCATAATCCAGTATGAATTAATATTTAATTTCAATTTCCACCTTTCTAGTATGTCATCACTAGTTCACATACCCAAACAAACTATTCCTCTCCAGACTGAGATTAAGGATGCATTAATGCTTTGTTTATACTGTGATCCACCCTGAGGTTTTGTTCAAACATGCAAAGACCCCATATTTGATTCTCCAATGAAGATGCTTTTTTAGAATATTAATATATGCTTAATTTGGCCAGCACCCAAAATTTTAAAAAAATTACCACTTAAAAGCAAATGAGAAGTTCAAAGGCAAGTGTACTGAGGTATATCAAGAGCCAGATTACACGGGAATTTAAATGTATTCAGTTTATGGATTTGAGAATAAATTCAACCACGCCACTGAATTAAATATACTCTTGCTGTGAAAGCCAGGATAGGCTTTCTGTTTAATCTTTCATAAATTAGTATAGATTTCTTTCATTTTTGTATTCTGTGAAGTTCATCTTAAAGTTTAACTGCTTATGTGGATTTCAAACTGTTCAAAAATATTTGAAGCAGCAAATGATTACATCAGAAATAATTATGTTTTGGGCCAGAATCTGTTCTCTGATATAAACGTGATTAAGTCTTCATAGGGTGAAGAAATGAGACCAGTAGTTCAGGTTCAAATTAGAATCAATGGGATTGGGATTACATTGCTTTGAATTTTTGTGATCTAGAGTATTTTTTTAATGTTACTCTTCAAAATTATTTAAACACATTTAAAAACCTTACTTATCAGTGTTACATATTTACAGACCTGAAAATGATTTAACGTCTTTCACTAATCTAAGGCCCCAGATTTTTCAACTAACCTGAAGATGGCTTCTAAAATTTTGCTTCCCTTTTTAAGTGACCATTATTAAGAAAGTATTTAAAGCCCACTTAAAACATTTTAAATTGTTTAAATCATATATATCCTCTTGCTAGGAAGGATTTGTTGTCCAGTCAGTAGGTTGTTTTCCAGTTATCTTAATCCTATTTGAAATGGGATTTATGGACAAGAGAAGAAATGGACCAGCTGTCACTCTGTCTGCCCCTTGAGCCTGCTTCACCAATAGGAGTATCTCCAGTGTCTTGTCGTCAGATCAGTGAATCTGAACAGCTGTGTTTTCAGTCTGTTTTCAGGATTCTTGGAACAAGGTTTTCAGAACTTGCCTGCCAGCAACATATCCAGAGGAAACTATTTACCTATTCTGCAACCTAAAGCCCCCCCCCGCAAAAAAAAAAAAAAACAAAAACCAAACCAAACCAAAACAAACAACAAAAAAAACCAACTGGAAGAATAATTTGTTAACCTGTTTCCATAATTGGCAACTGTATATTTTTCCTTTGTTAGAGTCATGCAGAACCTGTTCGTTACATGACTAACTATGCAATACAAGTTGTATTTTTTGGCATTACTTCCTTTGTTCACTTCTATTTTGTGCTGGATACCTAATACAGGAGTAATAATGAGAATCAAAAGCATGTGGTGAAATGCTTGCATGATGAAGTAATACACAAAAGTGGGTTAAAACTTAGAAGAATGGAATATCTTCAACAAAAATCCAGAAGTAGGACCTCAGAAGCACTTTCATATCTGGAAGTACAAATTCTGCTGTCCATTTCTAGAGCAAAGTCTGAATATTGGTGCAGAGAAATCCTGTCATTTCATAACCATAGCAGCTGTCCAGGGCTATTCTCTACAAGCAAAACCATGCTCAGATTTATTTGTCACACTGATTTCCTTAGAATAACAATAATAATAATAAAAAAATAACCTAGGGTAATACCTGTATAGTGAATTATAGATTATTGTTGTAGTAAAAATTCTTTCTAGGAACAAACATCTCATTACAGGTAAACAGCTAGAAGCCTTCACCTTTTGAAAAAAATACGTGAAAAAGTTAGTTTGAAGTAAATGGCATTGATAGACGGTTACTAGTTGAAAACATAGCCTATACTTTCTGGAAAGCATGGTTACTAAGTTCATGACTCACCATTTTGTATATCTTAACTTGTCTGATTATTTTGCTTCTTGATGAGCTGACTTCTGTAGCTGTTGTTTTTTGTTGTTTTTGTTTTTTAGGAGCACAAAAGGGGCCTCTTACTCAGTATTAAAGTTAAATTTGTATTCTTACACTGCATTGCTGCTATGCATCTGTCTGCATCTACTCTTGAACTTCTGACAGCAGAGGAATGGAGAGGAGATAAATTTTATTGAAGGTCCCTCACTGAAAATGCCTACCACAGCCTGCTGTAAATTAACCCAAAGCCCTGGTATCTGAGATGCTTCTGTTGAATGAGGAGTGGTCTCTTCAACAGACAGAACCAAGATTTTGCATTTTAAAAGTGAGAAATATGCCAACAAGAAATAGAAAAATTGAAAATCTGAAAACTTGTGTTTATTCTAGATGAAATATGTATAAATAGACAACTAAAATATTTGGGCAGTTTTTCCCAAAACTGTTTTGTTAGAAACTTTCTTGTTGGCTGTATGCTATTTCACAGCATTCCCAAAAGATATGAGGTTCATTTGTCTTAGTCAAAGGCTAGTTTAATGCCTTCAAAGCTGAAGGCGGTTTCCACCATTACTCTGCAAACTACTTCCAGCTGGTTCACTCAACAGTGTATTAATGTTGCACAGTAAGCAGCAAATAGCTTTTGTCTTGGATGTATCCAGCTAGACTCTTCGGGGGCTCAATGTGGTGGTATTATCTGGTTTAAAAGCATAAAACGTATACTTCTTAGTGATGGAAAACTTACATAGGAAAAGGATGCTAGCCAGTAGCAACACCCATTACATCTGTTTCACTTTAACCTGATCTCTTTAGTATTATAAATAATGTTGTCATGCATCCATCAAATCATAAATTCTGAGCTAAACTGATAGGTGTTTCATGGAAAAGTGTGTTTGTAAAGGGGAAAAAAACTTTAAAGTGAGAATAACATAGACAAAGGAAGTTAAAGTATCCCTAGAATGTTATGTTATATATCTAAATATGTGTAGGCATGTAAATGTGTGTGTGCATACATATATAAAAATACACAAAAACTATTAGCAGTTAGTAAAGAAAATAGCTTGTTTTTCTTCCACAATTTTCTATCTTAGCTTCTCTTGGTCACTAAATCTTAATCTAATGGCCTGTTTAGCATGTGGGATTGCATGGTCATCATCAGGTAAATAACAGTTAAGGATGCTTTCTTTTATACTTCAGTCGTAATACAGATTATATTAATTTGTATACTTGCAGGCATGTGGTAAAATAAGGTGAAAAAGGAGAAGAACAAAACCATATCCTTCCAGAAAATTATACAACGTTATAGAAATTATATAAAAATGAGTTGTGTACATTTCTAGGATCCTAGAGGAAGTTCATAACAAAGCCTCTGCCAGCTCTCAAGAGGGATTAAATTGTTGACTTGGAGGACAATTTTGGCAAAGCAATACTTGAAAAAATTTACCTACCACATAGGTAAATGAATTAACAATGAATTTCTTGGGTCCTCTCACTGAAGGAAAAAAAGTCCAAATACAGTGTTAATGAAGCTAAATTTTACCTTGATTGAGTAGGCACACACCCTGAACCTCTGGGAGGAAAAGCCTTGAAGTATTATGTTTCTGTTGGTACAACTCCCTTCCTGTTGCTATTAATAGCTGTGAATATATAAAGTCTTTAGAAATCAAACTAAAGAGACAGCTGTTGGTCATTGCCTTCAATTGTTTTAAAAACATTGATTATTTTAATCATATTTTATAATAGGTTTCCTTGACAGATATCTTTCAATATTAGAGAGAAGTTCTTAAAACACAGCATAGTCTCAGCTTTCTCTTCCACACTAGAAAAATTATATGCACGTGTATAAACTATATGCATAATGGAGCTAATCTATAAATGCTATTTAGCTAAATATGATTCACCTTGCCCCCATTTTCTAAAATTACACCATGAAATTTGTCAGTCTGATTGTTTTTTAGTAAGTTAAACATGCTTTTGTAGCCTATTTCATGTTCCCAGACTCTTGTCAGTTCTTGGCTTTGTGTATATTGGAAGTGTTTTATGAAATTCTGAATGTGGGAGGTTTCCAAAGCAATTTTCACTGTGTTATTTCTCAGTTAAAGATTACACTTCCATGAATTGTTTAATTTAAGTTTAATTACTGTGGTGATACTGAATGTGAGATTCTTAACAGAATGTGTTCAGGTGCCTAAATAACTGATAGTTGTGTGTGTGTTTGTTTTTGTAAACTGAAATAAATGAAACCACAATTTGAAGTACTCAGGGTCACAGCCTTAAACATGTTGTGGAATGCATCGATTGCAACCTAGCATTTTCCAGTTGCTGCAGATATGCATGTCTAAGAATAGTGCAGAGATCTAAATCCTACCCAGCCAACTGTGTGGGGAATTTTTAGCAGGGCTCTGAAAACTAGCTTTAGTTATGTAGTTTAGTTGGTTTAATTAAGTGAAACCAAATATCCCATGACCAAGGCCAATCCTGTGGAAAGTAAAACCCACACGGGTATGTTGCTGTCCATAGTAATGTAAACTGGATGACATATTCTTCTGATTTTTGTTTGCCAAAACATTTGGAGAACACAGAGAGAACAGTAAACGGTGGTGTTTGTGACTAACAGGTTTCAGAAGGACAGCAGAGCAAAACTAGGGCCTTGCAGATATTTTTGCAAACACTTCATGTTCACAAGAGCTGTGTTCAGAGCACAATGCTGCTGGTGGAAACGCTGAACATACAGATGACTTGCTCTAGAAAGCAAAGCTGACATAGGAATCCCTTAGGGAAGAGCCTTTCTTCTGCAGCTAAGGGAGACAGGTGGTAGTGAAGCCATTCAACAAGTACCTCTAATGACCAATCTCTTTGCTGAAGAGTGGAAGCTGTGTAGGTTACAACAGTTGATTCCCATCTCCTGAGGCATGGGCAGAGCTCTGCTCCCCTGGGAAGCTGCCTAGCCAGCCTGTGCCTGTAGCGAGGTCTACCCTGAATACCAGAGCTTGAGTGTTCTGCAAGACTGGATTAACCTTGTCTGATGGCTCTCAGCAAGGCAAGGAGGAATTACTGCTTTCTCCACCCACGCTTCCAGACATGTTTTCCAGCCACTTTCCTTCCTCTGGCTAGTCTGTGAACGCATTGAATTTGCTAATCTGTTAGGAAAATAATTAAACAAAACAAAATACCTGCAACCCCAAATTCATGAAAGTCTGCTATGCCAGTGAGTTGAATAGGCTTGCTGAGAGATAGGAGGAACAGTAGCACTAGTGGGTAAGAGGGAGCGGGATTCTGGCTGGAGATGAACAGCGAGAGGGGAAGGATGGAGGAAATGTGGCTCTTGGCAGCAGTGAGTGACTGGATGAACGCCGCCATCTTGCAAGCCTCAGGCCTGCCTCACCACAGTGTTCCAGCGTCTGAGACCTCTTACGCTGACGGATATAATAAGCATGTATGCTTAGCTATTTATCTGAAACTTGAAACTGCAGTGAAAACATGATGACTTCAGACTCTGGCAATCCTTCCTGTGCTTTCTGATATTCACTGTCCTGTGCTGTGGGTGGGCAAAAAATATCTCCGTTCAATGTGTTTTGTGTAAGCCCTTCCAAGTATTAATGGGGAAAAAACATAAGATTATGCAAAATGTTAGTTAGCAAGGCTGACAATATTATTTATTGCAGATAACTCTTTTTGCAAAAATGGGCCTATTTTCTTCAGTGAGGCAGACTTTTTTTTTTTTTTTTTCCCTTCTGAGGTTTGTTATTTGGTAGCAGTGGCTGAGGAAAACTTGCAACTTGTCAGTCATTCAGACTGTTAACTCCAGCTGTCCCCTGTTTGTTTGCAGTGCTAGTAGGTCATCTGAATAACATGGATTCTGACTGAATGGCTGGAGCCTACCAAGTGGAATACTGAGTGATGCAGTGCAAGGAGCTGAAGCTGACTAGTCATCCAGATGCCTGGGAGAGTATGTCACCATCTTAGATTTTTCATCATTCAAACATTTAACTTTTGCTTCTCATAGCACCCTGTTTAGTTAACCCCTTATCTCAGAGCGATGATTATTAAATAGGAACAAAAAAAAAATCTTAGTTTAGCATGGAATATATGGAATGGGAATATAATTCCTATATTATTCTCTTAAGATTTATTTTGATTGTCGGGATTTTAGACCTGTTTCATGGCTATGTTTTCTTAGCAGAAAGATGTTATGTTCCTTCTTTTCACTTAAATCTGAACTGGATCATCTAAGTAATATTATACTGCTTGCTTGGTAGTTATTTAGGGTAAAATTACATGAGAATTCTGAATAGACACTGCATGGTGTTCAGAAGAGGCATCCTGCTTCTCTCTCTCTCTCTTTTTCTCCTGAACATGCACTCCCACAGCTTATTTAGCTAATTTAGCTATCAGCTCACTAAGCTGGCAGGGAACTAACCAAGCAAAAAAAAGTGGCTGTTGCTGAGCTAGTGAGTAATATCATTGCCCAGAGAAGTCTGATAAGTGCCAAACTACGGTAAAGGAAGATGGTAGAGGGTGGAACTGTTTGGCTACTGGAAAATGCAAACGAGGGGGGAAAACAGGGAAAGAGGAGGGAGGAGTATGAAGAAAAGGAAGTGGTGGTAAGCTGTTAGATAAGTTTCACTGTTATATGTAAACTTATCTTTAGAGACTATTTAACACAATGTGGGAAACCACTTTTTTTTTTTGTAGGTCTTTCAAATGCTTTTGGCAGATCAAAGGTTAATATTTTATTATAATTCATGAATAATGCAAACACTAATCTGGCTGCAGTTTATATGAAATAATATTTTGGGGAATATAAAGGCTCTTTTACTGTTGTATCTTCTCAGCTATGAACAAGTTCTTTACTGAGCGTCATCAGGAAAGTTGAGCTAATGTGCAGCTCACGGCACTTCCAAATCAGATGTGATTTGTGAAGGGTGTCTTCATATATTTCTCATTGGTCTAGCAAGCAGGATCTTTGGTTGGATAGGAGATCTTGTCCAAATGCACCTGAAGGCTGATGGCCTGCAAAGTCTGCAGATGGATGCTATTTTAACCATCTATAGCTTTTAGCAAAACATTTTTAATTTTGAAAATATGGCTACTGCATTTTGCCTGTAGGTGAAATGACTTTTTGGAATGGGTTTTGAGGCATAGAGTTAATCTGGGAAAGAGGCTTGTCAGGTAATTTCTCCTTTCACAGGGTATTCTAATAGCTTAAATAAATAAAGATGATCTAGATATATTTAATTGGTCTGTTCTCTTATTTATTTTGGCTAATTCAGCTCAGGATTTTAATCAGAAGTTGTCATAACTGTTGCACAGATTTATTGCTGAGTTGTTTAATGTGGTAGTTTAGAAATTGAAGAGTTGAAGTTAGATAGATTAAACAACTTCAATAACATCAGTTTAGACCTCCAGCTAGCAGAGAGGCACTTTTGGGGACCTAATGATATATCTGAAGGAAATGACAGCTTAAATGTAGCTGAGGGACCTTAGCTCTCCTTAGTCCCAAGAAATGTCCTACATCAAGGTCATATTATTCTGAAATTATTCTTTCTACCAGTATGAGTGCATGGAATTTATTTCATTTCACAGTTTCATTTAATGTGTTGATCACCTCTAGAGAACTTCATGCTTATTAATCATATAGTCATGTATTACAATGTCTCTCAGCCCTTCACTCATTTCATAATTCTGTAAGTATCTGGAAGTATTGGCAAACCATAATTTCAGTTTCCTATTTTGAATATTGATTGTAGCAAAACAGTTGGAATAGTAATAATAATAAAAAACTTTTTTGCATTTTTTTTTAAGAGTACCCTGCTACCAACACAAGTTAAATAAATTTTGCAGTTAAGAGATGTCTTGAGGAATACCTGTTCTTGACAGAGGCAGCAAATGGCTTTGTATTCATTTGCCCCCAGAGAACTTCAGAAAAAAGTTCCTCTTACTGGCAGAGCTGATTACTGAATTTCTGAAGCTAGGTTAAAAACAACAACAGAACTTATACATTTTGTGTGAATTCTCAAGATGTGCAATATAGACCAGAAAAGGAACAACTTCTGTACATTATGACCAAACACTTAACTATGCTTAGCTATGTTTGGCAACGTTCAGATAGCAATCTGGGGACCCGTCCTGAAAAACACGTGAAGGTGTGTGTTGGGGATTTTCAGAGCTGTGTGAGTGCCACATGCTTGCACTAACTGCATTGGCAAGGGCTGAGCTAACACTGCCTGTTTTGTGATACCATATGCAAAGTAGAAATTATAATCGATGATGCTGGTAGTAGAATGGATCTGTTCAATGGCTCCTGCTAGGGAATTGAAAATAAATCTTCTTCCAAGTCCTAATTCCTTTGACTGCAGCCTTTTGCCTTAATTGCCTTGTTATTGTGGCAGCTTTAGCAAAACTGACAGCAACACTTGAGCGGTCACGTGGTACTTTCACCAAACTGACAGTCTGTTTTCCAAAAAAAACACTTGTGCGGGTCTCAGCCTCCTCCACCTCCTCCTCCCACTTAGACGATCTCCTAATACTCAGTCTTTCTCCTATCCTTTATTAATCCTATAAATCCTGAGCCAATCTGTCTACCTCTGTCTGTGTTTGGTGAGGAAGGTCCTGTTCTCCAGGGTGCCAGGTCTCAGTGTGCACAGTCTGCAGTGACAGGCTACTAACAAATCTGACCACAGTTTGAATCCCTTGCTTTAAGTGTCCCTGGCCTAAGAAATTGTTAAATCCTTAGAGCACCTTTAAGCACTCATAGGACATTCTGAAAATATTCCTTGCATACCTGTCCCTTGGGTTGTCTTGTCAATAATGGCTGTATAATGCTTGTGGTGTAGGACTCTGAGTAAAATTAAATGCCAGTTTTGAAAGCAACATGAATAATACAATAATAGATATACAGGACAGACTTTGAAAGATCATAAGCATGACTGAAGCAATGAGGATTTTATTCTCACACAGAGCTTTCAAAAGAGAATTTTGAATCAACATCTTGACTGAATTCTTCTTGTTTCTCTTCTAGAATATTACTTTAAACTCTCCAATCAACATTTCCTTTGAAGTAGCGATTCTCTTATGGTTTTCTAATTCCTGTAGGTAAAAGCTATCTGTAGTACAGCTTGTCAAAAACATTTTTTATGAAAGACAAATATACTAGAGACTGAGACAAATCCTCCTGTGCTAAATCAGTACTTTCAGATCCACTTTATTTTATATTTTTTTACATAGTCCTATCTTCACCCTGTGAATGAATCCTACAATATCATTGTCCAGATTAACCTCTTAGATCTAGTTTTGCTTTTAATTTTTGTACTTGACCTTTTGAGTGATTGGCAAGCAAACTGGTCTGGTTTACAGAAACACTCCTAGCTATTGAGACAATGACTGCCTACTCTAATTTAGTTACTTCTAGTTCCTAGATATACTCAGTTACAGGCATGAAAGTGGGATAAGAATTATTTTGATTCTTTGGTTTATACATCTTTGATTATTCAATTATTTTGCCATTTAGTCTTTCTGAATAAGTGGTTCCTTCTCAGTAATGAAAAGGTTTACAACAACTCATAAACAAGGTGCCACGTCTTTCCAAGCGAATGCGGGATTCGAAATAAAGAGTTTCAGACCTGCCATGCATTTTCATTTATCTATAGATTAAGTTGTTAGTCTGCCTGGGTTAATATTGTTTTAAAAGTTTACAGAAAGTCTCTGATGCCATCCACCTCCAATCTACCTAATTACAAAGCAGTTGTCTAATCAGGCTTTTTTTTTTTTGTTTAATTTTAAAATTCTGGTTTGAAAGTATAACATTAAGAATAATATATTGTGTAGGAACAGCTGAAGATCTCTATTTCTCTATTCCCCTTTGGAATTCTGCATATCATGAAAATTCTTAATTAGAAATGTTTTGTAGTATTCCTCTAAGTTTAAATGATGCAAATATACTTTTGCAGTGGCCTACTGTGCAATTCAGAAGTGACAAACTGCTTTCTTTAGTTCTAAGGAACTGAATCTTAATATTTTTTCTTGACTTGCAATTATGATAATTCAAACCCAGTAGAGCTAAGTGCTAAAACAACAGTACGGTATTCAATGATTGAGATTTTTATGTGCTATTATGTAATAGGAAGACTGTATACATTAAATCAAATTATAAGAAGTGGCCTTTTGTACTCTTCAATTTTTTAATCCATGGCACCTTTTAAAAACAGAAACTAAATGAAAGCAACTGAATCTAAAAACATCTGATTCAACTGTCGATACCTTCCTATATAGTTATCTTGATCAAATAATTCTTAGTTTAGGATTAATATACTGACTGGGAAAATAATGTTGTTGCAAATTCTTCTTTGTTCCATTCAATAATAATAATAATAAATGCTAGCAATTTACAACTTATCTTCATTGCCTTAGAAAAGCAATAGAAACTTCTGATGCAGAAGGAAAGAATAAGTTGACAGCATTTTGAAGAAGAGTTGATTTGTTTTGTTTTGTTTTTTCCCCAGCACCATGAGGGATCAAAATTAGTCTTCATAGTCTGGCAGTAAATGAAAAATGAGTAATGCTACACAGGAAAGAGGTGGTTTATACATCTACTACATCATATTAAAGCTTGACAGAGTTTCTATTGGCTTCTGACGGACTATATTACTTTCATGCTGAATTCCTGTGGTATTTGAAGAGAGTAATAGCCCCTTTCACAGTCTTAAAGCCCTGGCTGTGGTTTCTTTCCTTTGCAGATGTCATTTTCTCTTGAATGGAGAGGAATAGTTTTATCTTTGCCATTCTCTAGTACAATAAGCAGAAATGCAGTCTTTCACAAAAGTTACTGATGTAAACTGTAGCATATAGTATAGCTTAAAATTCCTCAATGAAATGTACGATGGTATTAGAAGAGAAATAGTATAGCCCAGAAAATTTTTGGCTTGTCAGCCTAACATCTGTTCCAGGGAAAATGTTGAGTAGGCTGATAAAAGGTCTAATAATGCATTAAAGGAAGGTGATATAGTGAGTACCAATAAATGGAAAATATTTCATCGCATTCATTTGATGCTTCTTTTGGGAAATCTAATAGAGTTGATGTATTATTTCCATTGATGTCTTCATTAAGAACCAAACTTACAAAAAGCCAACTCAAGAACACAAGGATTTTTTTTAATTTTTTTTTTTTTTCTTAAAAAAGCAAAGACTACAGTTCACTGTCATGGGGTGATCTGGAACGTTAGCAGGCTGTTTTTCATAACCAACATTCATTTTAATATTCTCATGTGCAGGGTCATGTTTAGGAAAATTGAAATTCATAAGATTAAGGCACTATCCTGAAAACTTCTGGTGCTGAAGAGATGTTGGGAGTCGTGTTGGATAATCAGATGAATAGATGAATATTAACTCTGATAGCAAGCCTGTAGCTTAAATGGATAACGTGATCCTAGGAACTCCATATAGGATTCCAGAGTAGGTCTAAAGAGATTTAAACTTCCTCTGTGTTTGTGAATGAGTGCAACTGTTATGGGGAATAGATTACCTAATTCTGCTAGCAGTGTTTCAAGAAGAATGCTGAACTCTGACTGGAATGTTAAAAGAAGAATGATAGAAAGATTTAATAGTTAGAAACCATGTTCTGCAAAATGAGTTCAAGTTCTTCAGAAATCCTTTATAAGAAAATTGACAATAAAGGGTTTCCTACTTTAGTAAAATGATAACGAAATTCAGTGACAGGATGTTGAAAGTTGAGATTTCAGCACACTAGGAGAGATTTTTAACAGGGATTTGAAGCAGTTAATGCCACAAGGTCTGAGTGCAATCTCTACTTCTGCAGACTTAAACAAAACAAAACAAAACAAAAAAAAAACCAAGCAGATTTCCTTGGCTTTATAATCAAGGGACCATAATGTTTGTGGAGTGGCTAAAGGAAAATTATGAAACATATAACAAAAACTGACAAATTTCTTAGCATGCTTAGGAAAATGACAAATTAGATCATAATAAAAATGGCTTAAAAGTTCAGCCAAATTTATCAGTACAATTCAGTACTGTTTCAGTCTTTAAATAAGGGCATCAAAAATCCCTGAGATGGAGCTGATATTTTCATGTGCCCAGCAATTCTTCCACTCCAGCTATCAGAAATGCTCTTTGCTCTTCCAAAGCTTCTCTAGAGCAGTTTTCAGGTTCTGGGAACACCTAAGCTTTCCTTAGAGTCACAGACACCGCCTTCTGGTTTTAATGAAACATTTCCTTGCTTTTCTTTGAAGATAAAGCTGTTATAGGGACTGACAGACAAAAGTAAGAGTGCAGGTAGGAGCAGGACTTTTCTGTTGAATTAAATTTATTTAAGACTTGTACCTAAACAATACACTTATACCTTAAACTAAAGACTTGTATTTAAACAACATACTTATTCATTTATTCATCTATCACCTTTTTGCAATTAGTGTTAGATGAATATAGACAAGTAAAATTGTTCAAGATATTTGAAGCAAATGTCTTACTGTATGATTGAAAACACTACAGAACAATTTAAATTATTTCTTATGAATATTTTTTCATTTATTTCTGACTTTTCACATTGTCATTTAAAAAAATAATAATTAGCACATCAGAATTTGCTATTTGTCACAGGGAGGTGGTGCTTTTGGCACTTAGCTGAGAGTATTATAGCATCTACAGTCCTACTGTACTGATTACAGACCATATTTACAGAATGTGCTTGTTGTGACAGCTACTGAATTCACTTGCTTGCACCCTTCCTTCAAGCTTGTACGTTGTAATCTGTCTTTTATAAAATGGAACCAGTGTTTTTCAAATGTGGACTGGATTTGCCAGTTTGGTGGTATTAGTAATGAAATGGAAGTGTAAAGACTGTGTATCTCTTCGCTGTCATATCATAAGCCTAGCTGAAGTTCAGTAGTTTGGATGAGAACTGAATTATTCAGAACCTAGGTGAGACGACAGTTGCTTATTTGGTAAAATAAACATTGAAAACAATCCCTTTAAAATGCCTTTTCTTAGCTTACAGGTGCAACTGACCATAGCAGTAATGGTATATTGCTGAAATTGAACTACTAAAATACAGGCCAGGCCAGGCCAGGCCAGAGAATTGAAACAGCTGGTTGATTCCCATTGAATGCCCTGGAAGTCTTAAGCAAGTGCTTACCAGTATGAGCTGCCAGTGTTTCAAAGGGTGTCTCTTTTATTTTATTTCTGTTGCAATAGGCTGTTGTGTCTTTCTGGTCTCCATAATTTAGCTTTTCATGAATTATTTTGGATGGCACAGACCCAGTAGCAGGCTAATAGACCATAGTCTTTATTAGCAAATGTCATTTGCCCTTGAACTGTCTCTTATGCTAATCTTTTTATGATATCACCATTCTTTTTTGAGGAGTAACTGCATTTGCTAAATGCAACTTGCCCCGTCAATATGCCAAGGGAAGGTCCTGTGGTGATTTAGTACCTCTCAAAAAATGTCTCAGCGTGGCTTGGCTGACATAATTCTTTGCATACTGAGACTGTAGGAGGCTGACTGTCTTCATGGGGGCTATAGTTCAGATCTTGTCTTAGTGCCCGTCTAAATCAGCAACTGGACATGTTATGCATTAGCAGATGATAGTGCTCGGTTTGGTAATGAGTGGCATTTTTCACCCCAAGAGACTGGGGGTTGAGCCAGGTGTTGCCACAGCATTTCTCCTCAGTCACAGCTTGTGCAAGAGCCCTTGGCTGATTTGATATGGAGAAGAAGATGCAACCAGTAAGCAGGGCTTTGCTAAATCCTGAGTCTCCTTGCACTCAGGGTTGCTTTAGGAGTCAGCCTGATGACATGATGAGAAATTACCTGGGAGGAACAGCACTTCCCGCTTGGCAGAAGCATCATCTTTGTTACATTGCAGCAGTAACACTGCCTCAGTTTAATCGCTGTGACAAGTATGTTTGCTGCAGCAGACACAACTGCTCTTTACAAATTCATTGCATGTGTGTGGCAGGTTCAGCAGACTGGGGGCAGATTTTCAAGATGGCTGTCAACTCCTGTGATGCTTACAGGCTGTTTTCTGAAGACCCAGGACAGTGAGCTCTGAACAGAGAGGAACTGTAGAAACTCTGCCTCTGACAGCAGTGGGTAAAGTCCCTTTCTGTGTGCAGCAAACGTCTATTCATGTAAGGAGCAACCACAAATTCTGTTGTTTTCAGAGGAGCTGTTAATTGGATTATGAAAAGAAAATTGTGACTTGTCAATTTCTGAGCTTCTAGTCAGGTATTTAATTCCTTCTGCCTTCATAAATGGTACTCAGTGATAATTATTATTATACTATAATTATTATATGGTGTATATACAGCACAAGCCACATGATATTGAGCAGAAGAGATAATAACACTTCTTAGATGCCTGCACATATCAGCAAAGTGTATACCTATGTATGCATTTAAAATCCACAAATTCCTCCTACACACATCTCTATTAATACCTTCTCCTTCATCCAGAGTACTGACCACTGGCAGAACACAGTCTGTACAGAGCCTTTTCAAAGCAGCAGAGCATATTGTGTTCCAGTTATACTAGATGTTTTATAAACACTTGGGCTGGCAATGGTGTCTGACGTGAACTTATATAGTAAGAAAATAAAAGGGGCCTTCATAAAGGCTTGGCTTTGAATCTGTGATGCTTTGCATGCCCTACCTTTTCTGATAATGTTAGAGACCTTATCTATACTGGGCAAAGTGTGCTGTTAGAAAACATGTATTTAATCTACTTTAAATAACATAATATGGTTCAATGCTTAGTGACCAAAGATCATCAGGAGATAGCTGGACTTAGCCTTCCACTCCCTTTGCTTTAGCTATAACTAGATAACTCATTTTTAAACTAGGCAACTTCATTTTAAGTTCTATTTCATGTCAATGACTAACTTATAAATCTTCCTTAACACCTCTGGAAACATTCAAATAAATGCTTGGACTTCTGGAACAGATTTTATTATTAAGGTGACCTCAAGAACGCAAAACAAGGAAGAGATTGTGAGAATCAGAAATCATGATGAACACTAGGAAGATGTTGGCTGGTATTTGAGAAAGTAAGTTGCTGAAGAAGCAGTGTTTGTGATCCATAATTTGGTGTTTTGTCTGGCTAACAGCAGATACATAATAGCAGCTTGAAAAGTCTTTGATCAGCAGTTCAGTTCCCACGCTGGTAATGAGTCAGGGCTTGCTCAGCTGATACCTCATTCTGACAAATAAATTGAGTTACAGGATGGGCATAGAGCAGGAGTTGGTGTGGCATCAGTAAGAATGATAAAGTAAATCTCCACCAACCATTGTTTGTAGGGAAGAGCATGGAAAGGGTAACAATAGCAGCACATCTGCTATTGTTCAGCTAGAGCACTTTCAGAAAGAAAAAAAAAAAAAGAAAAGGATATAAAAGAAAGTATAGGTAGAAACTGGCTTTGCTTCAAGGGTGAACCTGCCAGGTCTTGTAGATGTCAGCTGTCTCAAGTGGATGAGTAGATTCTACATGTTTTGTCAGATCCTGGCAAGGTATGTACTGCCTGTGAAGAGAGCTGGTTTGTGTTCTGACAGGTAAAGGTAGGATAACACAGTAGTTTAAGTATGGAAACAACATAATGATGCAATTGTCAGGCTGCATGAAACTTGGCGAGAGCAGAAAAACACTGCTTTAGCTGGGGTTTTAATGTAAGAGTTCTTCCTCTTCTGAGGTCCTGACATGATAATGGTTCTTTCTGAGTGTATTAGCACACAAAACATACTCCTTGTGTTTTTGTACTGGATGAAACTAACGATGCTAAGGAGGTGGTTGTAGGTTCTTGTATACCATGGCTCTAAGAGCCACATGAGTGCTAACACACAGTTCACAGTTACTGATTCTCATCTTTCCAGCCTGCAGTATAGGGAAATTAGTATTAACAAATCAAGGTAGCTAGGACTTCACTATATGGAATCTGATCCTCATTATATAGAGCCTGATCCTCTGTGTCTAATCACTGGTTTAGATCTAGCGTGACTCCCCCAAATCTGGTGTGTAACCTTGACAGAGATGCATCATGTTTGTGGGAGTGTGAATAATGCACAGAGTCAGGCCTGCTATTCGTGAGCAGTTGTGGGTGCTGTTGACCGCCATGAGGTTCCAAAGAGCTTTAGTCCACTGAGTTACTGCACAGTTTACTCTTGCAGGGGAAAAAAAGTAGCTTTAATTATTTAGAGAGATCAAATTCATTAAAGAAGGGTGTGACTGTGCAATTTAATTTCTCTTCTTTATAACATTCCCTGGGATACTGCAAGCTTGGGCTGCAGGAGGGGCAAGTTAAACAGCTTAGCATCTCACCTGCACTGAGGGAGCCAGCCAAGGGAACGCTATTCTTGTAATGCTCAAACTTGACTGAGCTAGAAGTAATTTTCAGTGGCACACAGAAAGGTAGGTTTTAGCTCATTCATAGTCTCCTGGGGATGGTTTTCTAAGAGAACTTTTCTTACAGGTATCTTTCTAAAGCCACACACACCATCTTTATCCCCCAGCATTGACTTTGTAAGCAAGATTGAGTACCATTGTCTGTTACTTTGATAGATGCTAGGAATAATAAACAACCTGGATCTATCCTCTACCTGGGAGCCCTTGAAAAGCTCCCTGTAGATGGAAAATATTACTTTTTACTGCAGTTCAATTCTCACATCAAAGAAGGTCTTTTCTGTGTACCCTGTAAACCTCTTTGAAAGAACACATTTGTTTTGAAAGAAAAATTCTTGAACATCAACCAAAAATCTCACTTGGCAGATGAACTATGCTCATTTTTGCATGGATTACATTGCATGCCCCAAAATATCATCCATTAGTTTAAGCATCCCTAAAGTACAATTCTCAAGTAATATGTTTTTAGATACAGTTTAGATTCAGTTTCACTATATAAAACTGCATCCTGGTATATAAGTAGTGACTAGAAAAATTTCTCTTTTCTCAGTCCCATTATAAGGAATGTCTCTTATGGAATTTGTTGATTCTTTTTGGACTCCAGTGAGCGATTCCATGGCATGGTGATCTCATGATCTCATGGTGCAGGGGCTGAGGTGGCAAAGAGCACCTAGAAATAAAGTATTTGTAGCTCAAAACATGCAGTTACAAGCTGTGTCTGGGCAGATTCAAGGTCAAGCTTGCTGCTTCAAGACAGAGAACCTTTATGGGAGATGGCAGCTAAGGATTAAGTTTATAGAGGAATATATTTGGCTCTGCTCAAACACAACACAAACTGCGTTAATGTGCTTCACTACACTGAATTACTCTACAGTGCAATTAGGACTATCTGCCAAGCAGTTTTTTGGAAAAGAGACATTTCTACCTGAAGCATATGGCCAAATGATAGTCAAGACACATGTCAGCCTGGCTATTCTTTAGTCAGCTGAGAGCTCCATACTTATTGTGTCAGGGGAGAGAGAAATAAGATTATCCTGGCGTCTCTGAAGTCTTTCAGCTTTATTTTTTTGGCTAGTCAGCTATTACCAAAACAGGACCAAATTAATTCTTTGGGTACCTTTGAAGTCAGAAGAGTTATAGTTGTATTAAGACCCAAACTTCTTAGTATACTGCCTGTGCTGAATCTTGCAGGAGAGTTCCCTTTTGAGAGCTTTTCTTTAACTGAATGTAGTGTTTAGTATTCATTGTTCATCATGAGTCACCCTGCTGTCTGTTCAAAAGTTGTATTTGCAAAGAGTTGTTTTTGCCTTTTCTCAATTTTAAGTGAAAAATGATTTTTTTTTCTGCAGCTGATAATGCTCGATACTGTGATTTTAGCCATGTCATAATTCCAAAAGGACTGACTCACAACCAAGAGCAAGTTGCAAATACTTGTCATTCCAGCCTATGTAACAAATACTTAAAGTACTTGCTTTCAGTGTGAGGTTATCACTCTGAAACTCTGATGGACAAACCCAAGCTTGGAGAAAAATGTTTGCTAGTTTTCCCACTTTGTTCTTTCATATAACAGTTCCTATACTTTCCAGCTCACTGTTTCCTCAGCTAGCATTGCCAACATGAGCTGTTTCCAGACCAATGGAAACTTCCTGCTGAATGAAGCAAGTTGTACTGTTTGAAAATGGAAAACATTTGTAATCTTTATATACAAAGAAATAAGATCTTGCCATAAATATAGAAGCAAAGCACTGTTTGTTCCCAGATTTCAAATGTGTTTGAAATAGCTGTGAGCTGGAAAAACATTTGGGAATGTGATGGAAGATGGGTATTCTAAACATCTAATCATGAAATGGAGAAGGTTATTCTCTTATTTTGCTTCTTGAGCCTTTTATTCCCACAGGACATGGCCTTTTGAAAAAGGAAATGTGGCAAACAGGAAAGGAAAGCATTTAAGGAAGAAGCACAACTGTAGCCTGAGTTGTTGGCTTGGTTTTATCACAGTCTAGATAGAGGAATGGAAGATGAATGGATTCACGCCCAAATTCCACTGCTGTCATCAGCAGAAACTTTAGAACTGGGCACAGGGGCCACGTGTCCACCTCCATGTGGAGCAGTTAAAGTGCAAGGATCTCTGAGTCTGTGTCCTGATGTACTTTTGGTACATCAGTTGGTTGATCCTGTTTGATGAATGGGAGTGGTTAAGTCTTGTGGATGCAACCACAGTGCCGGAGATGTCTGTAACCTACCTAAAGAGAGGCCTCATGTAATTTTTGGGACAGGGATTCATGGCACTACAAATTTGGCCTCTTTTTTGTTCCCTCCCCAGCATTTTCAGGCCTCCCAAACCAGCATGGTTGCTGTCTTCATTCTTTTTCTGAAATCTGCAGCCAGAGCACGGCATAATAAAGGACATAATTAAGGACATAAAATGCTGATCTCTTGAGTGATTTCTCAAATGGATCTGGTGTATAGAATAACTTCATAGTTAAAGCAATTTTGCAGATTTAGAAATGCCCATCTAGAAAATATAGAAGCTCAGAAAAAAGCTACAAGTGGACATATAAAAATGTCCTAGCTTTGTGTAACAAGCTTTAGATAGACCAGATTTCATAGTTAAATATTAAGATATTATGATCTCCCTGTTTTTAAAGCCAGAGTAGTAAATGGAAATATCAACAGAATGAATTGCTTGTCATTCTTTTTATGGTTATATATCACAAAGGGAACCATGCTTTTCCGTAACTTTCATGTGGCAACTTCCAGAAAAGAACAAGCAAAGAAACCAACATAAAGTACAGGTTTGTATACCTTTATTTGCATATCTGTATAGACTATGTAATTGCTAGAAATACTTGCTTTTCAGGAATAGTGAGTGACCAGTCACATTCCACTTGATATCTGTCCGGCAGAGATTTTGAGAACCTAGGTTCTACCTATTTTTTCTCATAAGAACGTTAGCTAGAAGGTCTGGCAAGTGCTTTGTCAATGATCTCTCCAAAGCCTTTTCTGTATTAGTTAATTGCTTGAAAATTGCTATGGTGTGCTCATTTCAGGGATTTTATTACAGGCCAAAGGTAAGAACAGTGTTATAAAATAAACCAGGAAAAAATTCACCTCTTTTTCCATGACTGAATTCGTCTAGAGGTCTGCATTGAATTTTTTATTCAATGCATAGCTTGTCCAAAGTAGAAAATGACACATGAATTTTAAGAACTAAGCAATTAGCATAACAACACTGAGTTTTAATTTATTTATAACACAATGAATCTATAATCAAATACTTCTGAACTTGTTTGCACTGCTCTTAAATATCTCTTTAAATATCGAACTAATATCTTTATCATCTGTTAAGCATGAGATTTTCCTATGCTGGGAATATTCCTTATCAGAGCTGGGTAATCTTTCTGTTGCAATATTTCTCATTGAACAGATGAAATGAAATGATTGTTGAACCTTCCAAGGTAGTGGCTAATAGGTAGGTGCTACTCATTAAAGGTTTCCCTTTCATACTTAGCACTTGCTATATAGCATTTGGGAAACTTGATTCTTGTAATCTATTTAGTAGTCAATATGGACATATGTTAGGGGGTACAGGGGCAGGAGTTAAATAGGATAAAAGAATGGTGTTGTCTGTAGTGGAAGCAAAGGAAACCTTTCTAAAAGGATAAGTGAAAGTTCATTGGTATAGGTATAAACAAGTCTGTAACTGCACCTTCATGGTGTTTGCTAGGAATCACATCGTTCACAGCTTGGTATAAAAATGTATAGTGGTGGAGAATCTGACACTGCATTTCCATGCCGAATTGTGAATTCTCCCTGGAATTCCAAAACCTGAAGCGTCTTTAAACAAATAGAAGACGCTCTCTTGAATCTTTGGTAATGAGATCATTTTATGCATACCAATTTACTCTGATTCAAATGCCTCCATGAAGTTACTCTGTTTTGTTACAGAAAATATAACCTGGAAACAGCTGGATAGGTGTTGGGCAATGAGTCCTGCTCTGCAGCACTGCTGGAAATTGTGTGCACTGATAGATCATAGTCAAACAGGTTATTACGACTGTCACTGAGTCAGTCCAGACTTCCCTCCAACACCCAGCCTTCCTACCCACTCTTGAACACTTCTACCTTCAGATTTCATGTCATGACCTTTTATGCCTTTTCTTTGCTGTTTCCAAATGCTTATATTAGTGTACAGGGTCCTGCTGATCTGTGTGCAGATAAACTTTGCTATCAGCTGTGTAGCCAGCTGGGACTGATTTATGTAAGTCCTAGCCTGAAGGTATTATGTACAGCGCCAGGCAATCACATCTGCTGTTTGCTATCTACCTTTTGCTCTATATAGCCATGTTCTCTGCACTTGTGAAAGTCCCACCAGGAATCCCAATGTAGTAAATGTCACTGATATGACAGTAGCAGTTAAACCCTTTGGGAGCTCCAAAATGAAAAGAAATCCCTCAGAAGTGTATTGCTAAAGTCTTTCATGGCAATGGACATTTTTAGTGTACTGCTGGAGTTGGTGTGTGGAATATCTTCCCTTTCTGATCCCTCTGAGCATCCCATCTCTGATATGAAACTAGTGTGACTTGATTTTGTGTCGTATTTTAAATACTGTGGTTTATATAACAATCCATTTATTTTAGGGGAAAAGTCTGACTAACGATTTTATGGTGATAAGGGTTTGCAAGTGAATATCGCTACCCATGGAAGATGATTGTAGATGTAATTTTTTAAAAAACAATTTTCTGATGCAAATTGGAACAGGAATGGCACTAGATCACTGCTGAAAAACTGGAAAACCTTTATGTTCATCTAGTTCCCGAATTGTTGTCTGTGTGTGGGGGGGGTGTTGTGCTGTTACCATGACTCTTCAGCCAACAGGAACACACAAACACTGCAACAACTTCAGGCATCCTTTATTGAGGAAAAAGACAATAGATATCAATTGCAGTTTGTTGGACTGAAGCTGCCAGAATTTGATTTCAGCCTTCGCTATGCCTGAGGTTGGATTTATTTTAATTTTATAAACGAGTGATATTTTTAAAACGATAGTGAAAATCTTCACTATGTATTCACTTAGATCTGCTTAATACTTCTCACAGAATGTTAACAAAGCAGTCCTGTTGTGGTGGACATCTCGAGATTAAACTAATTATGTACCAATGTTGATTAGGAGTTTGTGGGAGAGTGCAATTCACTCAATTCCATGTGCAAGTTTCATAATTTACTATAGATTTAAGCTAGATTTTAGATCGCCAGTGCAGTGGAGTCAGTGGAGATGGGCGTCTCCATAGGAAGGGCACTTCCACCATTCCTGAAATAGATGAGTGACTCTGGAAGTGTCTGACTCCCTCTGCTGACTACAGAGCCTCTTTCTGCTGCGCTACTTTTCTTGTTGACAAAACAATGTTCTTGATTCTTTCTTTGAAAAAATCCAGGTTAAAAAAAGTTTAATATGTAGGCAAGTCAAAGTCTACAGACTGCAAATATATTAAATGAATATTTTAACATGAACAGAAACATTTATGTTGCATTTTGATGTTAATGTATATTCTTTATCCCCCCTAATGTGAACATTCAATAGTTTTAACTCAATTGGATTGCTGTCTACTGTTAAATCTAGAAAAAATGAAATGCCATCCTGAAAAGGAACCAAGCTGGATCCCTGTCTGCTATCCCTTTGCCAGTGCTGTGCAGTCCAGCACTGATGCTTCTGACAAAGACCTATCAGCCTCACAATAGGCAGATATGGAATAATCCGCCCTTTCTCCTTCTCACAGCGGGCTGATCTGTAGCATTTAATGATTGGCTGGAATTCTGAAACATTAAATAATTCTTACATAAAGCTGATATCTTAATTATACTTAATTCTGGAAATAACTACTTAATTCTTTTCTTAATATTGAATCATAGGTTTCAACATCTTCCTATGGCAACAGGTTGTACAGTTTAATTAGACAGCAAATGTAGAAGTCTTGTAAGATAATGCTAATGTCAGTTTCTTTAGCAAATATTGCTGTGTAAGTGTAATTACAACTAATTTGGGGTTTGACAAATTGCGCTAGTAATTCACACTTTGTGTTTATCAGCTTTGATTTTCTTTCTCATCATTGCATCTGTTCACCTAGTGTGCTTGGATCCCTTTGTGTAATAATTTCAGTTTTTGTTATGCTGTGTGTGTGGTGTGTTGATTGATAACAGAACTGAGATTCTACAGTTCTAAGTAGATGTAATCCATCATAATCTACAGAGGAACATTCATTAAATTTGTACCTAAGCATATTAGGGGAAAAAAAAACCATGTATACTGTGTGTATTATTTAAATGAAATAATAAACACTAACAGCTATAGTTAAATTAGCAACACAGAAAAACACACATGGGAGAAATTAGTTAATTTCTAAACCAGTTTATAATGTATCTGCTTATTTCTATAAAACATATAAATATCTCTAGAAAAACTGTTAACATTATTTGCCTTCCACAAAATAGGCAAAAATAACTAAGCATAATTTTCTTCCCTGAGAGACCACACCGTTTCTTCTCTATTTGAGATCGCTCTTTAATAAAGTTTAGTGTCAGACAGAAGCAGGTTTAGAACAGCTGTATGAAATTTAACTCCATTTCAACATTCCTTTGTCCTTTCTTTGTCACCTCTCTTTCCATCCTCTCTCTCCTTGCCTTCCTCTTGTCTCCCAAAACCGGTTACAGTCATGGTCACACACACATTTTAAAATTTTAGTTCAGTTCTAACTTTGACATAAATGTTCATCTATTATGAACTAGCACAAATACATTGAAAGTATTTTGGATAAATCTAAAGTTCTCTGTCCTGTCCTCACACATCTGAAGGCATAAGAACTCAAAATCCAAACTCACACCATAATTGTTGACATATGAACTAGGAGTTAGATTTTTTTAGTAAGAAAGAGAAAAGCAGAATAAAGAGAAGAATCAAAACAATAGGGAAATGCAGATTTTGATAGTCATATTTCCTAAGAGCAGTATACAGCCTCAATATGTTTCAAGAAGTTGGGATCTTACCTTTTGTGTCTTTGATGTTCGGGAACAAAAGCATCAGCTTGCATTTTGATGTCACATTTATCGCTACCACTTTACAAACGAGAAAACGGTAGAGGACTGAAAGAAGTACAGGCTGGGGTGATAAATCCGTTTGATGCTGTGTTCCTGTGCTTTATTTATTCACACTTCCAGGTGAAGTATGACCTTCTTCTGTGGAATTAAGAAGAGCAGATGGAAAAATATATTTTAGAAATCCCTGTGGTGGGTCTAAGAAATACTTGCTAAAGATATTTCCTCTAACAGATCACTTTGTCATCTAAGAGACCTTGTTGAGTCGCTTGCCCGTTATAGTCTAGTAAATATTTAACTCACTATATGAGACTTGGGTACGCATGATTTGTAAGTGGGTGTAGCTCTTACTTTGGCATTTATTATGGCCCTTTGTTCTAGACAAATCCTAGCTAAATTAGTGGGTGAGGTAAAGATGATGATGACTTACTGTAGTTGCTGGACTGATAAAAATGCTAGGCAGATGATAAAGGTCGCTTTGAACATAAGTCATAAACTTTCATATCATAAACTATTTAAAAATGTAATAAACATGTTGAAAGTCTGCAGGAAAAATCACAGCAAATCCATTCTAAAATTGAACTTCCGTGATCAGGAATGGTGAATTTTCTTGAAGATAGGATGAGTATGCTACACTGGATGTGGAATCAATATATGTTTTGTTTCATGCAAAGTTGCTCCAAAGACATATTAAAGATATGTTTGTTAGATTGGAAAATCAGGAGAAGCTGCTTCTCTAAACAGATATGTCAGAAACAAAGAGATAAGGAAGCAGGCTGCTTGGGAACCGATCAGAAAGGAGAGCTGCCTCTGCTACCTGCAGTAGAAGTTTCAGGGGCTGCAAGTCTGCAGTGTAAATCTCTGAACTCCAGAGAAAGACAGAGTCTTTTTAATTTTTTCAATATTCTTCTTAATTTGTGTTCCCATCATTTAGGTAGGTAAACTTAGATGAAATGGAAAATATAATGTTGTAATTGTTCTTTCTACGTTTGGTCAGGTTAAACTTATGAAAATCCCATGTTTCTCAGGTATATGTTGCTCCAGTTATTTGTCTTCAGGAGATGACTGGAAAAAAATTTAAACACTAGTGAAGAAATAATTTTAAAGGAGATTTAAAAATACATATATATCGACAGAACCTTGAATATCAACTGCTGTATGCAAGATTAGCATCTTTAGGTTGCACAGGAGCCCCAGTGCTATTTTCAGAGCGCATCCTTTAGAAAGGCTTGTTCACGTTACAGTCTTCCCTGATTGTCTGTGGTGTATCTGGCTGTAGCGGGGATTTTATCTGGGTAAAACAGCTTCCGTGTGTCTCGCTTCCGAGGTCTGGTGAGGTGAAGTCTCCCTCTCGCGGGCTGCCGCCGGCATTGCGGGGCTTGGTGGCAGGGCCCCTGGCCCCGGGGTGCGCCTTGCGGGCAGCCAGCTGGGCCCCGACTGCTTGATGCCCCCGCGAGCAGCTTGTAGAGCAAGCTGAGCCCTAACTCGTTGAAAAGGTTGTGCTTCTTACTTGGGCAGAAACAGTATAGCTTATTTTTGAGTATTTTTCTCTTACATCTGTTTTGATGATCTCTAAAAACGTACACACAGGATTGTTATTTCAGCATTATTCTGTCAGCATTTAAATCAGGTATCAGAACTGTAACTATGATGTTATAATCATATAATTTATATCCATTCCCTGTAATACATTTAATAAAGCCTTGCACTGTGCCATGTTCCAGGGTTGCTCACAAAAGTTTGCTTCTGGTCTATTTGAGGTGCTTAAGTCAAATTGGGGTAAACTAATCCCTGAATAGTAACGTTAGTGTTTTAGTAAAATATATATGCAGTAACTGAAAGCAATATTTGAATCTTAGTTTGTTTTTACTCTGAATCCTTTCATCTTTTACTGTGCCTAAATTGGAAATAATCAAATTTGAAAACTTGGAATTTGGAGGCCTATTGCAAGATGAAGTAGGAGCACATAGAGGACACGGTAAAATGCCTTCAGATCTGCCATGGCCAAATCACTGTCACAACATTTCTATGGCACCTCTGTATGGATAGAACAGGAGCAAACAATAAGAAGCATAGTGAAGTCTGAGGACATCAGAAAGATGAATTAAGTGTACAGAAAAAGTGATTGGTGGTAAAATGCAGATTGGGAGTGTAACAAATATACATAAATGTTCAGAAGAGGCTGAATGAAACAGATAGGTACCTGTCAGACTGAATGGTAAGAAAATTTCCCTTCCCTTATAAAATATTTCTTGTTTATTCATGAAGACATTGCCTGAATCTGTATGATGCAAAAGACAGGAACATGCATTTAGTGCTCTGCAAGTTTTATTTTGCACAGACATGCAAAAATATGTGCAGATGTACATTGAGAACCACAACACATGTTGGCTTTACTTTATATTGAGACTTTTGTCTTCATATAAGTGTCTGTAGATCAAAATTATCTTAGTATTATTTTTAAACTTTGCTTTTCTGAAGAGATAATTTTGTTCCCAGAACTGCCACACAATATTACAGATGTGATAATTTCTTAATGACTTTCATATAAGTCTTGCAGATATTGAATTTTAACCCAAAACAGCTTTAAAGCAAAAACAAACAAACAAACACAAACCAACACCAGCAGGAAAAACAAACAAACAAAACAACAAAAACCCACCACACCTTTTCCTCTTCTCTTAAGAGATCATCTTTTTTATTGTTGCTCAGTTTAACCACAACAGAAAAGCAATAGAGTGATGGGATGGTATGTGAACAGCTCAGGACAGCTGATGTGTTTATGCTTCATTAAGTTTTGTCCAGCTGGACAGATCAGAGAGGTAATCACAAAGTATGTAAAGTCTCAACTTTTCTCATAGTTATCATAAGGTGTCACCGAATTCAGTCAAGAGCTGTGCACATATTTAGACTTCCTTAAACTCGGGGTTTTTTTTCTGGGAATGTTGAAATGCAAATGTACAGCCTGACTTGTGGTCTATACAGATTTAAAAATATTACCCTTGATCATTAAGTTACGATTCACTCAAATAGATAAAAATTTTCGCTTTTCAGATTAGTATTCTTGGAAGTAATTTGTTGAATATATTGCTCAATTTTGTATTGTATGGAAGTGACTCACCCTCACCATGTCATATCCTATGTGATGTTTTCATACAAGAAATACTGCTGAACTTTCATCTGAAATGCTGATGCACCACTCTGAATTTGATTTATGGCATCAAAAATCTGGGCCCAGATTTTTAAAATCAGTAGCCTGCTTTTTAGTGTGTAAATGTTTCCAAAAGATATATAGAATTGTTAAAGTCTTCCATCCTCCTGCAGAGTTCTGGAATGATTCCTTCTAGCAGAGGTGGCATTTGTCTCTTTGGCTTTGGGATGCCTTGTGGAAATGTCTAACAGTGTGGTTGGAGCTTTATGTTTGTTTGTTTTTCTTCTTTGTAAGCTTACACACACTAATGGACTCTTCTCTATTTTAGGAGGGAAAGAGAAAGGAAATCAGTTCTTTGCCAAAGTCTAAGGTTTAACTGAATACACAGCAGATTGGTCGGTGTTGGGGTTCTGCTTTGCCTAAAGTAGAGAAGCTGGAATCAACTGCTTTTGGGTTCAAATATCTCCAGAATCAGAGTGTTTCCCAGGTTCTGATCTGGAGCTTAACTTTAGGTTTGTGCTTCCCCAGAAAGTAGGGGCGTGGAGAGAGATGCAAAAAGACACTTGCCAGCAAGCAACAGGGAGATGACAGAACTGAGTGTTCTCTCCTTACGTCATATAAATATCCATCTCTAGAATCTTCTGGGACCCATTTTTATTTCCATTTTCTTTCTTACCTTCCCAAAAACTTCCTCCGAAAAGGAAGTGGTAGGGGCTGACCTTCAAATGTCATGTTTCTTCACGTGGTATCTTTGTTGAGAAAGGCTAGTGAGCGTAAATGAAAAATAAACTGCAGTAATGATGAACTAATGCAGTCCTAATGGAATACACCTAGACTGACTGCAATTAAATGCCATGGCAGTGTAGCAGGTTTCTGTAGTTTAATGAGATAAGCAAAATAACTGGCCTTTATGTCATGCTATTAATAGGCTGTACTTGATTAAATTAGAACAGAAGCAGTTTGCAGACTGAGGCAGGTATACTGTGGAAACACTGAGTTCAATGTCAGTGACACAGCAAAAATTTCATGTATAAATCACAGCTACAGGAGAAAAAAAGAAAAAGTTTTGGAAAGTTGTTCACATTAGCACATTAGCAGATCTAACGGTTGATGCTTTTCTTCTGTTCCCTGCCCCCCCCCCCCCCCCCCCAAAAAAAAAATATAAATAAAAATCTTATTTAGAGTCCTCCATGGGTCGCAATGAACTCTGGAATAGAATGTGCATACATGTCAAATCTGAATAGTTTGGGATCAAATATATCTAAACTGGCTTCAACAATAGTATAGATATCTGAGGTTGATGTATCTCTAGCACTTAAGAAAAAAATGCATTATTCCTTAAGATCTGGGGCAAATATTCTGTGGAAGTTACATAAAGTATCTATGGTAAAAGTGTTCTCCAGGTAAAATTTATTTTCAAATGAATGGCTCAAGCTGAACACACCAAATATTTGATGTGCTGTTCAGATACAAAACAACTAGTTCTGACTGCATTTTGCATTAAGCTTCACCGGCATTTTGTGACCTGAAACTCAAAGGCCAAAGTCTGCTTTTTTTAAGTTCCAGGCTTGAATGGAGATAGGACAGATTCAGTGCTCAACTCAGATGATAATTTGGTTTTGAAATTTTTCCAGAAATGGCTGCTTATTCTAGTTGCCTTAGCCTGGGGGACCACAGAAAGGGTCAAACTGAGAGAGACACAGTAGAAGCATCTGGTTTCTAAGAGCTGCCTCACAGTGCTTTTGAGATTGATTCAGGGTCCTTCAAAGTATGCCATGTTAGATGTTCAGAGGCATGAGTAACAGAGAGTAGGGAGCCCTCACTAAGAAGGCTGCAAGTTCTTCCTCTGAAACTGTATCAGTCTACAGACAGGATGTCCTCTAACAGCAGTCAGGATCACAGTGCTCTGAACAAATGGTCTGGTGGGTTCCATTCTCTTCTGACTTCTGCTTTTGGATGTTGAACAGTCATTTTGTTCCTCAATGGAACTTGTAGGCAGGAAATAAGCTTCAAAAAGATGTTAGTGTAGCAGTGTATTATTAACTTGTCTTTGCTGTTGAATGAAGCCTTGAAGAATTTGGGATAAAACAGAGCTGTCTTAATGAAACGGCATTTTTTTTTTTTTGTAACTGTATTATGTACAAAACCAATGGCTTCTTCAAAATTTTGCTTCATTAACTGAGAAGCATTAAAAGCTCAAAACCACTGTGAAGGATGTGTTAATCAAAATTATTAATGAAATGTGATGACCTCCATATAGATGTTCCCATGCACAAAAATAAGGGCTCTGTAATTGAAACCCATTATATTGTGGCTACATTGGCTGAATTAGCAGCCTCAGGTGCTGGCTGGCATTCAACATTGCCAATTTTTTGCTCTGCTAGCTATATGAATGGGGGAAAAAGAGAGCTGTAACAGCAGTCTGCTCTTTACTAATAAGAAGGTGCTTAAGATGCAAATGAAAAGCTCTCCTAACCCCTTTTTCAGTACATATAGTATCTTCAGTCTGTCCTCCCTTTCCTCCTGTTAAAAGAAATTTATTATACGAGACTGAGCTGTTCAGATTTCTGTGCTACTCAGCAGTTGTGCTACAATACAAAGATCATAGATCTCATTCCCATGTAAGGACACCTCTTTCCTTCTATAGCAGAAACTCATTAATTTTAATATACACCAGTGAAGCAGCTGAGTGGGCTTTGAGGTCTTCTTCACAGCAGCATGTTGTGTTGCTTCTGCACCACTGAGCTCATTATTCTTTTATTAAGAAAGCAAGGAGGAATACAGTGTGTACAGTCTTAATGCTATCTTCACATATCACAGGGCATCAGCATTCTCTGGAAACATGAAGAGCCTGCTCAAAAAAATTAAGTGAAATGTTCTTTGTTTTGTTTGACCCACAAGTGAAGGAATATGTGGCACAACTGATCTCTAAGCCATTTGCTTCACTATGCCCTTCTTACTCCACAGTTTTGTAGGTCAAGGCTAAGAAAATTGACTGCGTAAGAAATGAATACTAGAGATGCTATGTAGGGCTGATAAAGGACCCGTCTGTTCTTCTTCTGCAAACACCTGAATGTAAATTATTTCCTCAAACCTCCAATATTTAGCTGTGCTAATGTGAGTATATTTACAGAACTATGCATTTGCTCTCTATGTTGCTGCTTTAGGAGTGGGATTTCTTTTAAGCTTTGGGAGCCTGGTTCTATTTCTGCCAGTTCCTAAATTGGTCTGAAAACCAGTCCAGTTCTGCCAGAGTGCATCTAGTATTCAGGCCATTGGAGATTTCTAGGGGAGGCATGCAGTGGTGCTCAAGACATGATTGATTCAGGTCCATTTCAGATTTGAATTAAAAATGAAGGTTTGATTCAGCTGTCACATCCTCCAGCCTCCCTGTCCCACCTCTGGTCTGTCAATATGAAAATAAATAGCGAACAGAGAATCTGCAAATTTCAGCACGCTGCCATTTGAAGTCAGCGCTGAGGCAGAACACATGGTGATTTCTGCATATCCAATATTATCCATGGTTTTATTTTGTTCATTAAATAAGTCTCTGTTTATTTTCAGTTTTGATTCTACAGAATTCCTCAGGACTCAGCTGTGAGGATTAAATCCAAGCAGCTGTTCTTCAAGTTCTTAAGATCAAGTCTTCCTCCTCCTTTTCTCCTTTTTAGGTTTGTCTCTCCTTACTGTCTTCATGAAAATACGCCCTTTTTTTCTGGTTTGCCCCAAGACTTGTTAATTTTAATTTACAGGCCTGAAAGTCTCCTTTGTATGCAGTAATTCCCATACTCTGAAAAAATGTATCAAGCTCCAAAGGAGCTTTATCTAACCTACCTCTCCTGGGCAACGGTTCAGGAAAAAGGAAGAAGAAAAGAATATTGGAATGTCTCCCAGTAACCCCGTGCTTTGTCTCCCTATGGTGATTGATTAGTGTCTTGTAAAGAACTGCATGCATTAGTCTAATTGATGTGCTGTGTGGTAGAGGGTACCTGCTGTCTTTGGTGGTTTGCAGTTCATGTATAACAAAAGTGTACTATGTGGTTTCTTTCTGTTCTGCGCTGCTAACTGGGGTGTGGCCGGACAGCAGAGAGGCAGGCAACATTATTTCCTTGTCCTTGCTACCCACATAACAGGTTGGGTGAATCCTTTGGCAAAAAGACAAAACAGCACCATTCCTGGGAGCAGCTGAGCGTGTTCTGCTGTGTAGACTTTTGTTTGGCATATGCAGAGACTAGAGGACTCATATGAAGAAGAAGAGAGGAAAGAAAAAAAAAAAAGCATAGACACAAAGCCCAAGTACTGGAAGTGCTGAAAGAGAGAAGACTTGCCAGAGGACCCACAGTGTAGTGCTATTATCCGATGATGAAGCAAAGTTTATTGTGTGTATTCTCCCCCATGTCTGCATTAGTGTTAGTTCTTTCATGACTCCCTGAGAGTTTTATCAGCCATCAGAAAAACAACTTTTAGCCAGATCAATGTTTCTGAATCTTTACACGGTGTTTGGTTGCCAGTTGAAAGGGAAGGAAGTGAAGGTTGTGACCTCTTCGAAGCAAGTGGCTTTGGATCAGTGTAAACTGATTGTAAAAATTCTCTCACCTTTTATCATTGCTCTGTCATGTAAAATGTAATATTTACCTCAGAGTAAGTAAACAACCTGTTTATATTTAAGTTAATCACTGGAAGTGCCACCCACTTACTGTATGAGGAAAGCTGTTTTCCATGACCAGATGTCTGCATTCCCTAAGTTAGGAGGACAGACTCAGGACACTGGTAGCTAGCATGCTAAAGATAACTATCTTGTTAACAAGAAATCTTTGATGGCTGGTTGAGGGGAGCTGGAATAAGAATAGTTGGTCTGAGTACAAAAAGACCCATAAATTAACTTCTTTCATTCTGAGTGCTCCGTTAGGCAAAGGGAGCTGGATGCCTGGCCAGGAGCTGGGTAAATATTCTGTGTGTGAATATTCTGGGAGTAAATCCTCACTGTGAAATATCTTCAGGAAAAGCATTGAAGATTCTTACCAGTGGAAGAACTCAGGTGTGGGGATAAATAAGAATTAGAAAACGTCAGGTTTTATGAAGAGAGCCAGATGATGGCAGCATAGAATGCAACAGAAGACTGAGAAAATTCCTGGGTTAAGTAGCAACAGAACTGCCCTTGAAAACGGAGTCAGAGTTCAACCTTTCCATCTCATCCTCCACTTCAGCAGTGGCTTTTGAAATATAGGGCTATGGCTCTGGGAAGGAGAAAAGAAAACAATGATTGTGTTCTGTGTACATGTGCTGATCTTTCATAAGCTATGCAATAAATCAGCCCAGAAATCTTTTGTGTGGCATCAGTGATAAATAGTTCTGCTTTGTCCTTTCAGATCCAGAAATCTCATCTCTTTTCCTTAGCAGTATAAATTCTTCTAGCTAGTCATACACTTTACAAATTCTACCTTGCTAATTCTTGTCATGAAAACTAATCTGTAACTACTGCAGTCTCTAAGGCAATTCAAAATACACCTCTAGATATAATGAGAAATACAAGCCACATGCACATTATTATTTTAAACAAAAAGCTTAACAACCAATGTCTGAATCAGAGATGATTGACTTGGTCACCTAACAAACATAATGCCTGCTTTGGTCACTTAATAAAGAAGTGCTGTCTCTGTGGCAAAATCCTGTGTCTTACTGGAGGCACTATTTGATGGCATTGGCAAAGGACAGGGTAATCACCATGCAGACGCTGTTTACTCTAGATCTGCTGGTTGTATTGGCTACCAAAGCAGGAGTTCAGTGTTTAACCATTCAGAATTGCTTCTGTAGAGGTAGCCACACAGTCTCAGGGGATGTAAGCCTGTGGCAGAGTACTTTCAGGAACATGAAGTGCGATGAGATAGTGAAACAACACAAGCTTCCCTCTATGCTGGTAGCATTTGGAAATGGGATTATAGCTACGCATGATGGTAATTCTCAGTTTTGGGACAGATTCTGAAAGCCAAGTTACTCCAGTGGTTTTATTTTCATTTTTATTGACACTGATCCTCTCACAAACACATAGAAATAGTTTACTGGTTAAGCAAAAGATAAATAGCTGCAATGTACTTTAACATTGAATGCTCTTATGTCAGTATAGAATACTGAATTAATGCTCATTAAATCTGCAAACTACCCAATTTCCTTGGGGTGTAATTTGAAATTCCAAGAACATGGGTAATTTACACTACTGAACATTTTAAATTCAAGTGTTTTCTGGCATGGCAAACTCTCTCATTGCTTCTGGGACAGGTTTTGGCTCTACAGGTCTCAGTTATTTTGCATTTCACCTTAGTCTGTAGAGCTGACTCTTTTGCCTGCACTTCCTCCCACCTGAAAAGCAGGCAGTCTCCTATATGCATTAGGAATTTTTAGGCCCTGCTTCACTGGATTACTCCAAAAAACTCAAAGACAGTATTTTTTTTTCCTTATATTTGTGTAAGGATCATCCCATGTACTGTGCTTATCATACGTTTCCACACCAACACCTGCCAAAGACAAGATTCTGATTTGTTCAGCTTCCATTAGTTGTGGTAGTGAGAATTGGAGCTAGAAAAAAGGAGATAAAGATAGATATATCCTTGTAAAACCTATTCTGGGCAGCTCAGTGTTATGGCAAAAGAGCAGACTTCAGAAGAACTTTAACTCCGTTCTGTCCTGAGAGACCTAACAGATAACAGATATCTGATGGGCTTCTCTGGCTCATAAAAGTAAATTCAAACCATTCAGTAGCACCCGTGAATGATGTCTGGAATTCCCATTGACAGAGAAGCTAAGCCCTCATCTAGTGTATGTGCAAAAAAAATGGGAAGGGGGAAATACCTTAATGGAAAAAAAGATACCTGCTGCTACTTGCTCTCCAATGCAGACTAAAACCAGACCTTGCCAACAGGGACAAATTGCTTAATATCCATACAGCACTTCGAAGATCTGAAGTAGTTTAAGTATTATTATTATCATTTTTACTAGAGCAGCTAATATTGCTCTTCTAAATATATTGGAGTTTTATCTTTAAAATCTATTAAAAAAGGCTTGAGTGAAACTTTTCTGGAAAAGAATGAATGATGTGGTTCTTCTATCAACACAGTAATAAAGCATTTGCAATTAGACCCTGTACTTTGCATAGGCTTGGAGGAAAGGAATTTCTGAGTCAGCATGTGGTGCCATTAAACATATTTAAATGTAGCTTAATAATAGTCTTCTCACATCCTTTTAGTGCATGTGACTCTTATTTTAAAAATAAAAAAAGAAAATTGTTCCTGGGGTTTGAATGCACTATATTCATGCTATTCTGCATCTCTGATTACAAGTACTACAATCAGAAGGGCGAACAAAACAGGACCGTGAAAATGGGCATCATAATTGTGGAGTGTTACTGCTAGTGTGCATTTTCCAGGAATGCTAATTAGGTGCATGTCAGGGGTAAGCACACAGAACCTCAATATATAGCTGTGCTGCTGCCCTCAGAGATGTGCGTTTCTATTCAGGAAATCTTTGCTATCTTTTCTAACCCATAATTTTCAAGACAGCAAAGTATCAGCATTCGTGCTGTACAGTCTGTGCTGTTATTCCTTCAAAGCGAACAGGAATATCCTGACACTGTATCTTGCCACAGTTCATTTTAAGCATTTGAACAGCTCCAAGAAAACACCTTGCTCCTACTTTGTAGCTAGTTTAATATGCAAAAGTTTTGCAGCTGTCACTTGGCTATGCTGAAAAATGTTGCGCTTTTGGTTACAAAAGGTTCCTTGTGCTGGCTTAAGGACAAGACCTGTTGGCTGATTATTATAGAATCAATAATACTGTCTTCATGTTTTATCCTTTCTAGGAAGCGGAGAATCACTGTGGCTAGGTTATGAGGCTAAACATGAGTACTGTGATTTTGTGTGACCAGGCCTGAATTACTGCAGGTGGAGGAGAGCAGTTCTTAGAAAGAGAAAATCAAAATGTAGGAGATGACAGCTGAACTTCCTGGCTTCTTTGAAAACCCTCATCATAAAATCCCTTTAAGTGAAACTCCATTTCCTGTTTCATTTTAAGTGCGGTGAACAATTCTATAGAAAGTTCTTCTGGGAGCTCTACAAATATACTGCAAAAATTAAACTATGTTGTATGTCTACTATCTCTATTCATTTGATTTGTTGCGCAGCTTGTAGAATTGCTTTCTTACAGCACATAAACATAACATGAATACACCTACAAGAGATAAGGCAGACTCTGGGATGAAACAAAGCATCAGTCTGGAAGTGGTAGAATGGTAACTAAAGAAAGTGACATTTTCCAGTAATAGACTTTACTAAGAAATTTCATGTTGTTTCATTTGAAAATTAAATGCTGACTATTTTCTTTGTTGACTCTGATGCACACTGCACTTTATCATGTGCTCTTTTTCCTACTATTCATTTTTCCCAGGAAGGACAGAAAGAAAATTTTATAGAATTTGAAACAACTGCTTTTTCTTGATAATTCTAACTTGTGTAGTGATATACATGACAGTACCAGAAACTGCCCAGAACCTCTCAAACTACCACCTAATACTAAATATAAAAAAATAGTATAACTTTTCTTGGCCACACTACTTTTTTGGGCATTGTGATTAAGGTGATGCATACACATTCACTGTATATATGTACAGTAAGTCTGCAAAACTAATATTGTTATACACTTAGTCTTATGTTCTGTTTTCAATGTCCTATATATTTGCAGATCATTTTAACAGTATTGCATTTATCAAATGGAAGAAGCTAGCTTTAATAAATTATTGCTTCCCATATAGGATCAAATTGTGCAGATTAAAACTGATTTGTAACTAAAATTTGTCAATCTATATTCCTCTCATAGTTTCAGTTAGCTGTGACTTTATTCTTCACAACTAGTTACGAGTTATTTCAGAGCATTACTGTGTGCTGTTAAGTATTTGCCAAGTTTTACCCCAAAGGTATTTGCATTTCAGTTCTGAGTAAAATTCTTCCTGTACAGTAGGTGATTTGCAAGGTGCTTTGTGATATTTGGTGATAAAAGGTGCCATGTAAATTATCTTTACTACCACATCGCCTGTTCGTGTTCCCAGTTCAAATCTGCTGGGAGAAATCTCTCAGCAAAATAAACAGAAGCACATCTGGTCCACATGCAGCCTATGACAGAAAATTCTTTTGGTTTGATTAGTCCTTCCATGGAAGTTCAAATGAATTAGATGTAAGAGGAAGAAACAAAGCTTCTCAAAAATGAAAACCACTCTACAATGTGTTTGAGATGTGCCAGAAGCTGTTCTCAGTAGGGACAAACATAACAGATTTTAAATTGGCTTGGTCAGAGTGAAAATCACTTGTAAGAGCACTGTTTACAAACCATCTGGATTTTCGGGTCAGTATTTTGCTGCAGAAACACTCCAGACACTGCATATTCAAGCAGAACATAATAGATTTACTAAGGTGTTCATTTCCTCTGTTGCTGACCACCAGTGTGCAGATACAAAAATAAATGATGACTGTTGGTGCAGCTACATTCTGTGCTGCTTTCAGGTGATGGAAACAAATAGTCTTACCAGTGGGATATGCTGATTGTCATGCCTGCGATGCAGGCAGTTTCCTTCTACTGCTTACAGAAAAGCATGCCAAATTTGTGTCAGTGTTTCTTTCCATTGCAGCCTCTTGTAATCTGAAAACATTTTCAAAATAAAAATGACAATACCAGTGAGAATGAACTTTGACAGCAGTATAATGAAATATGTGGGAGGAAGCACTCTGTGCAGAATTTGAAAGAAAATCGAATTCCACCTTCAGTCCTGCAAGATGTGGTATTGGACCAAGGACTTTCAGTGTACAGTCTAATTCATGCATGGTGAGAATAGTCCCTTCTGGTGCATGCAATATTAATACTCCAGGGTTTTCTCCATCTGTTGTCATCTATGCTTAAAGTATAACCTCTTTGAGGCAGCAAGGTAATTTTTTTTTCATGCATTTAGTGTGCCTAGCACAATCAGACACTATTACGGAGATATGTTCACTACTGTAGCACAAGTAACATTTTTTTCCTTGGAGAAGTTACTCTGATGAAGGAATAATATCACTCCTATGTTTATAATCTACTTCCTAAAAATATATGTATTGTTGTAACTGAGTGCAGATATAAAAGTTACCTCAATACTTTAATGAAAGTCTAGATTTTCAGGTAATATAAATTGTGGAAATCTAATGACAAATTAAAGTACAAATTTACCAAACAGCATCAGCAGAAGAGACTTTCTGTACTGTTAGGAAGATAAAAACAATAATCACTCATAGTGAAGGTAGGAAAAGGAAACTGGGCTTCCTGATGGCTCTCAGCTCTGATGGATTAACATGATTTCTAAAGCATAAACCTCTGCCCAAGCAGAAGCCCCTACTTCTCTGTCCCTGAGCACGAGGAAGCTGGACTGCATTTCTAGAGCCATGTTAGGAGGAGCATTCTTATCTGTAATCCTTCTGCAATAAAGAAGGTAACTCACATGAGTGTATTGGTGTGGTCTACAGTGTTTAAGATGAAATGTTTGTAAGTCAGGCCTATTAATGACTGGAATGAACTAGCAAAGAATGTGATGGACTATCCATCCTCCAAGTCTAAACTGAATGGTTGTTGGTTTTGAAGACGTTCTTTGGGCTTCTAAATATAAAATTAGAGGATTTAATGACTCTTTGTGGACCTTATGTGTTAATAATATTAACAGTTTATCATGTGGCAAGAAGTAGGTACATAAAAGGAAGATTCTGTCTCTATATAGCAACCTCTATATAGAAGAAAATTTAATCTGAGACTGCCTTTTTTCTTCCAGGTATTGACTATTCCCAATAATTAACAAAAAACTGTTATTTTTGAGCTTATTAATAGGTCACATATAAGAAATAGATTAGACTCATGTTTGCATATTTATTTATCCTTTATTGTCCTGTTAACAACCCACACTTTGAGCAATGAGCAGTGAGCAGTTTTCTAGCAGGGAGTGCTGGAAAGCCAGATGAATGATGTCTGGCTTGTTTGTTACTCTGTTGAAGTGCATTTTGTTTGGCATCAGAGGGGAAGAATTACATTATCATTGGGAGAAACGAAGATGTGGCTTTGCATCTTTTGGATGATGAACATCTCTTTCAAATATGTTTCATAAAATATTTTGTACTGGAAGAGCTTTGGTAAAAGTGCTTTTTCAAAGAAAGACTGCTTGAAGGAATTAGGAAGACGGCTGGGAAATACAATTTTCCTCCAGGAAAACATTCAAGTAATTTTTTTCTTTAAAGATTTTTATTTTTCATCCCGAGTTAAGATAAAAAGCCACTAGTCTGCAGTCTCTCTGGGAGTAAAAATGATGTTTTAGGAGAACCTGGCTGGAAATTTCAGTTCACCTTTAGCTGCTAAGAGGCAATACAGCCACCCCTTTGGAACTGTTGTATTTTTCAAAGTCCATTCAGTTCTTTCAGGAAAGCACTTTTTAGCTGATCATGTATCTCTTTCCTCATAATTTTGACCAGCTTAAATAGTTTGCCAGACATGGATGTGATTATGTATGTGAGTGGAAGATTGCAATGACTCATTACACTAAGGAGAATTCAATTCCAGCTTACTCAGACTGCAAGGGATCACACATATTTCAGCCAACTGCTAAAAGGAATTCACTTCTGCTAGAAGGAAAAAATATCACGCTTTTGGTCAAAGAAAAAAAGCAAACTGTTGTCTTAGAGCAGTGCAAGTTTCATTTAACTGGATCCCAGAAAATGCCCTTTGTCCTGAATTTTCTCTTTATTGTGTGTCTGTACTGGTGTCTGTGGCAAGGTGCTAGCTACATGGCTGGTGAGTTCTGGATGGTTCCAGAAGCTTCTGGCCACTTCCAGCTAGTTCCAGATGGTTCCAGAAGCTTCTGGCCACTTCCAGCTAGTTCTGGGTGGTTCTGGATGGTTCCAGATGGTTCTGGAACCGCTGTGGAACCATCCCCCTGTGGGGCACAGCAGAGCCTGCTGGTGCCTCTGTGAAAACATGTTTAAGAAAGGAGAAAATGCCAGCCAGGCAGTGAGGGGTGAGGACAAAAGTGTGAGGAGCAGCCCTGTGAGAAGCCAGGTCCGAGAATGGGGGCAGGAGAGGGGCTGCAGGTGTCTGAGCAGTCTCCCTCACGACCTGTGGAGACCCCACGCCACAGCAGGTCCTGCAGAAAGTAATGCAGAGGCTGTCCCGCAGGATCCTTTCCATGCCCCTGAGGTGGGGCAGGCCTGTGCTCTCTCCCACATGCTTCAGAAAGATGGCTCCGACCCTGAGGAGATTTGTGAGTAGGCAGGGTTTGGCCCTCTGCCTCTTCCCAGGCATGTCAAGAAAACTGGTGTTGGGCCGGATGGCCGAACCAAGCAACTTCAAGCAAAATAGTGTTTTATAATCTAAAGTGCCACAGAAAAATAAGAGACTTTTTCTCCTCACAAAGCTCCCTATATATTTACTTGTTTATTTCCAGTGTGTGTTTAGAACATTAAGATCCAATTTATTACTCACCTGAGTGTATCTTATTTGACACAAACAGGGATTGCCGAATCAGGTCCTCATCTGAATTATTTAGTGTAAATGTGTATAAATCAGGGACTAAATCAATTACAGGCAGCAGAGATGAAACAGAATCCTTTTGTCTTTCAGTGAAAACAGTGAGAGCTCTCTCTCACACTCTTTGACACTTTTTTTTTTCTTTTTTTAATTAGAGTTGATAACAACTACTTGTACCCTTGGCAATTTAACTGAACTTAACCAGACTGAGATCTCATCAGGTTTTAATTGTGTGGTTCAAGCATTATTAAAATAAGCCATCAAACAGCCCAGAAAACACAATCCCATGTACCTCAGTGCATGGGGTTCATAAAGACATGTAATCCCTAAGTGACGGAGCACAAATTAGTTTGGGTTGGGTGCATAAACATAGAAAAAGTTGTCCTATGGTAATACACAATCATAAAAAACAAACAAACAAACAAACAAAACAGTTCTCTAAATATTCAGGTTTTATTTTGCATCTGACAGATCATCTTCATCTGCAACCTACCCCTCTTTACCACATTTTTGATCAGTTAGAGACGTTACGTAACTCAGTGTCGTGTAGCCTGGGGCATTTGCACATGGACGTGGGTATGCCTCTGCAGGGTAGACTGGTCTGATTGCAACTTGTAAATTCACAGCGTAGGCAAATTGTTATGTAACTTCAATAAGATGTCTAATCTCCCTTTGCCCACAGCTGTCACACATGGCTAGATTCATGGTGAGTCCAAAACAGTTAGGTTGAAGGCACTAGAAATTATTCTGCTCTGTACCAGCTGAGAGTCCAGGCCACAATGTATAAGGAAATCATAAAGCTTCTGCTTTGGTTTCTGATTTTTTCTGATATTTCAGTGTTTAGTGTTTACATATGTGTGTACAGTTAATCCCGATTCTATGTTTGGATAAAAATAGGATTCATCTTTCCTATCAGCTTGCACATATATATAATGTTGAAAAGTTACTCTTGCTTTATTTTCTTGCAAGTTGGAAACCAAGGAAAAGTGTAAGAATCCATTTGTTATTTGGATGGTTGATGAAGACATATGAACCTGAAAGAAAGTGAAGGGGACAGGGCTCTGGTGGCCACTGAGGCTTTTCGGGTTTATCAAGAGGCTTGGTGATTCCTGGAGCATGGTGAGGTGAGTGTTTTCCAATGTCACTTGCTAGTATTCACATTATCACTGTGACAGTGAGCCTTTGAGCAAGAGACTGCAGGATGCTGACTGCTAACATGTTAGCCAGCTTGCTAAAGAAGGGTTCATACCAAAGAAGTGTTACAGCAGCACTCAGGGAAATTGTACTGCAAATGTCCTAGAGAAGCTGTGAAAAGTGTGGGTTTGGGGCTTGGCCCAGGCTGTCTGTGGTCCCCTTCCAGCTGTCTGTCAGGGTAGTGATAGATGGGAATGCCTTAGGTGGTCTGCATGGCACTGTCCCCCAGGTACTGTGTGCATCCCACTCTTTCTCAGGCTCTGTCCCTGCCAACTATATATGTTATTTATTTATTTATTTATGTCATTTGGCTACCCCATCACACTTAGGAATATTGGGGGGATAAGTTTCTTTCAGTGATCCACCTGTGGGGAAGTAGGCATTTTTGCCTCAAGGCTCTGGTGTGATCACAGACAGCAGTGCTAGTGTTTTCACTGTCAAACCATCAGTGAAGCAAGTAGGACAGGGTGATTTTTCCCATCTCCAGTGCAGCTCTAGCGTAGACGAGCAGAATGTACTGCCCACAGCCATTAGAATCTGCAGCACCCAATGTATGCAGCAAGAGAAAAGTAGAAATGCCAGTGTGTGAACTGGTTATCTGAGGGAATTCATGAGTATACAGAAGTTTTGCATACAGGTATGCAAAAAAAAAAAAAAAAGTCTAAACAAGGCTGAATGTTCTGTAGAGGGGAAAATCAGCATATACCTATACTGGTAATATCTACTTTTGTAGTTCTTAGAGAAAGTCATTCAGTTGGAGCAGAATTGCAGCAGTTAAATGGCTGAGAATTATTAACATTTTTAAGGCTTTTGATTCTGCTTTTGTCCTTCCTACCTGTTAGGTCTACATTATCTTCTCAGCTACCAGTCTTTAACCCACTGTGCTGTTATCTTAGTTGATTTTTCTAGATATATAAAAGAAATTAATTTCTGCAATCTGTAAATAAGCAAATTTTCCTTCCTGCTACAGATGATGCTATGTCCTGAGCTCTCACTAAAATACCAGTGAATAATGAACATTGTATGTTTATATTTAATATCCACTCTCATTTAACTGTGACTATTAAATATCTGCCTGGAATAGAAAGGATATTTATTGCAAAATAGTGAAAATTCTGCAGGTGTTTTGCAGTTTTTAGCTATATCAACACCTAGCCTTTTATTAAATAACAGCAATATTATATTTCCCTTATTTCATTACATTCTTCCTACATCGCTATGTGCGTTATTTTTCACAAATGCCTAAATAAGAAATGCAGTGTATTTTGGGGCAGCATTGTGGAGATATGCCTTTGTGAAACAGACTCTTGGCCTATGCTTCCACCAGGGGGCAGGACGAGACAAAAATTAAGGACTCAGGGAGGGGGTGGTGATGGTGGGCACGTGGGGGGGAACGGCAAAAACAGCCCTGCTTTTAGTATTTGGTCCCTAAAATTTCTGCAAAACCACAATCTCTGCAGCAGTATGACTATCTGAGGAAAGCAAGTTCTCTCTTTTTGTTCTATAAGCAATTCTTGGCTTCTGCTTCAGTGAATATGTATTACTGCTTCTGAAACACTCTTTGTCCTCACAAACATAAGCCCTATGGTCTAGGTACAGAAGCATTTTAATATTATATAAAGCTATATAATAAATCTGTATGTCTCCCATATTGTAAAACAACAACAACAACAAAACAATCAAACAAAAACAAAAATAAACAACAACAAAAAAGTGTGGTGTTTTAAATCTCCTCTGCAGCATTTTAGCTATTATTTTTCTTGAGCACAGTTTGAAGATAATTCTGGGCACTACAATTCAAGACAGCAGCAGTGTATTGTCCTTTGTAAAAACACAGTAGCAGGAGCCTAAGGCTTATGCCATGCCCAATTACAGGAGGACTCTGATGTCTTAAGTGTTTCTTGTGTCTAGAAATAATGCAGCAGACAGCCTACTTTCTAAGATACTGTAGAGACCCACTTGTGCAATGATGGAAATGGACCGCTGACTGACGACTGCTCAGCCCAACCATAAGCAAAATAGCTGTGAAGAGCAAAAATTACGTTTGTTCATGTAAAAGTGGATGTGCTTGTAAGGAATGCTGTTCATAATTAATTATAGCTTAATCCCAGATGATCCAAATACTCATCTCTGAGCAAGAAGATCGTGCAAGACTTTCTAGTAATTACAGTACAGAATTTAGTATCTGTAAGAGGAGATGAATCATCTGAGAACAGAAATATATCAGCTAGTTCCCAGGCTGCTCCAAACCTATAGCTGAGATGAGAAGCCGGTAGCTGTTACCTGTGGGTGTCTGTATATTATTGCGCACAGCCATGATTTTACGTGTATGCTATCAAAGAGGTACTAATGACCAGGCACCAGTAATCACCAGACACCAGTAACCATGGTGAGAGTGAGCGAGTTTTCATTCATCATAGCTTTGCATAGAACCACAAACTGTTCTACCTCTTCGCTTTGGTAGTGAACAGGTAACTTTAAATTGACAGTGTGCTTAGCTTTGCCAAAGGATTTCCCAAGCTTAAGGGATGTGTTTCTGCCTTCACCAGCAAAGCAAGGCAGAGGAAGAGGGTCTTTTAAGACCTGTAATGAAAGACTCCACAAACTTGACTGTCTCTGGAGCTAACAGAATTGTGAAACGATCTTTAGTTATTTTCTATATATTTAGATGGAATCCAAGATACTCTTAAAGGTTAACAATTGGATTATGGTAACTTCCCCTTAAATTGATGCAAATATAGTTATATTGAAATATTATATTGAAATACATATATGCATTACATAGAGGCATATATGAATATAGTAACATATAATTACATGTAGTTTGAGGAACATATATTCATTTATATTGGGTATAAGGAAGAAACTTTTAAAGACGAGGGTGGTGAGATACTGGAACATGTTTTCTAGAGAAGTTATGCATTGCCCATCACAGGAAGTGTTCAGAGTTAGATTGGATGGGGCTTTAAGCAACCTGATCTAATGAAAGATGTTCTTGCCCATGGCAGGGCTTTGGATGAGTTGATCTTTAAGAGTGCCTTCCAACCCAAGCCATTCTATGATAATTTATATGTGTATAAATTATCTATAATTATATTTATATAAAATTTTATTTCTAACATCAAGTGCTATAAGCAATTTTTGTACTATCATGCTAAAACTTCTTCAGAAAACTCTTCCATTTAAGTGCAGAAAAATAATACCTTGTATCAAACGGATGTAGTCTGATAGGAAAAAGGGAGGTAACTAACTCAGATTTGCTGAGATGATTTTTTCCTATCGCTATAAATAGACTGAAAAGAAAATATTTAACCATTATTACCGGTCACATTCATTCAAAAATTATGAGTCAAACCCTGAAAATGATATCAAAAGCGTTTATTAAGATTCTTTTTATTTCCCTTCACTTTTGCTTATAGTTGCATTTGTTTCATGTTTTAGGCTTTCCCCACTGGTTACTGCAGTTAAAAACTTCATAAAAGAAATAAAACCTGTGATTTGTCACAGACTTGTCTGAGTTTGTAACTGGGGTAATGTGCCCGTTTCCCCACTGCCATAGTGAAGGGGCAGTGAGGGAACCTCTGTCTGAGTATGTTATTTCAAAGGGAATGAGGTAGCAGAGAACAGATGAAGGTCTGGGTAAGGCAAACAGTGAAAAAAGCACTAAAGGGAAAAATTTCCTCAGGCATATTAGTATGCACTAACTTCCAGAGGTATAAATATCTACACAAAGTGCAAGCCAGAAACAATACTTTTACTATTTTTTTCCCTCAGTAGAACAATTCAGGAAGTGTCTTTGTGGGAGTTTCACAGTTAGCTTAAATTCAGATTCAGAAAGTTTTCAGCTAAAAACATTTGGCAGAAACCAAAATTCTAAAGCGGCTGCAGAGACCGTTCTGTTTTGTCAGTGGTTTATATCTCATTTTCCTCCCTTGGGCTTTCCAAGGCTGGACTGTGCAGAGTGCTCTGGTGGTGGTAGCATGGCTTCACAGTGGAGCTACTCAGGAGGCCCCCTGATATATCTAATTGCTCTGTATTTCCACATCAGATGATAAACTAGAACAGGTAGTATGGGAATTCATAAATATTTACCTACTAGACAAGTATAGTTTTGTCACATGACAAGGAAATATATTAATATGCCTACAGAATGCTTAAGTAATAACAGTAAGTCCAGGCTCTGAATTATAACACTAAATCAGAATCTGGTGAGTGAAATAAATTATGGGGTTAACCTGGATGCAACAGAGATCAGAATCTGCCTCAGATTCAGTGGTAAATAAAAATCATGAAAGCATGCACACTTTTGTCATAAATGCATACATTTCTTGAAGGTGTGTGTTTCAGTGACCAAACCTGCATTTTATCTTACTGGAAGCTTAAAATACATAAATCTTGTTTTTAAGCTATTTAAGATTATTAGATAATGTGAGGTATTCAGAATGTCAAACCCAGACCATCTAATTTTTTTTAAAAAGTCTGCAATCTTAGATGAATCAAATGTCATGATCTTAAATTCTGAATGTGATTCTGAAATGTATTTATCTTACTATGTTTTATAAGATTTATTAGATAATTATTAGAGGTACTAAATGTCTCTTGGGAACATTCAGTTGGTATGTTTCCAGTTTCCACTGGAAAATGACAGAAAGAAACTGGTATATGTTTGGTATTCACAATATAGTAGAGTTCAAATGCTTTTTTTTTTTTCCTGTTTCATAATACATTCTTGATTTTTTAAATGTCTAGACCATCTTCATATATATGTATGTGTGTATATCTATAACATATATAACTATATAACATATAACATATATAACTATATATATATAGTTTTTCGTTTGTTCAACATGATTGATAGGAGAAACTAGGGGCTGAAAGTTAAAGTACCCTAACTACAATGGAAGGAAGATCAGGGGAGATGAGTTAATATACATTGTTGTGGGTTGTTCCCAGTGAACAGATTCTGATGAGGTATCTTGCTGGTGACAGGAGTTAAGGAGCGCTTATGCTGCTGTGTAGCCTTTTTAGTTCTACTGCAGCTACTTCCAGGCATAAAAAGTGAAAGTACTGAGTCCATCTCTTTGCACCAGGGTGACTGCAAAAATATGATCTGACCTCAACTATGTTGCTTAGATACAATTGATTAATGTGTTATGGATGCAATTTGCATTTTTTCTAAAGCAAAACATGATATGGAATTTCCAGTTAGTTTGCAGCAAATGATAAGTTTTAGGGAAAAAATAGTAAACTGAAGAAAAACTGAGTGAAACGATATAAATGTTGTCCTTGATTTGTAATTATGACGGTTAATTCAAAGTTTCTTCAAAGCCTTTCATATATGTACTGCTTTTTCATCTGAGAACCTCAACAGTGCTAGAAGCATTAATTAAATAACGTTCTTAATAACTCTGTGAAGGAAGTCAGTTATTATATGATACTCATTTAAGAGTGATAAAACAAGGCAGTAAGAAGTATTATACATAATGTTAAATATTTTGGTTGTATCTGAAGTGTGAATTCTGACTGGTAGATTTGGGATTTATAAACAGTCTACAAAAAATAGCGACCTGTGGGATATCTTAGTTCAAGAACAAGAAACCATTTTCTGATCTTGATAGCCTTGGACTTTTAATTGTTGGACCAAAAAGCTGTCAAGCACATTAGGTGAATAGCACTCTGAATTTCAATATCTACAGGAACAGAAGTAAGTACAAATGTCTTTTGTGAAGAAATAGCTTCCATTTGGTATTCTGAACTTCTTTGGACCAAAACATTCCAAGAAAGGCTTGGAATATTAGTCTAATAATATAATAATACTCTCAGGTATTTTTCTAGAATTTAAATTACAGACAGAAGCCTCAAAATATGAGTATAGCTAATGACTTATTTATCTTCTAGTATCGTTTCTCGCAGAAGTCATCTTTTCTTTTGAACACTGGCTTGAGGAAACCTGAGTCATTATTTTTAATGCTAATGTTAATAATACTGTGTACTGTATGAATTCTTCCTGACGTGAAAGTGATATTTTGGATCATAAAAAAAGATAGAAATGCTGACAAAATGGTAAAAGATGATGTGGAATCTTTGCTGTGTTTTAATGAAAAAATAACCAAAACCCTCAGGGTCAGCACTTAAAGCTTATGTGAGGATAAATTATATCCTACAGGAGGAGCATGGAGAGGAGAAGGAACTCCAGAAAATTCCTGTAAGGCAGATAAGGATGATTATTTAAATTTATTGTTACATTCAGTGACAACTTTTGTTATACCAGAAGGAAGAAAAAAACAACCAACAACAACAAACAAACAAAAAACAAAAACACAAAAAAGCTCACAGCAAAGCAGAGGTTACAGTTATTTCTCCTTAGGTGCCTGTGCTTGAGTTTTGATCAGATGCTTTGACTCACTTCCTTTGTCCACTAGGCTACCAGCAGGTTGTACAAGCCCAGCCAGAGGAGGGAAAAGACAATCTCTGTTTCTTTGCACACATGTAGACTGATTTTGGAGTATGGAGATTCTTATAATTTGGGACTAGTCATCTGCAGCTTCAGTGGACCATCCAAGCAATACCAACCGTCAAGTCTGCAGAGAGGACCCAAATCCATGGTCTTTCTGTGGCCAGGAAGAAAAGAATGGAGAACCATACAGCTCCAATATACATGGACTCTCGTTAACCAGGCAGTTATGAGGGAATGGATTTTGGTAGATTTCCATATTGTCTTTAGTAAGTAATGTCCACACTTTAAGCATGACCTTCACATTGCTGAAAGAAGTGGCTAGGAAGTTAGCTGATTGTCACTGTGTGATAAATTGACATGCAGCCCCCAAGAGCTGTGGATTGCTCTTGGCTATGCTGCTGTGCATCCCACAGTGTGCAGTTCCTCCCTTGGTGGTCTGATATGGCCTGATTTCAGAGCTCTTCAGCATTGATTTCACATGTATTCATTTTACTTCTCAGCCTCATCAAGGTGTGAAATTAGACACTTCATTAAATATCTTATATATACAATTAGTTCCAGCTAAGAACCCTGATGACTGAGAGAAAATTCTTTCTTGGGTGAAAAAAGTGCAATGTAGATGCAATGTCCTCTTTTCTTGGGGGATACGGGAATGCAAAGTGTGAAGATAATCTATAGATAGATGCATACATATTGTGGGGTTGGAATCACCTTCAGATTTTTTTTGCTGTATCTTTTATTTCTTCTATAACTTTAGTTATGATGTGAAACAAATATGTTTAATGTTGGTTTAACTGAGAAAACAGAAGAAAAAAGAAAAAACATAAATCTAATAGAAAGGCTATAGATATGCTCTCAGCTTGCAGATATCTTCTTCAGCACTGTTTCCATGGAAATTTTTATAGTGCCTGGAGGGAGTGAAGTGCAGGTCACAGATCTGCAGAGCTACAGTAGGCTCTCAGCCCAGTTAGGCAGAATCTGACAGCAACAAATGGGCGTATCTTTGAATGGAGCAGTTCTGCTTTCAGAGGAAAAATGTAATCTCTTATAAAAATGTGTCTTTGAAAGAAAAATATTAATCTCTATGGCAGTTTGGGATGAAATTGGAACCAAGAGCTGTCGGTTTTCATAATGAAAGCAGTTACCAAATCTCTTCACTTTACTCCCCCTCCCCTTACTACTTGAAGTCATTAAGGGCCTCATCACATTTATGAGAGCAGAATTCTAAGTACCATTTTGGATAATCACTGGGTATTCCAGTTTGGCTAATTATTTTACTTGGGACACACTCAGACAGAGCACCTAAAAATTTTGGCAAATGCTGTGGATACTGCCAGTCATCAGGGAACATACTATTAGTTTTATTTATATTAAAATATATTTTAAACAATACACCTAAAAATGTAAGGAATACATATGGATTTTTTTCTCATCCCAAAGTTACAAAAATATAATATATAAATTTCTGTGGCAGCCTTCCATGAGAAGGAATGCTTCCTATGAAGAATTTGTAAAAAGGGGTGAACAGACATATGGACCACAGTTTGAATTGAAGTATGAATCCTTCATTTTGTCACAAATTACCTTTAAGTGTTAATGCAATGTTAATGATTTTCTTACCTCTGTCTTGCCAAGAACTAATCCTTAGGAGCATTTGACATATACAGTATATAACGAGGCTAACAATGAAGATAGATATTGACCAGCTCTCATTTTCCTGAAACAGGATGGTGACTGCAGTATTTTGCTCTGCATTGGGTTGCAGTCAGAACCATATAAAATGGGAAAAATGGGATGCAACTGAGTGTTGTTCATTAGTTTTCAGATACACTGCAGAAAGATAACAGTCCCTTCCAAGTGCAATTGTATTAATTTCAGCTGTTTATAGTTGGTTTTCTGGAGGTAAGGTCTATGTGAATGTGTTTGTTTGTTTGTTTGTTTTTCTGTCTGTGAGTACCACAGCATGAATCTATTATTCGCCTATTAGAAGGGAAAAAAAAAAAGTGAAGATGTTGTAAGCTTTTCCTCTTTAACATTTTTAATATTCTTTCTTCTTCTTAACACCAAAGCAATTTGTTATTCTCATTATTAACTCTTAAAACAAAACAAAACAAAAACAAATAATAAAAAAAAAAGGAAAGTAATTTCTTTATCTCTTTCCTCTTAGTTTATTAGAGACTAATGAATACCTTCCTCTACTCCTCGCATACTAAGGTATGCCATGGAGTTGCCTATGGCATATAGAGGCTGTCTGCGTACCAGATACTATGGAAGGAACTACAGTATAATATATAGTAGTGAAGTTTTTTTGGGGGGAAAAGAAAAAACAGAAACAGAAACAAACAAACAAACAAGCCCCCATAGCATACCATTTGTTTGTCTAGGAATTAATTTTTCGTATAAGCAAAACTTGGGGTGACAGCATGCCATGTCTGCTGCGTATATCATGCAAGTAACTTTTCTGATGTCCTAAGTGACTGACAAGTCACTAACTGACAAGTTTAAGTATTGCAGAGGAAGCTTTCTTTTTATTTTGGGTCTGTCTACCTTTCCTTTTTTTTTTTTAAGATAAGTTTTTTTCATTGTCTAAAATTGTCTAGAATGAAGAAAAAAATTTCTCTTACTGATCCTTCTCTTTACCTTCATTTCACTGACATAATATAAAATAAGCTCATCTAGTCTGTGTGTCTCTCCTAATCATAGCTTCTTAAAGAGAGGAAAAAAGTATTGAATTTCTGTCTTTTGTTCCTTAAAGAATCTCTTGATCCATAAAACCAATTCCATACCAGCATTATGACAAGGTGCCTACACTTTTTTTAAATGTACTTTCCAACATCTATTCATTTTTTTCCTTTGGAAGACACTCCAATTAGCACAGTGTTTCAAACAGTTCAATTAGGCAGGCCTCTTTATCAACTCAGGTGTAAAAATCTTAGTGGTGTCTGCTGGCTGGAGGTTAAATATTAACCACAGCCTAGAAATTCAGCACTCACCTCATTAATCCATTTGAAACCATCTGTCATAACAAAATGCAATATGCCACATCACTTTTTTTTTTTTCACTTTTGGCATCTGCCCATTCTTTTTGAATTTCTGAGAAATGTGTATTTAAATTCAGTAATTTTGTGGCCATGCTTTTTTCAGTTTGGATATCTTGGCTGTTATTTATTAAGATTATGTCCATTAAAAGAGGCTCCGCTTTAAATCTTCTCTATATGACAGTAAACAGTTCTTCCCTTGTTGTCATATTTTCTTGTTGGGACGGACTGTTCTGAACAGCCGTGTGCACAAAGCTGTTCTCCCTAGGAGATGCTCTCGGAAAAAAGAAATAAACAGAACAAAAATGTCCCATATGCTCCCTTCTTGTGCAAAATGTGTTCAGATTCCCACAGTGCTATGAACTAGGTATGAGATGGATTGAAATACCTTAAATATGCTGTGATCTGTCCATGCATTCTGTGCTACATTCCTGTAGGCATGGACTAAACACAGAGAGCACTAAGTGTTGTGAGCCTTTCCCAGAAGGTATGTGGTGATAAATGGAGGATCATCTATATAACAACTTTAAGAGATTTGTCAGATAACAATTTCATCTGTTGTTACTTGTGGCGTTATTATGAAGTCCTATACTAGTTTACTCACAAAGTCTTAGTTTTACTTTGATGGGAGTAAATGTTATAAGAACGAGATGATCTTAGAGATCTTTTCTAACCTAAATGATTCTATGATTCTAAGGAAAAGCACTGATGCACTATTATGGCTGCCTGAGCAGGGCACACATGTATTTCAATATTCCTTTACATTCATTAGCATACTGGGATCCATGCTGATCCCTTTGTATAGTAACTGGAAAGTAACTTCTTCACAACAAACAGGATGGACTACTTCACTTTTCCATGTTTTTTTTTTCTTTCTTTTTTTTTTTTTTTTTTTTCTCATTGTGCTTTGAGGCTGTTTCTTGATAAGAGCAGGCTTATGTCAGTAACAGTCCTCTGAAAAATATGTTTTTAGTAGAACATTAATCAGCAATACTGTTTTTGCTGCAGGTCTTTTATACAGGCTTGTTCAGCACCATAGAAAACTCCCTTTTCCTGCTGCAGGTAGAAGTAGAAACATTATGTTTCTGACTATATTTGGCCCTCAAATTTCCATGTATATGATTGCAGTGGGAATTTGCTAGTTGTTTGCTTATTTTATGATCTACAAGAATCCTAAATATAAGCAGTCAGAGCCCAGAGATCAAATAACCCTATTAGATCTTCCTATTATGCTGGTGTCCATATTCTTGCAATTGTATAGCATCTACGTTTGTGTTTCATTATAATAATACTATAGTAAAGCTAGATAGTTTCAACTCCAATGTCATGATAATGTTTTGACATAATACAGCTTCTTTATTTTATAAATTGCTAAGAGGTGGTTTTTAATTGATGCTCACTGAGCAAAAAGGTGTGTTAGTTTAGTAGCCGTTGTTGGCTCTGTGTAGAGGCCGAAAGGAATTGTCTGCTAGAAATTAGTATGTTGGTTAGCCTTACAGTTACATTAGAAGGGGCAGTCTCCCCTGATGAAGACCTTGCAATCAATTGCATTTTTCTGAGGTGGTAATTGAAGCTTAACAATGGGGAAAAAAAAACTCAGAAAAACAGATTTACAGTGATTACTGTGGACTTCCACAAAGACCTGTGCTTACTTCTGAAAATTTTCTAGGCTAAGTGGCTACCATGGCTTTTGTTTTCAGTTGCATCCAATAAGCTTAATCTCTTTGATTATTTTATTTCATGGAAGTGAAACAAGTAACAAAAACTGTCTTTTCAACTGACAAGTAGCTGCATGCTTATCAGCCAAGCAGAAGCATACTGCCTATTGGTGTGGCTAATGCTTTTCGACTCAGTTTTGCACAGTACTGTCTATTTATTATTATTATTATTATTATAGACAATGAGGCAGAGTGAATCTTCTGAAATGTATTTCACAGGGTTTACTTTATAAATTAGTTTAACACAATTGTCCCAAATTTGGTAAGAACTCAGAGATGGACATCCCTGATGAAATATTCAGGAGAGAGTTGATAGTTCTGTACTGTTCAGTACTAGCCATTAATATGTGGTAGCTTTGCAGACATAAATTATACAGTACCTGAGATTTTCTTATAGCACTTCAGCTTCACTGCTCTTTCTCTAGAGCCTATTTCACAGCAGCTCATGCAGAACCATTACGAACAAACATCTACTCTTGTGTTTGCATAGTCAAGTCCTGCAAGCCTGAATGAGAAGAAATAATAATTATTCTGTGGTTTGCTGCACTTGCAAGGGGTACTTGTTTCTATTGTCATTCTATCTTTTTGTCTCTAGGATTTTGAAGTGTCAATGCGATAGCTTATATATGTGGGCAACATGAATTCTAGGCAAATAAATAGTAGACCATCTTTGGCAGGAATGCGTATTTAAGAGGAAAAGCACTTAATGTAAGCTGTAGTGACCACAGCTAATGTAGGTACATGGATGTGCCAGTTGCCTGTTGTCCTGCTGGAACTTAAAACTTACATGTTCTGCTGCAATCCTGGGATAATTATGCAGCTCCTTGACACAAATGGGCTTGGTCAGTCCTTAAACAGTGTATATTTGCAATGGAAATCAAATGCAATCAATGCTCCTGGATTCTGTTAATTAAGACTGACACAGAATCACAGGAGAGAAATGTGTAGATAAATTATGTAACTCCTTCATCTCGGATTGGTAATAGTAATTGGATATGGAAGTGTGCAAAGCAGGTTTGTTTGTTTGCCAAAGCCTTACTCTGCACTTGTGCTAAGGACTTTTTTGTATGAGCTATCTGTAAATGAATATCTGGTCATTTGGGCTGAAGAGGCAAAAGTAATGAGGAACTGTTGATTTATTTCAACTGTATTTCTATATTTGTATTAAATGTTACATAATAGTATCTGAAACAGAATTCAGATCAAACAAAAGGTGCTGAAGCATCCCTTAGTGTTTGTGCTTTTTAAATCTCAAATTAAATAAATTCAGACTTCATGGGTTGAATAAGTATGCAGTGTGTATATATATATATATAAAAATATATTTTTTTTTACTTTCAAAAATTGACTTTTAAAATGCCTGAGGAGGAAAAATGAAGAAAATGTAAAGTTTTTATTTTTCTTGGACTTGTAATTCCATTCACACTTGCATTCAGTCTGGCTGTGAAGCTTGTATGAGAATGTTGGTAAAATCCTTCTCATAACAGAGGTATTGATGTGCTTCACAATCAATGAAGTCTTAATGCTTCCCTTTCACATTTAGGTGCACCTGAATGTAAGGTTAATTATGTATATATTTTACATTAAGATCTCAAGTATTGAAAAGTAATGATAGTTATGTAATTTTTTACATTAGAATTTTAACTCTCTAGATAGGTTTCTTCCTTAGTAAAAAAAAAAAAAATGGAATATGAAATAACACTTTTTCCAGGGCTGAAATTTGTATGTCTTTAAGGATAAAGAATGGTATTGAAATCAGAATGGGACAAATTAATTCCTTACACACACACACACACACCAGTGGTTGATTTCCTAAATCTATTATTAATGAATTTCAACTGTTTATATCAACCCTGGCTGTTGTAAAATTAATTTTGGAATTTATTTAATAAGAGTAGTAAATAGCTGTTGAAAGGCAGTTCCAAGATAATTTCTGGAGTCCTTGTTCAGCTAACATCAGTGGGGACCTTGTTTAAATGAAGAGTGGATTTGGTTCAAATAAGAGCCACACGTAGGTTTTTTTTTGTTTGGTTGGTTTTTTTACTGTTTGCATTTGCAAGTTGGTTATAAGATAGCTACAATACATAACAACACACACAATGAAATTACATGGGAGCTTTAGAAAACTGAGTGCTGTATACAGTCTCGGAAATTTTATCTGAGCAGTATGAATGCAGTCTTGCAGTTCCAATTAGGTTGCTGGCTTTAAGGCAATAATTTTATGGGTATGTACTGCACAGGATGTAGACACACCTGTTGCTGCACTATACCGATGCTTTTTGTAACCATGACAAAGGAGGGAAAATTTCAGATCTCAAATAGGGTAGAGTATACCTGGTATTGCATTCTCCCAGTCCAGTACATGAATATTACTTACTACAGCGCTATCTGACAACATGCAGTTTCTAACCTTACCTTCTTTCCTACCCCTTGAAAATGAAATCCTACCTGCTCAATTTATTTATTTATTTACTGGGCTGTACAAAATAAATATTTTGAGCTGTGACATAATGTAAAAGATTGTGCTTGCTTCCAGAATGCACTCCTGATTTCCAATATAAATGACAGCTAATACGTGTGTTCCAAAGACCTGCATGCCAAATATGTTGGATTTGGAAATAAATTTTCCTGCCAACTGCTCTATGCTTAGCCTGTTTTTTTTTGTTTGTTTGTTTTTAATTCCCCCCCCCCCCCCCCCCCCCCCCAAGTGATTGTGCATTTTACACAAATGCAAAGATAAGCAATTTAGAAGGTTTTTTGTGTATAAGATACTCTACAGGCAGCTCACCTGCTGGAAATGAGGCTATTCTACATTTGCAACAATTTTCCCCTCTGCATGTAACTTTTATTCCACAAAAGGCATGATTGTGGAGATAGAGTTCTTATTCACTGATGCATTTGATGAAGAGAATAAAAACAGGATTTTGTATACTGCTTAAACCAAGCTGAGCAATTTTTAATAAAAACAATTTCTTTACAGCAGGGTAGGAAATTGTTTTCCTATTAATCCTATAAATGTTCACCATTTAAATGAATTTTTATTGTAATTAAATTTGTACTCTTGAAATTATTAATGAACTTAAAATATGAAAAAATGTTGTCAGGACAATTAAAGCATTTAATTCGGATTCGGATCATTTGGGAAAGCTTAATTTAGTTTTATGCTTATTTTATATTATAAATTCAAATGCTTGGTTATGAGAGAAAATTCTAACCAAAAATAGTGTTTTGAAAAATCAGTGTAAGCTATTTGGATATATATATGGTGATTTCTGTATTTCTCTTAAATAAGAAAATTGCTGAAGTGTCTCATTTCCACAAAATGTTCTGGTTCTGACAATGCCATACTTTTAATTGACAATTTTTAGACAAAGGATTCTCATCCACCTCTAGTACAGATGTTATCCTCATATCCATTTCTGTTGTAACTAATACCAGAGTTGTTTACTGCAGTATGACTTTTATTGATCTTTATAGCAGTATAATCACCAGAATATCATTATATTAAGCGCAGTTTAGCCATGGCTTCATGTTCTAGGTAACTGCTGGGGTTGCTGGTTTAATGTTTTGTTTGTTTGTTTCTAGTTTTCAGATCCTTCCTAGTGGAAACAGAAGGGCTAGAATTATAGTTGTATGTGTGTATTGTGTAGCTGTATACTGTGACCTGCACCCCACCTTCACGTAGAAGGTCACCCACAAACTAGCTCTGAAGTCTCTGTTCTGCAGATGTTCCTAGTAGTTTAATTCATAAAGTCAATCAGGCGTCATTATTTTTTCCTCACTTATATTTAAATCATGGTTCATCCAAGAAAAGTGAAACTCCAGCCCCTTGCTTAAGCATTCACTTAAGAATTGTCACTTAAATATTTTACAGGGGATCGGTTGGCTGAAGTAGGACAACCGAGCTTCAAACATACCAAATGTGTTCTACCTCAGAAATCTGTTCTATTTCTGAGGCACCTCTGCTTGGTTTGTGTGGCAGTGCTGGATTCTCCTCAGAACTCACTTCTTAGGGCTCCATGGCTTCTTACAGCACTACCCCCTGCTGATGCCATGCTGATTGTGGGAATAGGATAATTTCTTCAAAGAGTGTTTTTGTGCCGTTGTGACAGAAATGAACCTATAGATCAGCACTTTTTCAGGCTCTATGGGCTACTGAAACCAATGGTTTTGGTAGGTTCCCTTCAATATGTACTAGATTGGTAAAGATCTTAAATTAAGAGTCCCCAAACTGCCTGATGTCAAATTCTGCTGAAGAATGATATGTAATCGAAGTTTTGCTGTTTCATACCGTAACTTGGTTAGCATTTTGTAGGTATTACAAATCTTGATCTTCAAATGGATTAAGTTTTTCTCATGAACACAGTGGGTCAGAATTTGTTCTTCTTGGCTTAGAATTAAATTATTAGAGAGAGGATTTCATGTAAATCCTTACTTAAGGGTGTTAAAGATTAAAGTGAGTTCTGATTAGAATAAACCTTTCAGTCTCTCCTCCCTGGCCCTCACAGCTGCCCATAGGTAACACCTTTTAAGAAAAAGCATAGGCAGATTTTATTAGTTCATCAGAGCTTGTTGGGACAGCATGCTGTGAAAACCAAATCTATAATGGCTTTAGGCTATATAGTTCCCTGAGCAGGGAATCATAATCATTGTGCATTTGCCAAATGCTTGGGAAAGTCCTGGAATGACAAAATCTTGTACAATAATTATAGTCTTTCCTTCTTTCTTTGTCTGATCCTTCCCAATTCAGGTAGTCCTTTCTCTTTCTTTCTTTCTTTCTTTCTTTTTTTTATTTTCAAAATTAATGCAAATTCAGGTATCTAGATTTCTTAAGAGACAAGTGCACACACACATACACGTTGCTAGCATTTGCTTGCATTTGTAAAAGCCTCAAAGGTCATTTTTATATACAGACTGTAATTAAAATTAAAATAATTAAAGCTGAGGGGCTTTGTATACTGCATAACTCTCCTCCTTAGGTATGACATTTTTCTTAGATTATAAAGGTGACCCTGTGCCCTTTCACCAGTGCCAGGAGACTTACTGTAACCTAGTTTATGGACAAACGGTTGAGGTCAAACCCACTATAGTATTAATATTGAACAATTTAGCTATTAAATTACATTTTACTTTCCACTGTGACTTTGAAGGAAACAATCAAGGTTCCTAAAGCATGCCAACTTAATATAAAATTACTTTAGCTCTGTTCATGCCTGTGGTTACAAGGAAGGGAGGTAAAAACAAATTGCACGCTCACAAAAGCAGAAGGGAGAATGCCTTTTCATTGGAGCTCTGGATTTCAAATGGATTTGAATGGATTTCACTAATTTTTTAAAAATTATTTCCGTCTCCATAAGAAATCTTAATAATACCAAATGACTTAAAAATAGTAATTTTAGGCTGTGTCGTTATGGATGGGTGGATAGATGAATATCTGACTGTCATGTTGCATATGACAGGCACCTACTCTTACAGAGCTGTCAGGCTTGTGCTTTTAGTGTTATTGTTTCCAAGAAGGATTGCTGTTGTTATGAGAGGTCTTACAGTAGAAGGCAGAAGAGAAGGAATCTGAAATCTCTTTTTGAGCAAAGCTGAGGGTTCAAATGCCATGTAGTCAAGAAAATCACAAACTTTCTAGAGCACTAAGAAACTGTATGCATAAAGTACTGGGAAGAATTTTTTATGTTAATTTTTGGAGAGAAATATTTAAGTGTTGAAAACTTTGATGTTCCCATACACATTGCATCTGATAAAGGCTGTGGATGTGGTTTTAAAGGCTGTGGATGTGGTTTACCTTGACCTCAGTAAGGCTTTTGACACAGTTCCCCACAACATTCTCCTCAAGAAACTGGCTGCTCGGGGCTTGGACTGGCGTACGCTTCGCTGGGTTAGAAACTGGCTGGATAGCCGGGCCCAGAGAGTTGTGGTGAATGGAGTCAAATCTGGTTGGAGGCCGGTCACTAGTGGTGTCCCCCAGGGCTCGGTACTGGGGCCAGTCCTCTTTAATATCTTTATCGATGATCTGGATGAGGGCGTCCAGTGCACCCTCAGTAAGTTTGCAGATGACACCAAGCTAAGTGCGTGTGTCGATCTGCTCGAGGGCAGGAAGGCTCTGCAGGAGGATCTGGATAGGCTGGAGCGATGGGCTGAGGTCAACTGTATGAAGTTCAACAAGGCCAAGTGCCGGGTCCTGCACCTGGGGCACAACAACCCCAAGCAGCGCTACAGGCTGGGAGATGAGTGGCTGGAAAGCTGCCTGGCCGAGAAGGACCTGGGAGTATTGGTGGATAGTCGGCTGAATATGAGCCAGCAGTGTGCTCAGGTGGCCAAGAAGGCCAACGGCATCCTGGCCTGTATAAGAAGCAGTGTGGCCAGCAGGTGTAGGGAAGTGATTGTGCCCCTGTACTCGGCTCTGGTGAGGCCGCACCTTGAGTACTGTGTTCAGTTTTGGGCCCCTCGCTACAAGAAGGACATGGACGTGCTCGAGCGAGTCCAGAGAAGGGCGACCAAGCTGGTGAGGGGTCTGGAGAACAAGTCTTACGAGGAGCGGCTGAGGGAGCTGGGCTTGTTCAGCCTGGAGAAGAGGAGGCTCAGGGGCGACCTCATCGCTCTCTACAGGTACCTTAAAGGAGGCTGTAAAGAGGTGGGGGTTGGTCTGTTCTCCCACGTGCCTGGTGACAGGACGAGGGGGAATGGGCGAAAGTTGCGACAGGGGAGTTTTAGGTTGGATGTTAGGAAGTACTTCTTTACCGAAAGGGTTATTAAGCATTGGAATGGGCTGCCCAGGGAGGTGGTGGAGTCACCATCCCTGGAGGTCTTTAAAAGACGTTTAGATGTAGAGCTTAGCGATATGGTTTAGTGGAGTACTTAGTGTTAGGTCGGAGGTTGGACTCGATGATCTTGAGGTCTCTTCCAACCTAGAAATCTGTGATACTGTGATACTGTGAGTGATTTTTTTTACCCTGTACTTTTTGTAGTTATTCATGAAAAATTTATTCAGAATTTGTGGTACTTACTCATGTGTGACTGTGAGAGAGACTGCACAAACTGAAGGAAAGAGGAGAATCACCAAACTTGTTTAGAGACTGCATCGTATCCTATGCTTTATTTCCTTATTCTGGCAATGCTGAGAACATTGTTAACATAGGTTTATTTAAAAATAAAATAATCCTTAGATAGAAATTTATATTTGGACTGTGATGTGATAAATTTCCTTACAGCTGAATCTTGGGTACCACAGCTATAACTTGGGCACTACAGTATTTTTGTCACTTGTATGAATTCTCACTTTTAAGTGACATACTGTATTTTAATGACCACATTTGAATAACACTCACACCCTGACTGGGGATAGTGAACAACAGACTACTGTGGTTTAGAATAGGCTCAAATCGCAGTTGCACTTCAGTTTTTTAAGGCAGTAGGGAGATGCATCTAAATGAATTGGACTTGTGGTGTGCTGGTGATATACCGCTCTGGTCTTGATTTTCCAGCCATTTGTCTTTAATTGAAGCTACTGAGAATTTTACTACTGGAAGAAAATTGTATCTGTGAATTGTTTTCTGGTTTATGCTTGACTACATTTGTATATTATTTCACAGCAGGCTGTTTATGTCTGTACGTGGGCCCTAGCCTGTCCTTCATGGATGAAGTCCATGGAGATATATTGTGGTATCTGCATAAGCCTCTGGAATTGCTTAGAAAACTTTATAAATTACATGTCATATCTAAATGAACCCTCTGGTCTGCCAAGGAAATAACTCACCTTAGTGAGTGTGTTGTATTTAGAACCACGGAATAAAAATATTAATTGTTATTCTAGAAATTAATGATGAACATGTAAAATCGCAGAAAACCAGAAAAAGAAAAAAAAAAAGAAAAAAAAAAGAAAAAACAGACAAAAAAGTAATATATATTGAACTTGTTGACTTTTCTTGTAATGTAAAGGGAAGCTGGTGTTATGTCATTATGAGTTAAGATTTGTTTCTTTTTGTGACATAGACACAAAACTACTTAGAATAGCTTTGTCTGAAGCTTGGAGTGATTTTAGTGTGAAATTCACTGCTAAAAAGCAAGCAGAAATGTAGTATGGTGAGGAGAAAGGTAAAATTCTTCATTCTCACATTATGGTGTGGAAACATTCTGCTAGTAAGTGGGAACTTTAAATCATGGCTACTTCCCTATATTGAATGACAACCCATCTGTGCTTCCAGTAGTTACGGTACTGAATTTTGTGATCAACATCGCTGCTGGAAGCAAGGGATTAGAATGAAGCTGGCGGCTGTGGGGATGCGGTAGGGGTAGAGAGAGAGAGGAAGAAGTTAAGAAATGAGGAAAGAAATCTTAGCAGTTGAAAGAAATTGCTGGTCTTTTGTTTTTTTTTTTCCTTTTTTTTTTCTTTTCCTTTTCCTTTTTCTGCTATGTAGAAATATGTGAAATACCCATTGTGAAATTAAATGTGATTTCAATCTGTTATGAAAACATGTGAAGAAGTTTTAATCATTAGCTACAGCTCAAACCCATTTTAATCATAACTCAGACCAGTTAAGAGATAGCAAATGTTGAGTTTTGTAGCTATCACTATAAAAATGAATCTCGTGACAGATTTGATTTTAAGTTACAAACCTTTGATGAAGTACTAAATATTTAATTACAGTCTTGCTATATTTCATTAATTCAGTTCTGAAACATCTCAAAAACAACAACAACAACAACAACAACAAAAACATTATAAACCCAACAACAACAAGAAGAAAGAATAAAAAGTAATATCAGTACTGGGCACTTTGCTCCCACCTTAAATCACTGTTCTGAACTGGCTATATCTTATGTCATCCATGTAAACCAAGGTAGAAAGTTACTAGGCTTCTGTAATAACATTAAATCTGCATATCTTTACATGCTCTTCTCTCCTCTAGCTTTCTTTCTCCTTCTCCCTTTCCCTTTTCCTTTATCTCAAGAAAATCACTTACAGGCAGGTGTCCCTGCCCATGGCAGGGAGCTGGAACTAGATGATCTTTAAAGTCCCTTCCAAGACAAACCAGTCTAGGATTCTATGATACTACATTTGCTGCAAATGTTTTTGGAAAATATTGATTTTAACAGTTTTAATAATGAGTCTGAGTAAGACTGGAGAATTTTCTCTGTGTTCACTTTCTTGACTGCATTAAAAAAAATATATTTATTTATTTATTTATTTATCAGGTTTATTTTATCAGGTATATTATAAAGGTTCAAGCTGAATCCATAGGTTATCCTATTTTGTGAGTGAGTTAAGGCATGTTATGGGGATACTACTTGCTCTCTTTATGCTGTGTTCAGATGAATTTTCATGCAGTTGCAAACTGTGATTATCCTCTCTTACTCTATTATAATTTTATTGACACATTGGACATGAAGAATGAAGTTATTAGTTGGCATAATTTATGAGGAAGTTTAGCAGTGGTAACATGCTATAAATGTGCAATTGAAATAGCTTCTGTTTGAGATTTCCAGGCACATGAATGTTTTCCCAATAGAACTGTGTGGATTCATGGAAACTGTTTAATCTTAAAGGGAACCAGACAAGCTTTAGAAAAATGAACTTAGTGTCTCTAATTTGTATGAATTTTACATTCTAGCTGTCATAGGGATACACAGTGTATATTTGCTTTTAATCAAGTTTATATTTTGATAAACCTCTGTCTTTTAAGTAACAACTGGTTGAAGTAATTTTCTTGTGAATTCTTAATTTGCCAGGCACTTAACTTCTTTTAGGGTTGCACTGTTGCTCCAAATGAGACACCAAGATCAGCTTTTTAATGATCTGTGTTTTCCAAGTTGCCTTTTAGAGGATTTCTGCAGGAGGATCTATAAAGAAGGTTTCATCTGGAACTAGAAAACAGAAGTTGACATTAATATTTTGATGCAATGCTAAATCAGCTTGCAAGAGAAAACAGAGGTGGTAATGCATTTTTTGACTAATAGGAATACTGCAGAAATATGATGTCACATTTATTCATTTTTATTCCTAGTGTCTTTCTTTTGCTTAATTTGCAATTACTCTTTGAAGTGAAAGGTATCATGAGAGTAACCTGGTTCATCAGAGGTATCACAAAATCTGTGTGTGTTCATTTGTATGAAAAGAATGAAAACAAAAATTATGGTTCTATCATATCCTATGGAGAGATGAGATATTTAAGGACAGAGTTTTTCTGAAATTCTAATGTATGCATATGGCATTGTATCAGCTGCAGTTTTCTTAGAACCGAATAGCAAGAGTGTAAGGGCAGCAGCGTTGTACCTTTTAAAGCAGAAAGTTTTTATTGTCTTCCTATCCATGACCAAACTGTAGAAAAAAGCAAAAGGTGGCTCTGGTTTAGAATATCAGAGTCATTTAACATGCCTGTGTTAAATATAGTTTGAAGTAGGCCCGATGTATTACTTACAAAGGCATTGTTTGAGAACCCTCTGAACCACACAGTTGAGCAGCTAAGGTTTTTCTTATTTTATTGATATTTCTGTTTGGTCTTCCATATCTTGACAGATTTTTCTCCCTTAAACCACTCTAGCACTAATTCTTGTGACAATTCTGATTTTTTCTTTGAAGCTCTATTCAATTCTGACTACAACATAAAGAAGCACGAAAGTCTATTAACTCAAAGAACATTATAAAAGATGGGAAAACAGAGTATGGTACATTACAGATGTGTGTTTTGTATACCCTCCATAGCTGACAGAAAAGAATAAATTCCATAGACTTTGCTTATTTTACTGAATTACAGATGTGAAATATGCTGAGGAATGATAGTGAGGAAATGGGGGAGGTGAGTCCTGGATTTACAGAAATGTTGATTCTTACAAGTCTCTTGAAATAGTCAGCTGGTAATTGTGAACGCTGGATTTGCATTAAGCCAGGCCTTAATTTCAGGTAACACACCTATAAAAATGTGTTGATAAAATTGTAGGAGGGTACATTTGCATGGTACTGCCCTTTGTAATTCACATACTTTTGGTGATATAATTATTTCAGCCACCAGGTGGATGCACAGCTATCAGCCTGTTCTGCCCTCAGCCAGGCTGCTGCTACAGAGCTGCCTAGGCAGAGATTTTTCAGTAAGCAGCCAATGCCTTCCTCCTTTCAAACTCTCCAACCTATTTCAGAAGTCAGTTATTTTTCCTCAGTCCATTTTGTGAATATGCTGTAGGTATTTCCCACCATCAAGTGAGCTTTTTGGGAAGCGCAAAGCTGCTCTATCGCAGACTTTTCCTTTGATCTCAAGCAGAAATCTGATTTTGTAAAATTAAGTAAGCTTTCTTTTTTTCCACTATGCTGCACTGCAGTATTAAAAAAAATGCAGAGAATAAAAGCTAGGCATCATGGGATTTTCTCCTTCTTTCTGATATACCACCTTCCCAGTAGCCCTTTCCAGGAGTGGAATCTACACAGTTGTTGCTGTTTGGTTACCTTAAATATATACAATACCTGCACTTGTATTTAGGGTAGTAAAAGTCTGAAAGAAGTTTGAACACTGAGACTGAGCTCAGGTCTGAGCAGCGTTCAGCCCTTTCTTTTGCTGTTTTGGGTATTTAAGTTAGTAATAAAATACAATATGTGATGCAGTAATGGCAGTTAATTCTTATCTTGTCCAGACAGGGAAGTGGAGTATGTTAGTTGTATTTCAATTGTATAGCAATGCTTCTTACAGCACAGCTTATGCAGCACTCTATTCAGCCTCTTCTATAGCCCCTGCATGGTATTGGTTAAAGCTCTGAATTTATGTTTCATAAAGAACATTATGTTGAGATTTCATTTTAATTTAAAGCAAAATAATAAAAAAAAGGAAAAAATGAACACGTGAGCACATGCGTGTTGTGCCACTGTATCCATAGCATGAAAGAGAAGGCAGGCTTGTCAGGTCTGTCAGTTCAGAGTGGATCGCTGTTTTTCTTTTTGGTGGACTTTTAGGGGTTATCTTTGTTCCCTAGATCCCACTGTCGGCATTGGCGAAACAGATCTAGTGCGCAGTTGTTTGTTACTGGCTGTAAGGCTTGCTGGCTGTGGTTTAATATGCATAGATCTGTTGAGAATGATGTTTCCAAGTGCATATCCTTCCAAATGGCAAGACATAAAAAAAAAAAAAAATCCAACCATTTCATGGAATGAATGATCTCTGTGCCAGATCTCTTCTTTGGGATCAAGATAATAAAAACACTAACACCAAACATACAATTGATTTATTTAAAGCAGCCTTCCTACATTCATGCAAGCTTCTGAAAGAAATGTTTCATTATTCAGCTACAAATGAAGTTTACAGCTAATATTTATCACCTGAAATACAAATGGGAGTATATAGGTTGAAATGATGAACAGGCATTTCTCCTCTTTTTAAAAATACTTCCTTCTTTTTGCACTTTAGTTTTGATAGGCTATTATAGTAACACCCACAGAGTCCTTAGGATTGCTGTTACAAGCATTTAAAGGTAATGAATCCTTACTACTGAATACATCTAGTAAAGAAGACTATGATGAGAAAGTAAATTAGAAGAAATAGAACAAACAGTAATTGGCCATGAACTGTGAAATGAGAGAAAAGAATTGGTGCAGCAAGAAGACGAGGTGATGTTAATGATAACAATGACTCACTAGATAATGAAGGGGAATTATCTGGTCATTATTTGACAGATATGAAAGGTATATGGAGGATGGAAGGGTAAAGATAGAGTAATAGGCTTCAGTTTATTTGAAACCATGGAGTTGCATAACAGTTAACCTGTGAAACTGTCTAGTTTTCATTTCATGATTGTTTACCTTCTTGTAGCCAGCACATCTGTTTTTGTTCATTGGCATCTTTCTTTTGGATCTTGTTCTAAATTGTGTTCTCATTCTATGTGAACTTTTTGTTCAATATAATGCCGTCAACTTCAGTATACTGGCAGCCCACTGCATGGTGGATGCTTTGTCTCCCAGATATTTTTCAAGTCTTCTTGTACTTAAACTGGCCCCAGGCTGAAACTGTCTGTGTAAGGGTACAATCCAGTATCCTTTGAAACCGGTGGATTAGACCTCTGTTGCAGACAATGAAAGGGAAAAAAAAAATAAGATGGAGATATGATGTATGGAAGAAGATGTAGGCATGGGAATGAAGGAAATGAATGCCCTCATCCAGTGGTGACATGACCATGACTACAGAAAATGATCATGACTCATAGTTTCCATTTATATGGGAGAAAAAAAGATTATATGTATATATATATATATATGGAATTTATACGTACATATTTTTTATATATATATATATGGCTATTTTACAGGAATTCATAGTCTATCCATATAAAAAAAAAGTTAAAATTTCATTAGCCTGTTTTCTGTTCTGTGCTTTTGGATTATTGCAGATGACTGCAAGACATTTCCTTTGTATCGTAACTTCCATCCATACATCAGGTTACCAACAATAACACGTCACCGAAAATATACGTGGTTTTGTTTACTTTTATTAATATTAAAATCTATCTCACAACTATGTGTACTCATTTAAGACTGTAAAGCCCTCCAAATGTTTTAAGAATACTGTAAGCCTACCTCTTCATTAACTAATTATTTTTAATTGCAATGCGAGTTTTTATTTTTACTTAAAGAACACTGGCTTTTTACTAAATAATACTATTACTGATTTTTCAAACTTTGAGGACGTGGCCTAGATCCAGCCTTATTTTCTTCTTTAAGAGCGGGTCATAGAAGTAGGCCACATCAGATTGGGCTCCCAGTGGGGAGGGGGAAAATATGTGATGGTATTTTTTGAGGAATGCTAGCAGTGCCACTTGTACTGTTGAGTTTATTTCTGTAGAAACAGGCACTGTAGCAGGTGATCTGCCTCAACGTTGTAAATTCACACTAAACCAATTTTCAAGAGCAGACAGGGGTCTGCATTTGAAAGAAGTCATGCAATGCTTAGCTTCCTGACATCACTGCAACTGGCTATGCTATATAAAAAATCTCAGAGGTGATAGAACTTGCTGGTACATATGGTGTTTGCCTTCTACTGAGAAGGACATTTCTGAATTGCCAACTTGGCTTTTCACTTTTTTATAAGGGGGATTGCAGCAACTGAGACAAACTCCTTCAGGTTCCTTTTATTCTCCCAGATGAGATATCAAAGTATCCATGTAGTCTAAAAATTTTGAAGAGTCTCAAGTACTTACATAGTAAAGACAAAGAGGTGTTTGTGGTGAATCTATAATTTCTTTCATAGTTTTGAAATGAGATAAAGTAGATATTTTGAGTATTTTAGGTTGCTGACAATTTAAAGCTGACAGTGTTTGCTGTATATGATATATATAATGACATATTAATATAACTTATTTCCTCTTGAGGGGTAGTGACCACTGAGAATTTTCATGTGTACGTGACTCAGAAATGACCAATTTGGAGTTTTGGAGTTTTTTTTTCTTTGTTTTTGTTTGTTTTTTAATTTAATGTGCTGAACTGATATAACACAGGCCTTCCTTCTTGGGTTTTGAACATGTGTCAGGGACATAAAGGATGGAAAGGCAGACATGCATCACTTATTGTTGTTTCTTTTCCCAATCAGAGGGTTGGCAGGCAAGCCAAATGGTTATGTCTATAAATCTAATATAGAGTTTCTGCAAAAATAATGACATGTAAATTGACTCAAAAATATGTAGTCTGCTGAAAGTCATTACAAAGATTTTAAAAGGTAAGGAAGTAAGATTTTGTACTCTGGGGTCCTTATGCCTACATTTTATATGAGCTAGATTAATTACACAGGAGATGCAAATGCTGTCAATAATGCAATATGAAAATCCACTCTTGAGCTTACAAATTCATGTATGAACCCTGGGGCATTGACTTGAAAAGGTTTAACCCATAATGACAACTCTGAACAAATTAATAATAAAATAATAATAATATTGAGCTTTGTTTGAGGTGAAAAGATAAATCTATACTAAAACCCAAAATGTGTAAAATGAATAGCCATTAAAAATCATGAACTATCACCTATATTGTGGACCTTTCTGTCAGATCGCATAAAACAAAAATCCAATAACATTTTAGAAAAAATAATGCTAAGAGAGCTGCCAACATTATTTTACTTGTTAGGTAACTAAGCTAGAGCAATTACAAAATCATTAAGCGTGAATTTGCTATAACAGTTCTAATTTGTGGGGCTTCACTGACTGCATTGAAGTTATTTCAGATTATGCTTGAATAAACTACTTCTTAATTTGGACATTGATATCTGATTTGATTCTTAAAAGATCAAATACTGTATTCTGTTTGCAACATGGAAGACAGGTTTAGACAAAGCAGCTACATCTAATGAGGCAAACATCTGAACCAGACTTTCTAATGTACCCTATTCTGACCTTGTCTAATTTTGCTTTTTGCTTCCTGAGAGTGGTGATAACTTTTACTACGAAAAAGCCCCAACATTGCAGCTTGCTGTCATACGCCACTACATGCGCTATGAATTTTTGCCAAGGTTCTTCATGGCAAAAGTACCCTGGTTTAATCCATGGATTTATAGAGGCTTACATTGCTTCAAGTTACAGTAAGGAATGAAAAAAAGAAATGTAATGTAGGGTGGAGGAGGAGGAGAGGAAGGGTTAAAATGTAAGAGGGGACGTGGTTCTAATACTTGAACTCATACTGTGTTTATTTATGCCAGACGAACTGCTCCTTGAATGCCTTTATTTTGAAAGAGTAATAATTTTCAGACTAAAGGTGAGGATTTTTTAATAAACTAGTCAGCCCAATTTTTAACTAGGAAATCTAACAATAGTATGATAGAATATATCCATATCTGGGCTAGTATTAACCTAGCTCTGTATACAGACTTCATCATGTGTTGAACAACTCTTGCAGTCAACAGATACTCTCTTGAGCAAATACTTGCACTGAAAGTTCATTTTCAGCTTTTCCCAACATCCAAAAGGAGATGTGGAGAAGAATGGGAGGAGGAACAACAGAGAAAACTCTAATCCTTGAAAATTATTCCTTAGTGCTGACTCTGGAAACAAACTGTGAGATGGGTTTTTCATTTTTATAGCAGTCATCACACTCTCAGCCTTGTCTCTGCTTGGCTGCACCCTTTGACAATAGTATAGATGCTTTAATGCATGCCAGTCTTTCAAATGCAATGGGATTTCTAATACTCAGTGGTAGATGTTATTTCACTATGACTAAATCATAAGAGTGTCCAAGTCCTGATGGGGACTGTCAGACTTCTGTGACGGAGTGACAAGCATAACTTGAGAACTCAAAGCCACTAGGAAAAATTTAGGTTTGCAACCTTGCAAATGTAGACACTGAATAACTCTATAAAATTAATTTGGATTCCTATTAAGAAAATTCCTGTTGACAAAAAATATTGTTGAGCTAACTGGTTCTTGAGTTCACAGATTTATCCAAAATTCCTTTCAAAAGTTTTGTTTGACTTCAATGGACTTTGAATTAGTCACTCTTTGACATTTTACATACTGATGTTTCAATTTGAAATTTTCCAGCTAATCTCTCAATGCTTCTTCTCATGGTTTAATTCTTACAGTTGGAGTTGTTAGTGTTAATATAGCACATTGAAATTATCAGGAATCATGAGTCAAACCCAGAGTAAGAATGGGATCATGTTTTTAAAAGACCAAACTCCCACTCTGTTAGTTGACCAACGTAAAGCCATTTGAGCAAAACAAACATTTTGTACTTTTGAATTGTAATGTTAGATGTATCTTTTTCATGTATTGGCTTTAGTAATTTCCAAATTCCATCTGAAAGAAATGACAGTTTTGTTTTTCCAGGTGACAATTTCTTCATTGTTTATAATTTGAAAACATGAGTACTTTATGTATGAAAGAGAATTAAGATTTCTTTCTCTAAAATGTAGTAGCATCTTTAAAAGCTTCAAGAAAGTTGAAAACAGAAATGATCATAGGGCTGAAAGACCCTTTAAACATACCAAGCCTTATAGCTCTTCTTGTTTATTATGTGCATATTATGTGTGTAGTGGTATATAATCTTTCTTTAACTCACCAATGTCCTGCAAGTATGCTACTCCAGTGCTTTGAAGATGCAGCATTCTATTAACATTACTATGTGCAATTCCTCTGCTTTTGTATGTGGCAGTGTGTTCATGTGAGACACTGTGCCCTCTGTGATTTCAGATGGGCTTGATTTGTGTGAAGCTATCTGTGTCAGAGATTACAGTTTCTACTGTGTCTGTGTTGCTAGGGTCTATCTAGAACAAGTCTAGAGATACAGGGGAGTTTTTCACCATGATCCTCAAGGGTAGACATATTTAGGTAGTTACCTTGGTAGGTATTTAGCTTTCACTGTTTTGGAGAAGTATCTAGACATTATGATCTCTTCAGCTTGGGAAGAATAGGGCAAATAGGATAGCCTTTCTGTCACTGCTATGTAGGGATGGATATTGTGGAAAAGCTCTCTAATATCGATGCCACAGTGAAACTGTGGGTGAAGTGAGGAAATAAGCTCAAGATTGGTGCTAAAATTAGCAAATGTGGGATGGAGATGTCAAGTCTGGAGTTGTACTTCTCTGTAGATAATTCAATCCTGATGAAATGTCTTCTGTCTGAAAATAGTTAATTGAATATTTTATAGCAGTAGACAAACCTAATCAGAAATAGAGAGGCTTGTTTATTCCTTTGTGGTAGGCGACTCTATACTACTTATGAATGGGTTTGTCTGTAGCCTGAAACCACAGTATCTTGGCTTTTAATGAAAAGTATCCTGAATAGTTTTCAGCCTTTTGACTGTCTCGGAAGGAGCTTAGAAACACAAGACGGAAGAGCTGCTAATAAAGGTGAAAAAACAGGTGTGATTGTACAGTTATGTAAAATTGACTCAAGTTATTAGCTCTTATGCTAAGGTGGAAATTAATGCAGTGCAGACCAAGCTTGGGGATGTCATGTAAACAGGTGGCACTAAATAGATACTGGAAGACTTGTTCACCTTCCTCCCCCCAGCCACCGTATGGGGCCATTAAGACAATTGAAGAGAGCCATGCCAGGAGCTATATTTTACAGCCAGAGATACTAACAGAGTAAAACTTCTGTTATAGGAGAACTGTATTTTCAATAATTGCAATAACCTTACATGGAAGTCCAGGACTGACTCCTAAATGTGAGATTATCTTTGGAATGGGGAACTTGAAGCATAGAGATAAATTAGACTTTGAACTGTGTATGAAAAAATGGATAGGAAATCTATTTTAGCTTTGATGTTGATGTTTTCCCTCACTTTTAAATAAACCTTACAGTAAATCCACATGAAACAAGTCCTGTTATGAGTTTAAAACTGTATTTAAGAAATAATTGGATAGCTTCTTCTCTCTTCAATAAAGAGAGGTGATTTAATTCCTATACAAATCCTCTGGCAGACTGCTGTGGCAAAATCAAGCATGTCAATTTAACATATGGCTGAGGTATTCCTCTGCTTTTGCCTGTACAAAGCCCTCTACACTCCTCTACACTTCCCCGTGATTGTGTCAATGTAAACAAGAGCAGAATAAAACTCATGCTTGATTTAATAAGAAAAGCTGAATTGCTTACAGGATTTTTCCTGTCTCTCCTTCCCCACCACCCTGCTAGTAAATTTAAGGGATTTGCATAAAAGTAGCCTCATCAGTGATAGTGAAATTGGGTACTCTGAGCTTTTCTATATTGCTGGAAGAAGGAATCATTAAAGCGGACATAGGACGAAGCTCTTTGCACTGGAAAACAAAATAAAACTGCAAAAGTTAATACTGAATAAAAGACAGAACTAAGTAGTTATGGGCTATAATAAGGCATTCAAGAACAGGTCTCTGTCAGAAGTAAAATTACAGACTTTTGATCATATATATGTTGGTATAATTATGTAAGAATTTCCATAGATTGAAGTGCTGTAACTTTCAAGCACAAATATTTAGTCCATTCAGCTCCTAGTGGAGTGAAGCATTTTCAATGTTCTAGCATTTTTACTGTGAAGACAGTGCTGATATGATTTTTTTTTTTTCCAGAAAGCTGTGTTCTTTTTCAAGAAAACGAGTACTAGTTTTGGTCTTCTCCAGGCACACAATATCATTACAGATTAATAGATTTGCTGATATCTGTTTCAGAAACATCCAAAATGTAATGACCTACTGTTTTTGGATTCCAAGGTGGAGATTCTCTTTCCTGTTTGCAGTCATAGTGTTCCTTCAGTTTTGGTTCCATCTTATGTGGGATTAATAAAAACTTTTTTTCAGTCTTCTGTTCAACATTATTATCATTACTGGAGACAGTGTGTTCCTTCAGTTTTTTGGTCACACTTATTTTTAGTATTCACTGCACAAGTGAGCCAGTATGTCTTTTTATCCTTGTTATGTTATATTGACCTGGAGAAAATCCATTTTGTAACTGGATTTCCTTTGCAGTGCCTGCCTGAACACTGGAACTTGGACTTCACTCTCTTTTTTCCTTCCCACCAAGTGATTTTCTGTAAAAATATTTCCTTTTCTGCATTCTCGCTGAGCCAGTTACCAACCAGTTGGCCCATTTCCTCCATCACTCAGCTGTGTATCCTTTGTTGTTCTGGGATGCTATGGGTTACCTGTGCTTGCCATCTGTCATCATGTTTCTTTCACAAGGTAAAGTACAAGCTAATATGTGCTTTGCAGGTTTCCCATGCAGGCAACTATATTGTCTCCTCTGCTCTTGACTAGCATTGCCTCAATAGAAGTCTCTCTTCTCTGTTTCTAGTCTGTAACCTTTAAAGATAAGGGAGCAAAAATGGACCAGAGTCCGCTTAAAAAAGTCCCTGCAAAAACTCCTGTTGCTGAATTCATGATACCCAACACTGTGAATCTTAGGAATCCATCTTCTGTTGTCAGGTTACATATTATTTCATTTCAAACTGATTTCCCCACAAATATGAAACAGGAACTACTAAAATGTGAAGGAAGGAAATCCTGGAACATACGTTTATTTTCTTCACTGAATCTTGTTCCCATTCCCATTTCAGTGGCTTTAGATCAGGCCCTATTGCTAATTTCTGTTCCATTCAGTTTCCGTGGCAACATTTTATTTTTAGCATCATTATTCTTCAAAGATTTGGCATGAAGGGTTCATTTTGAATGTGAATTATTATAATTTTATTTTAAATCTTTCATTTCAAGGGAAAAAAAAAAGGAAGAAAAACAAAACTGTAAGTTGTCCCACAAAATATCTATAAATATCAGGGTGGTTTTTTTCATGGCTTCAATGGAAGATTTTTGGGAGACAGATTGTTATGCATTTATGTATTTTTAAAGCTCTTAAAAATCATTATCTTTTTGTACACTAGAGGTGTTCTGATTTTTTGGATCTGCTATTATACCAGGTCCTAAATTATCTGCAACACAGTGATTCTAAAAATAATTGGTCTCACTGAAAAGGAGAAATACTTCTCTTATTCATCTTCAGCACTAATCACCATTCCTCCCTGCAAATTGGCAGGACAAAAGTAAAGAAGTTGTGGAGATTGTATCTGTTTCCATTTCTAGCCTCTATTTAATGTCATTTACTTGTATGACCACCTGAGTACCTTGCTTAAAAATTTCTTCAGTCTCCATAAGGAGCGAGACTAGCTGATATTAGTTGTGAGACTCCAGCAATCATTACACAGCGGGATTCTAGTAGAAGGTTGCTGATTTAAGTTTTTTTTCTCCAATATTATCTGCTTGTCCATTTCAAGTTAACACAGTGACTCTAACTGAAGAACAGTTGGTAAAAAAAAAATTACCAAGTGTAGCAGTTGGTAAGAACTTTTATTCTTCACATAATGATTTAGTTATTTAATTATAATTCATTTTAATCCTTTCTCTCAACTGAGAGAGTGGCTACCCTCCATGATAAAAAGCAGTGCTTAAGAGCTTGTGCTGAATGTAGTGGGAATGAAAATAACTCTGCTGCACACTAGTGGGATGGAAAAAAAAAAGTCCTAGGTCAATATACTTAGAGTTCAGTACAGTTCCGTCACTGAAAAAGAGGAAAATGAAAATTGACATTTAAAAGCTTTCAGTACTTTTCAAGGTAGTTTGGATTTAGAGTGATATTTGCCCATTAACAGATCAAGGACTTTCTGATTATGTCTTTCAGTCAAGTTGCAGAGGAAAGATGATATGTCAGAATTTATCTGCAGATGAATAATTATTTATCCTCTTATGTAGGCTTATATTTATAGTATTTGTCAAGCAAGTTACCTCCTAGGGAGGGATTATACTATGAGTACTGCATGGTGTGATGAAAGCCTTACCATACCTCAGGCTTTGTAATTTCTTTTATCTGAAATAATTGCCATAATAAGATATAAAGACTAAAAAGCTCTTACAGTTTTAACTGAAAGTCCCGTGCTATTCAGAAGATGCCTGGGCTACAAGCAGATGCTTCTTTTTTTTTCTGGTAATCGTGAAATCAAGTCTCTTCTATAAATGAAAAAGAACCCCTCATTTTCCCTGTTGCTAGGGAAATGGTAAGAGAGAAATAATCTTCCCTCTTCCTTGAAGAAATGACCAATTCTTATCATAAGATGTGTCATTCTCAGTACTTTTCAGCTTTGTAGCTTCATCTGGCCAAACAATCTCAACCAAGTCTGAGATAAGATAGTCTGTCAAGACTTAGATGCTAATTGATCCAATAAGACCTCATTACTGTCTCTCAGGAGGTTAAGTAAAATGACAAGAAAGTGGCTACTTACAGCCATTGGCCTATCTTAGCTGCCATACCTAAAAGCAGTGCTAATGGGAGTTGATGAATTGCTTTCTGCCAAATTTTCTTGTTCTCTTCACACTGTCACTCCCCGCCCCCCCTTTCCCTCCCCCTTTCCTTACAGTAGGCAGGAATGAAAGGCTTTCTAAAAGAAGGAATTAGTGGAGCTCACGTAGTACAAAGGTTCATACAAATTCCCCGTCGGTCAATTGGATTTGATGAACAAGACAGACTGACTGCTAAGACAGAGGGTTAGGACATTTCCTAGGTTCCAGCTAGAACATTTCTGATTTCAAAGTTTTGAATTTTAACACTAAGAGGAGAGTCAAAAGTACTACTGTTTGCATTTGTTAGTATAGGTTACTAATTAGCCCTGCTCACATTGATGGTTTTATTAGTGTTGATTATTTGATCTGGTTTAGAGGACACTGTTGTGCTTTGAAAGCTACATCTGATGGTGCTGTGCAATATTTGTGCTTCCCTTCTGTAGTATCTTTTTGTCCTTTATTTTCTTAGTGGGGAAGGAAGAGAGAAAATGGAGAGCGTTAAAAATTACTACCTTGAAACAGTATCAGCTTGCTGGAATCGGCTCTGGTGGAGCCGCACCTCGAGTATTGTGTTCAGTTTTGGGCCCCTCGCTACAAGAAGGACATGGAGGTGCTCGAGCGAGTCCAGAGAAGGGCAACGAAGCTGGTGAGGGGTCTGGAGAACAAGTCTTACGAGGAGCGGCTGAGGGAGCTGGGCTTGTTCAGCCTGGAGAAGAGGAGGCTCAGGGGCGACCTTATCACACTCTACAGGTAGAGTGGAGGCTGTAGTGAGGTGGGGGTTGGTCTCTTCTCCCACGTGCCTGGTGACAGGACGAGGGGGAATGGGATAACATTACACCAGGGGAGGTTTAGGTTGGATATTAGGAAGAACTTCTTTACTGAAAGGGTTGTTAGGCATTGGAATGGGCTGCCCAGGGAAGTGGTTGAGTCACCATCCCTGGAGGTCTTTAAAAGACGTTTAGATGTTGAACTTAGTGATATGGTTTAGTGTAGGACTTGTTAGTGTTAGGTCAGAGGTTGGACTCGGTGATCTTGGTGGTCTCATCCAACCTAGATGATTCTGTGATTCTGTGGAAATCTCTGTCAGTCAGCTTTTGTTTCTGTAGTTGTAGGGGCATAAAACTACTAGTGATTTACATTGCCAATACAATAGAGCTCACTGTCTGAGTCAGCTGAGGTATAGAAGTTTTTCTTGGGTTATGCACTACTTCTGTGCTGTCCTGACTGCTAGCACGTAAATGCTTGGCACACAATAGCCTCTAGGATCACTGCGTATTACTATACATAGAGACATGTAACTGTGGTCATTTATATAGGTTACAATCACTATTTTTCCTCACTGTATAATGACAAACACAGGGAGACCTTGTCCTTCTTGCAATAAAATTGCAAATCCAGAACTGCAATGGACTACTATTTTTTTTCCATACAGTCACTGCTATGAGTGCAAAATGGAGATAAAACACCAGATTTGGAGTGGTAGTGGTAGAGGCTCACTTTATGCTAGCATAGCTGATATAACTGTAGTGAAAGGGAGGATCTGCCCCACAATGAAAAATTAACTGGCTGCTTAGGCTGCAGAGCTTTTCTCAGCTGAGGAAAGGCAGGCTTTGGTGTATGCCATGGAGTAGCCTCTGTGCTGCGGGGCTCTTTTACCTACCACGGCCAATTACAGCTTGTGTAGTGCCATACTGTCTCACATCCGCCTCACTGCAGCATGCCTGGAATGAGTAACCCTAAGATGACATTCATTTAAATTTTGTGTGTACTAGAACAAGGTTGATAATTCTTAATACAGAATTCCTGTAAAAGAGCTGTACCATGACGTCACCTAATATAAGCAGAGTAATGATACACCACTGCAAATTACAGCAGTGAAACACATAGGAGCAATGTTATGCACTTTACCAGACTGTATCCTCTCTTGATTTTCCTATTCAGTACAGATTTTATTAAAATGTAACTCTCTCTTGCTTAATTTTGCTTTTTCCTGTTCTGACTTCTATCTAGATTTCTTTCTTAATGTAGAACACAGATTGTCTTCTCATACTTCTGTCAACATTGGCTTGTTTTTTTCCCCTCTTTCACTCCTTTCCTGCTGCCTTTCTTTTCACTCTGGCTGGTAGATGCAGGACAAAGCTAACCCCATGTTGTTGCAGGACCTTCAGAGAAGCACTCCTGGCCCAGCCATTACTAAGTACACACTTTTGAGGCCTTACAGTATCCCCATGAGCATAAAGAGGAGCTTACCTGGACTCTCCCAGGCTCTTGCTCTCCTTCCTAGGGTCTCTCTGACCCACACCTGGGGCATCGCTGTCTGTAGCTTTCCCAGGATACCAATACATGTCCCAGACAGTGGGACATCAGGACCTTGGCCCCAAGGCCACAGGCTTCACACAACTTCATTCAAGGTGTCCTTTTGCTTGGGCAGATGACCTGCTGTCCCACAAGCATCTGTTGCTGTCCAGAGAGGTCTCTCATGAAACTGGCTACTGATATAATATAGTGTGACCAGGACCTTCCCCAGCCCTGACCACATGCAGCGTGCTTCTTCAGTAACCACAGAAGGAGCAGTATCACAACTCTACATGTACTTCCTTTCCTCTCAGAGGAAAACAAATGTTTTCCCAACTCTTTTGCCTGAGGGTCCCTGGTCTTATTTTGTTATGAAAGTTTGAGGACATGGATAGCCAAGTGACCCAGATCTGCACCACAACTTGGGATGACACCACTTGACCCCAGCATGCTCTCACTGGGAGCACAGTGTGCATGTACATGATACTCTTGTACTCCTCAGCAGTGTGGTGCCTGGCTGGTGCCAGTGGTCCCATCAGCTGCCTGGTCCTTCTGCCACCCTGGCCAAGACAGGTCACCCTGCTGGAAAGGCACATTACTACAAAACACAGCCTGCACAAAGGCATGCATACACATGGGAAAGCTTATCAGTGTCAGTTTGCTTTTCTGCTGTGTATTGCAGAGATGCTGCTGGTGATCTTCACTATGCCATTGGCAGTATCTGTGCATGCATCAGCTAAAGTAGTGTCTTCCATCCCTGGCATTTAGGGCCCTGCTGTGCCCAGTTTCAGGGTGTTTTGGGATTGGCTCTGAGACAGTGTTTTCTGTTGCATACCTTTTGTGGTTTATGGATAAGACAGTATTTTGAACAGCAGGCTGCTACTTGTAGTGGTCTTCACTGCTGGCAGCAATAGGGTGTTCGTCACCCAGTGACTGTGTCCTGTATACTACCTGCTTCTCTTGGGGAGAGCTCTTCCTCTCGGGTTGCTCCTGACACCTGCCCTGTTCTAATTCACAAATCCAAGTGGGACCTCACCATGTCCGGCACCTCTACCCAACACTAGCAAGACGCTTTAAAGGCATTAGGGGCATAACACTGTAGTTGGTCCTCCAAAATGACCTAGAAAATGTATCCTGACATGGCATGAAGTTCCCAATTCACTTTTTTTTTTTTTTTCCACAATGTTTTTTTTCAGATAGAGACACTCTTGTCTGAAGACTGTTCCTCATGATTTCTTATTACTATGCTAGGTTTTGAGGCTTCCCACTGATAACCACTTTGATGTGTCCTGAGAAACCTAATATTGAAAAATAATTTTGCAGGGGAATAGGACTCTGTTTCACTACAGATGAGATGACTGAACATCAATGAATAATTTTATCTTTATTTTCATGATGTTAGCACAATAAACACAATAGCATTGATTTGTACTTATTTAACAAAATACATTTATAGCAATTTACAAATTCTTTTCCATTTTAAAACATTGCATAACATTTTATTAAACACAATACTTTATATAGAGTTCTCATTTAAAAACATATTTTATTTTTGAGTATTTTCTTTTTTCAGTAAAGCACAGCCTAACAAAGAAATTCGTGCCTGTTAGCAAGTAAGAAAATCAGAACACTAAGAAGATGTCACCTGTAAATTTGTTTAATTTTAAATTAAGGTATCAGTGGAACGTAAACAAAGAGTAATTTTACAAAAGGCTCCTTATCAAATATACATGCAGAGGTCTGAGTTCCAATGTATATATTATTACATTTCTGCTCTCTAACGTAATATAATTTGATAAGCCATTATTAAAAACAGTAGCCTTTGGCACTTTGAGTAAAAAAGAATATATCAATATTTATGTAAAGAACACAATTTCAATGATTACACAAGAGCTTTAAAATCTTTTGTTAAGAAATAGGAAACCTTAGGAAAAATATCACACTGCACTTGAAATAGTGCAGCAAGTTTTAGAGTAATAAAAGCAACACGTATGCCAATATATATCTGAGTAAAACCAAGGAATAGAGAACAAACACTCCCACCAGGAATCCTGCAGTTTCCAAAACAGCTAAATTGCCAGAGGGAATATTTTCTAATCTATGTTTTATTGCCATTATTCTCCATTTCAATTTTCTGTTATTTCCAGGTTCATCTCCTTATGTTCTTTTGCCCTGCACTTACAAACTAACAAATGATTGTGTTTTATTTCCCTGCATTGATAGGCCAACAATGATTGTGTCTTACCCATTCCTTTTAAAGCTGATCTTACCTTCTTTATCATGTACCTAGACTAAACTAACTCCAAAGGTGTTTTTTTCATTATACTCTAAGTGTTTGTAATTCCTAGGAACCTTGTACAAAATTTGGTATTAAATACCAAGGTCTAAAGACACATTGTTTTAAAAAGAGAGAAAAAAAAAAACAAAAAAAACAAATCCTGATTTGTATACTAGAGTCTGAGAACACCTTTCCAAAAAAATTACTCTTTTTGTTTGTTTGTTTGTTTCCTTGGCACCTCTGATTATCTGCCCCAGCTACTGTACCTTAAAGTGTGCCTTCAACATACATAACCAGTGAGGTTGCAGGGTACTATCTCCTTACCTGTAACCTGCAGAATACTTCCACCCAATTATCACATGCATACTGGGGTCTTTGTCTATTACTAGCAGGAAAAGGGTGGGCATTTCCTTAAGGGACAATATTTTTCACAGCACTAGGTGATGGGCAGGTGGGGGAAGCATTACTAGATAGGGTTGGTGGTTGGCTGACAACCCTCAGATAAGCTTGGAGCACTGGGGTATATGGGAAAGTATATAAAGCTTTCTATTGACTATGAATCCCTTCTTCTATGCAGATTAGCAAATACCATCCTCCTACTTCTGCAATTTCTCAGGCTTGGTGTTGGGTTTGGGATTTTGGTTTGGTGTGGTTTTTGTTTGTTTTTTTTTTTTTTTTTTTTTTGGTCTGCATGTGTGTTGTGCTATTTATCTTCCTGGGATGGGACAATTCTTCCTTTTACCTCCTAGTTGGCTGAAGCAGGGTGAGCTTTTCCTCAGAGATCTGCGGGTTAGGGTCTGTAGACAGGTTCTGACTATGTAGTTTATATCTTGTTGCCTGGTACCCCAAATCAGAAGAAGTTTTAGAGCAAAACACTCTACTAAATAAGCCAGGTAACAGAATTGATCTGTTACCTACTGCTTATTCAGTGAGGGGACTGCAAAGTCATTCCTTCCCTTCCTGGCAGTAGAGCAGGCACATATTTGGTATTAGTTCTTCAGGTTGAAAATCTAGGAGAGAATGAGGAGCTGCACTGGATGAGCATTGCCCATCGCTTCCTCCATGGTTTGTTATTTAGGTCAGAGCCAAATTGAATGATGCTTTTCTTCTAGCATGCCCAGGATGTGCTATGCATATTCATTTCAGAGCTCGACTGTTCAACAATTTTGGGCAATGGAGGTCTTTAGCAGGCAAGTTTTCTTTCATTACATCCCAAGCTTAATTTACTAAAATAATCTGTGTTCTCTCAGGTGCAGAGACCCTCCATATTCTTAAGTGGCAGTGGTAGGGGGAAAAATATAATCCTTAAGAAGGCTCTGGACGGTGTGTCATGGAACCTGAACAGTAGTGGTGGCACAACGCAACACTCATGTAGTGATTTGCAATACCAAGGCATTCCATTTTTAAAGTAAAGTTTAAATCCCCTAAATGATGGTGAGTGGGGTAAAACTTGTGATTGTTCTTGTGGCATGCTAAGCAAGTGTGCTAAATGACTGCTTCGAATTGTGAGCTATGATATTAATTACTGTCTCCCTTGAAGCTGATCAGGAAACTGATGGTTTATTTTTATTTGCTCATGGCTCACCTTTCATGTCTGCACATTTTGCAGTTATTGATGTCACACATTATAAAGTCATAAACTAACAGAAAAATTGAAAGGTTGCTGAAGGACAGAATGAGAGATTTAAAAATGCAAAATCTGAATTACTCGTAGTACTTTAAAAGACCCCTTAAAAACATAATTTTAAACAGTTCTACAAGTTAGCCCACTAAGAAGCAGCGTCTTCATTAGTAGCACCTGTTCTTAAATAAAAGTTGAGCAGTAGCAGCAAAACTATTCAAAATAGATAGGTATTCCATTCTAATGGAACGTCACCCACACATTTTTTTGTTGCAGTAGACATCTTAAAGAACTACACAAAATCTTTGCAATCTTTGAATGTGACAGATCCACTATAACAAAGCTGTAAATATTTCTTATGCTAAATGAATGCAGCCAGCATCATCATAGTATTAGCAATATTATTTTAAAGTAACTGCACATCGATATGCCATGTGTTTGTAGAGTCTAATAAGTATGCAAATTTTCAAAACATGTAAAGTTATCAGCACCATCCTGTATTAAAGATGTGGTGCAAATTCTGCAAAGGTGAATATATACCACACATACAGCATTTGCTATGAAAAATTCAGTTGATTTTGGACACAAATATAAATAAAATAAAAAGTTGGCACATTCAGGAAATAAAGTGTCTGTGTTCAAGACTATTTTTTGATTGACATCACCCTCAGATAAATGTTTTGAGTCTGAAGAAACAAGTTGCATGAAAATGTTTCACATTAGTTAGGTTCTGGCATTGTGCTTTTCCCCCCACCATGTGATTTCCACAGGCTCATGCACATTGCAAACCAGCAGTGTTCAACAACAGTTGGGCTGCTGGTCAGTAATTTGGCACATCAAAGGTAAATATCAGCTCTAAACACACAGAGCAGAACCTGTGTGAGGATGTGTTTCCTTTGTGGTGGTATGGACCAGCTGATATGTCTCCTCATTCTTTGTATGCTCGTGTGGGGGATGTGCCTTTATAGAAGATGTTTCTGGTGTTCTCTGGACTGCTCCCTCGTTCAGGGATTAAAATTATGTTACCTTTTCTTCGAAGTGTTGAGTCCCGGCTAGAAGAAATGGACAGGGTCTCTGAGCCAATCTCACTTCCCTCCACAGGTGTGACTCTTATTGTAGTGATTCCATGATGGTGATGCTCACTGTTATCTATGTTGCTCCTTTTCCTGTCACCTGACCCATAACTGTCTTTTAAGGAGTCACAGCTCTCAGAGTCTCTGTTGAGATCATTTAGCTCATATGTCTGACGAAGGGTGACTTTTTCAGGACCTTTCCATTTCCATGACCCACTTCCTTCACCTTCTGATGGCATCTGAATTACAGGTCTGTTATTTTCTGGATGGGCCTCAACTCTGACAATGCTGCTTGGCTCGTGGTCTGTCAAGGTTTTGTATCTGATGGCTCCTGTACAAGTGACTGTACTTCCCTCTGAACCCTTTGGACTGCCTTGAAGCACGCCTTGCTGCTTAGACATGGCTATTACTTGCATGATTCTTGGCTGGCTGTTGCTTCTACATGCAACACTCTTCTCAGCAGCTTTCAGCCATTTAGCTCTAGCTGAACTACTTTTGGGAGACGTGTTCACATTTTCCTGAGTCTCTTCAGGAATATGCACTAACTGGGAAGAGCCAGGACGTGACTGAATAGAGACCCTTGGTCCACCAGAAAGACCTGAGTTGTTACAACCTGGTACACTGCCAGGTTGAATTTTCAGGTATTGGCTACTTGGGCCATGATGATCACCATTTACACCCACTCTGGAAGGCTCTGAGCTTGACCTCATTTCAATAGCTCTTGGTGGTGACTGGCCAGATTCAGTCTCTATTACTTGCAGTGACAACTTTCGGCTTTCGTTCTTATTCTTCCACTGGGAAAGCAGCTGTTTGGAGCGGGCAGAATCCATTGATGCATGAATTGTTGCATTTCGTCTTGCTGGATCTTCCAAGGATGGTGTGTTGACTCTTGGCAAAGTGTTACTGAAAGTAACCATGTTTTCCTTTCCCATTGGGCTTCGTGGTGTTATGATTTCTACATCAGCATTTGCTCTCTTGATGTTAGTCAGAGACCCAGAATCTCTGTGGTTTCTGTTCAGGATACTTTCCGAACGGTGAGAGGCGATGCCATCAGTGCTGCTTCCATTTTTACCTGGCAGGATTCTGTTGGCATCTTGACTGAGGTCTGTCAAAGACCTCAGGGGTTCTCTGTGAAAATTCTGGTGAAACACATTCTCCTCACTTGGCAAGAAGTTTCCCACTGCATACAGGCCCTGATATTTGAACAGAAGCATGAACAACTAGTTATGGAAAAATGAGACATTTTTAGGTATTTTAATTATATTCTTCTGCCTTTAAATATTGAGTGATAGAATTAGTCCAGTTTAACTGACAAGGGTATGTTACCTTTCCTAATGAGCCTATCCTTATCTTTATGCCAAATTCTGTCCTCAATCTGGTACGTAGCAGTTTCAGTAGGATAAAAAGGACACTTGTTATTTATATATTTATAACTATTTATTTCATGGCAATGAATTGTTAGGGAAAAGATTTACCCTCCTTCAGTGTTCCTCATTTTATAAAACAACAGATACAGTTAAACAAAGAATGTTTTGTTTTGAAACTATGAAAATTAATGTTCGCAGTTTTCTGGGCGAAGCTATTTAACAACTACACTACTGTCTGCTCTGATTTACTGAATCTTGTTCCAGCTCAAGTTGTTCCGTGATTCTGCCCTTTCTACTGCATAATAACCATGTAATACAATATCTACATGATAGAACAATTTATCAGCTTTGAATCAATTGCTTTTCAAGCTGTGCAGAACTGTAAGAAGATTTAGTTATACAACATTTTTTTATTCAGCAGACTCATTGTAAAATGCTGTCATTTTAAAAAGATTCCACTGAGAGAATATTGTATGAAAGGCTCAAATGCCTCACTCAATCACTTAGGTTACTTGTTCTTTTCAGAGTTATTTGTAGTTTCACAATATTTTCCATCCCTTTCCTCTTATTGGTGTGTATTTTTAAGGGTAGATTTACTGACTACTGGGTTTCCAGGACAATGCACCTCTTTGATGTATGTTGTCATGCAATAGTTTATGGGGAAAACCTAACAAAGACCACACTTGTTTGTGGATTTCGAACATGAAAACAACAGCTCCATTTATGAGAGTCTACAACAGCTTAATCATTTGAAATAATATTCTCAACATCGTGCCTTTCTTCTCACAACGCAATTGTAGGAACTGACTTTAGTAGCTCATTGGGTTTTTATTATCTACCCTGGTTGCTGTCACTGTTGCCTCTGTGAAAGCCATTTTTCTTCTGGTCACCTTTGTAGACCATCTGCACATGCCTTAGACTATTACATCACAGAAAAAATGGGGGACGAGTTATGAACTTATTTTAGTATTATACTCAAATTCATCATTGACTTCTGGGGGGGTCAAAAACCATCCCACTGGTTGTTAAAACTGTTCTGTTCACTACCACATTGTCAGCAGAAGTTCTTGATTGCTCACAGGCACCTTGGATGACACTGTGCTGAGGAGCTAGAACAGCAACAGTCATGCTGGAGATGTATTGAGAGCAGGAAGCAAAAGCTGTATAAGCTTCCTACTGGCAGATACAAACAGGCCTATCTTACATATTCCTTTACAGCACCCTTCCAATGTGCTCCATCTGTTTCAACCCAGTGCAGACAAAGAGCATAGGCATGGGCATCCTACATCCCCTTCATAACCTCCCCAAGAGCTCCAAAGGACCACAGGGGTGTAATAGTACCTTTGATTTCCTGCAGGTTTGGCAATTCACTCAGTTGAGTTGCTGTACACTAATTAAACTAATTTTGAGACTATAAAGCTAATGGTGGCAGTGTAAACTCATACTGGCAACAAATAATATTTAATATTTTTCTTGTCTTATGCTTGTAAGTGTGGAGTAGAAAAGATGAGTATCTTCAATAAAGTGCATTATGGTAGAGCTGTTTCTGCATAGTGCTAGACTATTATATACCACTTTGTGCATTCTTATGGCACTTCAAATTGAAATATATATTTGCTTTTTTCTGTTTATTTTTAGAAGAGATTACCCCTAACATCACCACCTTCAACACATTTGGACTGTATTCTTCATTATGGCATGTAACCCTGATGAAATATTTTTATTAAAAATACCAATACTTTTATTACAGACTTATCAATTTTATTTTCTAAAACATAACTACATCTATGTTATATTTACCAAATAGAGAGCAATTCCTCCTCCTATGAGAAAGCCACAATAAACATCAACTGGATGATTCTTATACTGGGTGATACGAGTCAGACCACATATAATTCCACAGATGATAAAAGCAAAGACCAAGAGTGGTTTCAGAAGTTTTGAGGAATCTGTTAACGTAGAATTGAAGTACATCTTAAAAAAAAGAAAGAGATGGAATAGTGTTTAAAGAAACTTACATTTACTTGAGAAGATACGAATTTCTAGCATTCAGTATTTCTTTCACATATAAATCACTGTTATACAGTACTGTTGCAAGTAATCAGTTTAACTAATTTTATTTAGCAGCCTTCTTAAAATCTGCTCAATTACTGTAGAAAGATTTGAAATCACAAGGAATGGATTTCTGAAAACATAGGCAATGTTGCTTATTGATGTTAATTAGGATAAAGATTTTATGCCTAAATAATGTTCACAGTCAGAGCCTAAGTGTTCTGTAAATGTGACTAAGCAATCACCATGTCTGAAATACAGAAGCCAGATGTCATGCCAGATGAAGGCAATAACCTGTTCTAACAAAAGCCACCACCAGATGCTTTAGAGAGCCATTTCTCAACTGGAGGCCATGATGTCAGGGAGGTCAAAAAATTTAGTCGAGGTTGTTTATGATTATTATTGTAAATTTTTGCCTTTTCCTGGGCTGAATAAATACTGGCAAGCTCTCAGTACATGCAGAATTCTATTACTAGTTTGATTAACTGGTTGCTATCGTTGCTTTTTTTTTTCCCTTTGGATTTTTATAGCATGAATGATGGAAAATTACATTTTTTTTAACTTCAAATAAATGTTAACATACAAATATTGGCCCCCATAATGAAGAAATATTATTAGTCATATGTGGGAAATCAGCTGTCATCACTGAAGCATCTCCTATTATTTCCTGCTAGTTACTGATGGCTTTTATTCACTTGTTTTGCAGTAGCACCTTTGAGGCCTCTGAGAGTGGTTCTGCCAGTTCATCCATGATGCAATTCTATGGAGGTCAAGTGAAACTAGATCACATAAATGTTTGTACCTTAATGCCTAAAGTTTAAAAACAGCGAATTGTGTGAAGACAGCAGCAAAGGAAAGGCAAAACATATAACACATGTGAATGGTAAGTTAAATTATCACCCTATAAGACAGATAAGCACTGCATTTTATATGTGAATAACTTGAGGCATTAAATATATATTTATATTACTTTGATTATTTATATTATATTACACTCCACCACAATGGATAATGTTGCTTCTTTAAAAAGAGTGTGAAGCAGTTGCATCTTTTCTGTATTCTTAATAGAGATGCTTTTATTTTAGCTGTTAGTAATTTCATTTTGCTTTCGAATTGACACAATAAAAACTTATATCCACTCAGAATATCCAGGCAACACTTAACTGTAAAATGTACAGCAAATGGCATTCTAACTTTTGTCTTATATAAATGAAAATGAATAGAGTTGATTACTCACCGAAATATACACTGCTGCAAAAGCTGCCAGGGTGGCATGTTGAGATGGGAATGACTTTCTGCCAAGGAAGGACACTCAAATTATATTTCTAAGTTCAAATATACTGTGTGTGCTAGCATTCACTTGAAAAAAACACAATGGGTGCTACAGTCACTTTCAGTTTACACCTTCTAAGCACCATGGGATCAATCATTAGCATTTAATTTCTAAATTTCTTTTCTATAATCAGGAGAAAGCACCAATGTTAATGAAATGCCTTTGTTTAGAAGTAAATATTTAGTATGAAATTATTTTTGTGCACTAAAAAAAAGTGCATGTACTAAGAAAAGAGTGTGAATGAGCTAAAGACTGGATGCTTGATTTTTAAGAGAGAAATTTCTATACATTAATTTCTATTAAAAAAAATCGTAATAGCTTTTCAGTATGTAATTATTTTATATTATACAACTAATTATACAACTTATTCAATATATGATCCTGGATCTTATGATTATTCTCACTGATTTCACTTGGATTTTTTTCATTGTAAGGACACATCAGCTATATATACAACTTGGATAATCAGGCCTTAACTTGCGCAGCAGAATTCATCATCTTTATGCCCCATTATGTTCCCATGATAATGCAGCCATGACAGGGAGACATTCTTCCCAAAGAGGTAATTGTATCTTTATTTGCTGTCTCTAGTCTTATTTTAAAAATTTCAACACTTTATAACATGCTAGGAGTAAATGGAATTCTAGGACTGAAGAACATGCTCCTATAACCTGCTAGGAATGAAGTACATGGAAAGGGCATTTTAAGGTTTAGCAGGCCCCTTCCTGAAGCCTAGAACAAGAGGGTAAATGAAAATACATCCAAACTGCAAGACAGTAGTGAAAATCAGGGTCTATTCTTGAAATTGCTGAGGGCCTTCTGTTCTCTTTGAAGACCGTGGGAAGTGTTGAATAATCTGGACTGGCTCTTGAGTCAGATACTACAGTGGATATGGAAATTAAAACTGAGAGCTTCTACTTCTCTGACTAAAAAAAAATAATTAAATAAAATACCTAGCAGCTACACATCAGGCCCTCTAACCTTTGAACATTTTATGCTTCTTACACACCCATTTCAATACTCTAAAAGTGACAAAAGAACAGTAATGGGATGGTGAAGGAGAGATTTTACACAGTATCGGGAAAAACTTAGCTGGTGGTGGATTCAGTAACACCTGTTCCATGTTGTCCATGGCTTGTGGAAGCCATAAAAAAAAACTTCTATAACTGAGCTCTAGAAGTAAGTATATCAGATATATATCAGTTTACAGCTGCATGTTTATCTCCTGAAATGGCATGGACATGTAATGTGCTGGATGTCTTGATGAAGAAGGCTATGTCTACCCTGCAGCTGCAGCAGCCACTTTCACCTGAGATAGGTTGAAATAGAAAGCTCAGCTTGGGATAAATGCTTGAACAATCATTCAAGGAGGGTTTTGCTAACTGAGTTGGGCTCCACGTTCCTACATCCATTTTCCCAGCAGCACCTCAGTTAGCTAGTTTAAAATAGCAGAGACTGAAATATAGTTCTTTTCCTTCAGAAATTTTCTGCAAAGCGGCAGAGTCTAATTTCTAAATATATTTCCTATTCATTTTGCTTTATCTGCTCTAAATAATTTATTGGTAACAAAATGTGTGAATGTAATTCAGTGTGAATGCTGCACTGCTGACCTGCATTTGAGCTCATGGCCCCTGCAGATCCTTGACTCTGGCCAAGATGAAATCAGCATGATTCCTTTTTCATTTCTAAACACAGACCTAATTCCTGTCCCAGTCCCCACCCCCCCCTTTTTTTTTTCTCCTGAGCAAACCTTTCTCAATTAGTATCCCCCATTCAAGGGAGGACAGAAGGATAAATACATGGAAAAAAATACAGGTGTTTATGTCTAATCAACTTCTTTACCCTGTGCATGTTTAAGTATAAGCATACATCTACTTACAGTCTGTGTGCAACTAATGTGTATATTTGATTCTTTGAACCACTTAGAACTTAACCTGAATTTAATGGCTTTTCTGTGGTATATAAGGTCTGTCACTATGCTACAGTCAATTTTCTTCTTGTTCTACTTTCTATTTGTATGCTTTCAGGGCTAGCACAGCATAGGCATTCTGTATACTCGCTAATGGTGACACTGCTTTTGTTCTTCTCTGCTATCTGTTAATCTAAAACGAAAACAATTCAAGCTAAAAATATGTAGCTTTTTTGTATGTCTCTGCATTGAAAAGGTGAACAAAGGTCTCAAAGAAAACATGCCCTGAGCTCAGAAGACTGTATCACTCTGAATGCTCATGCATGAGGAATATGTGGAGGGGGAACAATGATGAGAGAGAGTCATACTGAGTAAGAACATCAGAAATGACAGAGGATAGAGAACTCACTGGAGATCTGAATAGAAATGATTGAAAAGATTATTTGAAGATAAACAGGGGAAAAGATGGATAAAGAAAACTACTGGATATTCAGGGATGTTGCAGAAAATTAATTCACAAGGGAGTCTAGAGCCAAAGTTTCTGGGATATACAAATTCAAAAATGAAGGTCATTATCAATCTTATAAGAGCAAGTCCCCTACAAGCTGAAATTGCTGAAGGCAAATTAACCTCCTGGGATGGAGAAGTTATACCATAATTCCCATCATAGATGGCTGAAGATTGAACCAGTAGCAAGTGCTGATCACTTTGGTAAAGTTGGGACAGACATAAGAAAGCAAGGATTTAATAAAGGAAAAAGGCAATAAAATTTAATTAAGGAGAAACTGAGGGTGATGCCAGATTATTACAATTCACCAAATATGTCCTCTATGATAACAATAAAATTGACCTATCAGTATATGGTCATCCTCCGAAAAATAAGAAAACACAAATACTGACTTCTAAATTTCTTGCAACTGATTTCACTGTTTGTTTTGTTTTGTTTTGGAAATGGTGATATTTAAACTTACAAGCAATCCGAGTCTTTGGAATGGCCACAAATCGTCAATTGAGGACATCATATTTGAGATGATAGTTAAATGAATGTGAGCAGTTGTGAGAATTTTTCTGCCTGTTCACATGTAAAGATGCACCAGTTTCACTGGGACACTGTGTAGGTGCAAGACTGTTTGCAAACATCATTTTCAGTGGCAGTATCCAGTAAGAGCAGATGGTTATTGGAAGAGAGGCAGGTGAAGGCTGATATAGTCATTTTGGTTATGCCTTCCACCAAAATTATTTTCACCAAATTATTTGGGCGAAATTAATCTACAGTCCTTCATGCCAGCTCTGGATCATGTCCACATATGTAAGTTGAAAAAAAATGGTAAATGAATCAATGCTAATTATGAGTCTCAGCCAACTAAACATATATTAGACCAAATAAATAATTGAGGATCTTTAAACATCAGTGAAATTGGTTTGTTTCGGTGAAAGGAGATAGATTATGAGATTTGCTGGAAGATACTTTACAAAGTGAATAATTTCACGATTCTCAAGTGTGTCAACCCCTGAAATCAAAGGAAAGCAAAATAAACTGGGGGAAAGGTGCCTTGGTGATACAGACAAAACGTTTTAGTAATATCCATGTAACAAAAAATGCAATGCTATAAGGCATGAAGTTAAAACAGGAGCTAGCATCTGTGGCTACACAGAGAACAAGAAAGGAGTGTAAAGCTTTGGTGAAGTGTATGTGAGAGAAGAACACGGCTTCATGCCTGCTAATCAGGTACACAAGGAAATTACACAGCTCCGTCAGAGACAGAAATTGTAGTAATTTCAGGCATTCTATAATTCTGCTGTAATATTTTTGGAGAGCAGGAAATATAAAAAAGAAAAATTTTGAAGGACTGCAAAAAATTCAAGGGAATGCTATACAAATGACTACCAAGTAAGAAAGCTTAACCTGGTGTGGAAAAGATAAGAAGGACTGATATTGTATTCAGTGAAGAGCTTCATGATTTCTCAGTAGTGTAGTGCATATATTTAGGATACATAATAATGAAGTCCTTGAACTAATGAGTAGCAAATGTATTGGTACAGTACCACTTACTTATACCTCCGAATTCCTTGTTTAAGTCTGTTAACTGTCATCAGTAATTGAGTTATCACTTTTATCACATCTGGCTTATTTAACTTAAAATGCATGGTCTGGGTTATACTTCAGCTTGACTGATATGCAATTTCCAAAACCTGATATTATGAATATTAATTTATATCCTGGCTAAGTAGGGAGGCTAAAGACTAAATGGCCAGGGAGGATAAACAACCAGTTAGAAATACCATGAAAAAAAAGCCATGTGTTTGGGAGCACACAGGTTTGCATTGCTGTGGACTTTTCTCTAATGAAAGGAATTGTTTCAATGGCTGTCAAAATCAAAAATTTAGTCAATGAGAGACATGGAAAACAAATAAACTCTAACAAATGAGAAAATCAAACCTCACCAACTAAGATCAAAATGTCAAGTTTGTAGATAACAATATACAGAAGTCTCAAATAAGGTAGTTGTGTGGCTTCTTCCCCCTCCTGATATGGAGAACTTACTCAGATGCCACTGGGAAAAGCAGTAGAAGCCACATGTATTAATAATTGTATAGGAAATTGTCTCCTTTGAAGGAGGGAGAATAATTAGGTACTACTAACTGTGCTTCTGAAATCTGACAAAGACTTCCAAAGCCCACTGCTGGCCTAATATCTGTAGAAAGAAAATTAAACATCACTAAAAAGACAGTTATGCTCTCAGCTTTATTATAAAAATCTTACCAGAACTCATACAGGCTTTAACTAGAAAAAAATATTTGGAACTGGGAGAGAAAATTAAAAAAGAAATAAAACGAATACTTAGTAATGTACACAATGAAGAACAGAACCAACCTTCCGGCATTGATAATATTAGTATCAGCTCCTGAGCAAATATCTTCCACAACATATGAATTCTCTGAGCAGGAAACATTTAGGGATGTATAGTTAGGCTTGCAAACAGTCAGGAAATATGGTGCCTGATATCCTGTTGATAGCTGTATAATATCAGTAACAAGAGCAGTGGAACAAAGACCAAACACATGAACACCTAGGAAAGAAAGCAATAGAGCTTGTTAACTTTATTGTATTTAGATGAACTCATTGTGACAAATACATTCAGCTGAATTCTGGTGGCTTATGCCATTGGGCTTGCGAGAATTTACCCGAGGAATAAGATTTTTTAAAGTGGAATCTTATTGCAGAGCTGATTTCTTTAATATAAAAATTACAATTATTTACGCTTGTTTTCTTCCTATTAATACTTAACATTTAGTTTTGATGACTGGATGTCCTCCAACATCTTTTCATTAAAGTAAACTACACTGGACCTGCTTCTATTTGGAAAGCAATTTTTTCAGCTGACTTAAGGACAACCACCTATTTGAGGATAGCATATGTGCTCATTCAGTCCTTGGACTTGCCCACTGGAACACATTTTTAATAACACAGTTTCCCATTAGATTATTGTTCTGAAGACTTGTTCTCTTTTCACTACCAGGTACTCATCAGCTGGCAATAACTTTGGCTTACCTTCATACCTCTTACATTTCTTGAGTACCAAATCCTTGTCACAAACACAAATATTTAGTATTTAGGTCCTTTTTTTTTTTTTTTTTTTTCCCCAACAATCAATCAATATTCCTGTCTGGTTAATACCAAATTCACAAGGCAGTTAATGTGATTTTTCTACTGAGCATTTTCAACTGCTTTTTCTCTAAGGATTTACCTCTAATTCCCTACTTGTGTTTATTAAAAATAATATGTATTTTTTTTTCATCTTGTAACTGGAAGAATGCTAAAGTAATTGTTTCACCATGACAGTATGAAACAAACTGCAAATTCAGGGTATGAATCAAGAGTGAAATTCATGCATCTTTGAGCTTGTCGTCTGATGATGGAACAGGATGCTATACAGGAGGAGAAATGGACAGCATGGGGTAACTTTACAGTTCCCTTTGATGCTGCAATCTACACCCCTCTCTGCTCACTTCCTCACTGCTGCTCTTAATATGCTCTTAATATTAACATATCAAGGATATGTTTTATTGGTCAGATACATATATATATGCGTGTATAAATATATATATATATATATATATATAAAACCTCCTGTCATTGCCTCCTTGCTTGCCAACCTATAGAAACCTAATGTATAACCTTTCTATCAAGTTTTCACTCTGCTGTCCTGCAGCTTGTCTTTGCCAATGCTGCCCTTTCTAATGAAAGAATTCTGGAACAGAGAAAACCTTTCTTTTAGCCACTCATTGGCAGACGAATTAACTCTAAGAGAGGAGCAAAGTTAAGCCACCCTTTCAAGCTCAGATTTAGTAAATAACAAAGTAAAATAATTCATCATGTCCCTCTCTATCATTATGTTCCAGATTGTATCCCTTTTTCAAGAGGTAGATAAAGACATACCAGAAAAACAATGTCAAATCCACTGACAGTTTCTGACAAGTTTTTACTGTCATGCTGAATACAGTATCAGCTGAGCTGAATACTTTTGATACAGTGAAGACAGGCAGGGGAAACTGTATGCAGAAACCATTAAAAGGAAGCCAGCTCAAGGTGGGTAGAGGAGGAAAAACAAATTATTCTTTTAGAAAGACTGACAATAGACTGGGAGAGGAAAGGAAAAACAGAGAGTGTAGATGCTGCACTGCTGAGTGTGGAGCTGCTCTGTTGCTCCATTCGACAGTTTCTTCTCGCATTTTCTGGCAGAAAAAGATATATGCCAGTGTCAGCCCTGCACTGTTCTGAAAGGCTGTCTCAGAGAAGGAAATCTGCATGGTAAAAGTTGAATGTACACAGAAGACTCTTCTTTGTGAGTAACATTTGAAACCCACCAACAAATCTGACAGCTCTTCTAAGAAAAGAATTGAAGTTGCATCCTCCTGCATTAATATTGGCCTCTGTTCCAATCCCATTTCTTCTTTTGGACAGGCAACAGTAGAGAATTCCTTCTCCTACCATTATCTGCAATGACAAAGGAGCTGTTAAGTTAAATGTAGCAATTACTCAGAAGATACTGATAGAGTTTAAAGGGTTGAAATATATCTACGACACAAGCAATGTCTTACACTGACATGTATGTCCCTTGAAAAGGTGTGTATCAATATGTAAACATTCAGTAACAACTTAGTCTGAGTGAGGGCAGGCAAGAAGGTGGCATTGAAATTAAATGCAAGTGTCCTAAAGTATTGGAAGGAGATCTTTTTTTCTATTACATGTGCATACAGTGCTCAGTGGAACAGGAGCCCTGATCCACAGGTGAAATTAGATACTCTACAATAAAAGTGTAGTAATCAGAAATTCTCGCCTTTCAAACAATCCAGAGCCACAGCAATATCTTAGTGCTCCTGAGGTGGGTTTAGCCCTCAGTCTTGGCCTCATGCCTAGCAGTTGCTAGCAGCTTCTAATTACGTGGCAGCCTGCTCTTCCATAATTGTTTAATTTGGCATGGATTTTAATCAGATCCACAGCAGTAGAAAAAGTTCTGTCCTTATGGTCCTCTGAACACACTAAGCAAAAGACATCATGACTTAAGCCCTAGACAGCAAGTTAGAACAAAAATGAGAATAATATAAATAAAAACAAGGTGTTACTTGCTGGAAAATTCAGATCCATTTATACATTCGCAGTCTCAGGTTTTATTGTTTTTCCTGTTAAGTAATGGAAATCTGTACAGGGCTTGTTAGAATTCAGAAAAAGTCTGTGTTGAAATATTGAAATGAATGGGGCAGTTCTCACCACTAAGAAGAGATTCACCTCGTCTATCAGCAGATGAAAAGTAAAATACGAAATGCACAAAACTCACTGCGCAATGAGATGCTAAAGCATGTGAATTAAGAATAAAGTGTCATAATTATCAGTGACGTTTGTGCACACTAAGATCTATCACTTTGGTAGAAGGGAGGTACAATGGATAAGCTTAGTCTAATCGTTTTTAGCCAAAGATTTAATATTAATTGGTTTCATTTCTTCTTTGCCAGAAAACTGAAGTAGTTAAAGTTATCTCACTACATGCAAATGTCAGTGATAAGAGATATTTAAGGGATTTTTATTGGATGAGAACCATGGTCACTATTATCTGTCTCTACTTGTTCATTTTACAGTTGGAACTTTTCCAGGAGAAATCAATAGTTTTTTAAACTTGAGAAACAGAAACTTAAATAGTTTTTCGCTAAGCTCTACAGAATGTCTGGTTCAGGGAAAAACATCAGAGGTGTAATAGCTCCTGTTATAGAGGAGAAAATGGGGAAATAGCAAGGCCTATGACAAGGAAAATTCAGAGGCTGGTATTTTCAAGGAAACAAACTACTACAGCAGAGGAGGCAGTAGGACTGATACTGCCAACGGTGAATTTCTCTCCTTGCTAACTGATTTCCCAAATCAATGTAATCTAATTCCCTGGTGATCTCTTTTAGAAAGCACTTTGTTACCTTTAAGCACCTTCTATGTCAGTAGTTCTGCAGGTTTGGACCTATACTTATATGATTAAATAACTAGTCCTATAATTTCTGAATGAATAAGTAGAGAGAAAATATATCACACGATCAGAATCAGAGCTCACTGAAGAAAATGGAAGTCATCTTGCAAGTCGGGTATATCTATATTCTGCACACAAAATATCCATGCTGTTAATTTCATACAACTCCAGTTGCTCTATACTGAAGTCTCCTGTGCTTCATGTATAGAAAATCTCACAAGCCATAAGACATATGCCAATGAGATGTAATTTTCTGTAGTACTTCAAGGCTACAGAACAGGCCTGGTTAAAAGCAGTTTCTGCTCATTGGTAATGAACAAAAACCAACTAACTAACAAACAAAACCCTCCAACAATAAGCACAAATAAATAAATAAAGCCCCAAACCCACAAAATGCTTCAGTAATAATGTCTTGGGAAAATACATTTAAAATGCTAGATTTGCTGTAAAAATAACTATTGTAAAGTGAACAGATTTAAAATACACTACAGGTTTGGGAAAAAAATTGAGTACACAAACAAAAATAATGCAGAAAGAATCTAAGTCCTACTCCAGTATTTATATGATGCTTTAAGGAGGGATTGAGGTTGGAATTTGCTCATCTGCCCCTTTTCTTTCTTATTTACATTCTTTGGTAATCTTTAGAGATGTCGCCTAGTTGCACCTGTTTTTGACTGAGCTTTCATGACCTTCTGTCTCATACTTCCCTAAGTACCTGAACTTCAGGCTGAGGCTAGCATAGGTTATGTTACTGGAAATTCTTAATTTCTCACGTAGCTTCATGCTTTCTTTTCTGTATTTTACAGGTTTATAAAGTGTGTTATTCATTGAATTATTAATGAAAACTAAATCATATAATGCTGAACTCTGCAAGATGACAATGGAACAAGTGTAATCTTTTTGCATGGAAAATAAAAGAAGAATTGAATTTTAAAAATGTTTTTCTAGTACAGAAGTGCTACTGAGTAGCTGATGCAATACACCATCTTCAGTGCCTTTTATTAAAGGACTTTGTGTATTTTACACTATCTGGGCCCATTACCAACCTAATACAAGAATCATATTTATGCTCATACATCTATGTGAAGTATACCTTCCTAAGGCTTGCAGCTTTTAAGCAGTTGCACTTACAAGCTTTGTGATTTACCTTCTTTACCATTGTAATGTTTGATAGGCTTGCTTCAATGTCTGAGTTTCTCTCATGGCATGGTTTTGGTTAGTTGTGTCTGTAATGCAGGTAGGAGAATGATTCAAGGAAGAATAACATTCCCTATTGCAATGCTGAAATAATTTAACTGTGCTGAATCAAAGACCTTAATAAGCACTCTGTAATGAAATGGGCATCTTTCATCTCTGCTGAAGGCATCTGGCATTTTCCAGGCTTGACATAAACTCTCTCTGAAGAAAAATTTTGGCTTTTACCCCTTCTTCAGCCTACTGTGCCCGAAGTGAGCCTATATAGATTCCTTCTACAGCTGTTTCATGAAAGTCCACTTTCTGGTTATCAGAAACACTGTTTAAATGCAGAAAACCTAGCCAAACTACAATATCAACAAGTTTTCTTTTTATCTTTTGCATCTTTTTTTTCTTTTTTTTTTTCTTTTTTTTCTGCAATTGGCTGCACAAAGAACACCGAGACAGCTTCTACTTGCTAAATAAGTATTTTTAGCCTGATGGTTGTGCAAAATCCTTCAAAAATGGTTTCTAAAGCAACCAAAATCACACACAGTTGAGTTCAGTTAAAAAAAAAAAAAAGGAAAAAAAAACCCACATCCTGACAAGCAAAGGAACAGCACTTGATGATTTTTATGGTGGCATCATATTTTATAGATTTTGTGATTGTAAAATGGCTAGTTCCTTATAAAAGGAACAAACTGGCTGAATTTAAGGGAATTCAGTGGAACTGGCATACATTTGCAGCTGGTGCTGCAGAGGTGCCTAACCAAGGCACCCAGTCATTGCTGTCAGAGGAGAGAGGAGACCCTTTCAGAAGGTTGACTCAGCTGGACTTTCTGTTTCGATTTACCCGAGAGGAGTGGTGTGAGAATGTCTCCCATCTGAGGTGCCAAAAATCAGACACAGTGAATCTCCTCTGGTCTTTAGATTTCTTTTTAATTTGATACAGCAATTCCAGCAGGGACAATACTTACCTGCAACAGACAATTTATTTTACTTGCTGCACAAGTGACCAAACTGCTCGTATTCTGACAAGAAGTTTCTGTTCTGCTGAAATCATCTTCTCCCTTTGGATGGGCCGCTAAACCAGTCTACCTGTTCTTAATGACTAACTCACAATTTAGAGGAGTCCCAGTGCTGTTTGGGAAACTGTAATTGATTTCACTGACAAGGCTGATAGACCTTCTTACTGAACAAAGCTAGTTCTAACAAAAGTGGCATGTTCAGTGCTGTAAATTAAAGGCTTCCATTTTCAACAGAATCTTGAATTTTTGGTTTATCTCAGAGTATGAAGGCAACCCATCTGTAAAAGGTTAAAATATTTGTATAGCATAACAGAACGATTCAAACTATTCTCACCCAACTGCTGATGCTGTTTCTTAACGTTAGTACTCACAATCAGTATAAAGAGAATAGACGAAGTGCTACAGGGAATGTTTTAAGGAGTGTGTGTCTCCTTCTGCTATGGAAGAATAGAATTGAATTTAAAATCCTAATGTAACTTATCTGGAAGACACTCCGCTGCCACATTGAAGACAAAGGAGCTATTTTCTTTATGTCAATTGAAAATGTTCAAAATTTTTAATAAGTGACCGTGGCACCTCAAACTTACCGTAATTGATGGTCCAGCAAACACCAGACTAAGCAACATCAAAAAGGGAACAGCCTCTTGTGTAGGTTCAATATATGGCATACTCAGACTCTTGTCATAGCAATTAAATCCCGAGTGAACTGGCTTGAAGACATCAGTAAGTTCAAGAAAATAAAGGCTAACAACAGAAGATGCCAATATTGGCAACTAGAAAAGAAGAAAACAACAAATTACTGTTCAGAAATTGAATAGTAATACTTTTGCAAAGACAACATTGTCTGTTAATAAATCTCTGTGATGTCTGATTTTTACACCTCAGTGTTCCTTATTATATCTGTTACCATCTTTAAATAACTAATTCTATAGAGATATCATAGTATTCAGTTGATATCAAGTAACTGTTGTCTACCAAGCTAGTTAAAATACTCATTCCAACCTTCAGCCCATATAATTTAGCCCTTTCATTCATGAAACATTAATGGACAGATTTATTTTTTAATTTTTTATTTTTTTAAGTAAGTACACAATTTCAGTCTCCCATGTGGGGCCTCACCTTTCTGCTGCTCATCCTCACCCTTTTTGGTCCTTTATCAGCCATATATATAACAGTATTTATAACCAAACCAATTTTTATTAAGTTTCAAAGTAACAGTTAATGAAAAACACTACCCAGTGCTTGCCTAGAATCTAAATATATAGTAACACAGTGTTTTGCCTTAGCACATTCATTTTGTAATTCTATCAAAAAGCAATTAACTTTGGCAAGATTCAGTCTGTGTAGAACCATGATGACTGTGGTTCACAGTTCTTTTATCCTCTAGCTATTTAATGATTTTAGCCATCACAATTACTTCTAGTAATTTATTAAGAGCAAAGTTAGCTCCTCTGGGGATAAATTCACCTCAGTGTACCACCAACTCCTGAAAGCACAGATTCAAGCAGTAAATCGCTGTGGAAGGAAGTCTTTCAGGATGAGTAATAGCAAAAATGCATTTTGAAGCCAATGGTTGATGAGTAGGCAGGGCAGCCCTTCCCCAGATTGGGCAGTGGGGCATTCAGAGGTGACCAGCAGCATGTGATAGTTCTTTGCATCCTCTTAGTGAATGCCTAGTAAATGCTCAAAAAAGTTTTATGGTTGTTATTTCCCAGAGTCCTCACTTGACAAGGCAATATTGCAACCACTGCCTGCTCCTCCACTGTGATGCAATGGCTCCCTCCCTATGTCTCTGCTGCCTATCTGCTTCCTTTTCTCCTTTACTTATATATATATTTTTTTTTTAAGATGGCTATCACATTAACTTCTCCTCACTATTAACTGCAGCTGAAAAGCAAAAACTTGAAACAACTAAATATATTTGCTTTGACAGATAGAATCATAAAAATTAGATAAGGTTGTATTGTACATCTTGAGAAAAAAAATACTCCCCTTTTCCATCAGGCACCTCACGTTATAAGGAGTAGGAACTGCCCTGACATAATTTCAGGCATGCTGAGATTATATTATACTTTCAATCTTCTGTATACATTTACAAAAAAAAAAATATTGTTTGATTAAAATCAGTATCATTTGTCCCATTCTATAATAAAATAAAAAGCAGAGGTAAAACTGAATAAATATTTATACTGGAAAAATTATGAATAAAAACTATAAAAAACAAACTATATGTGGAAGAGGGACAATGGTTTCTTGCATTAACTAGTCATTTTCAGATTTTTAAACACTGGGCTTTCTAAATGTAGATTTTTTGTACATACAATATAATTTTGTGTGGTTAGGGAAGAAGGATACTATCTAAATTTTACTGAAACGTACTTCTTAATACAACTTAGGTTTTGCACGAAAAGAACACCTTTTGCTATTTTCAAAAGTGTTCTAAATATACTGAAGTTAGAGATCAGAACGATTTTGCTTGCCTAGTTATCTGTGTTCAAGTTGATTCCATCGTAATCTTATCTAGTAGCGAAGATGTGATGATGTAGAAAGGGAATGGGTATTGGCACCTTAAATGAAGCTAAGTACCGTGAGCATTACAAAAAGATCAGGCATCTAGCAAGTTTGTTTCAATAACTAGTTTATATGTGTATAGGTATAGCTGGAGTCCAGGATCCTTGTGGGTCCCTTTCAACTTGGGATATTCTGGGATTCTATGCCATGTGCACTCACATACTATATTACACATATGTTACGTATAGCATATAATAAAAACACGTAAGATGTAATATATTTCAATATGTATCGAATATAATATGAATACACAATATATAAAATGACTATTATATAATATGTATTTATACTATGTTGGAATAATTATTTAAAAGGTAACTTGAGTCCTGCTTCCTACTCATTACAGGAAGAAGTCCAGTTCTTTAGTTGGACACATTATTTAATTATACTTCTCACATCCTGCTGGACACAGTCCCTATTAACTATACTACAGGCATGCACAATTAGTCACGATAATGACTGTTTCCAGTCATTATACAGATGTGTAGGGATATAAGAGGACTTCCTTAAGTCTTCATACTAAGGATTTATTTTATATTTTATATTTTATATTTTATATTTTATATTTTATATTTTATATTTTATATTTTATATTTTATATTTTATATTTTATATTTTATATTTTATATTTTTATATTTTTATATTTTTATATTTTTATATTTTTATATTTTATATTTATTTTATTTTGTGGAACTGGGTGCTCTTCTTCCCACACTGCACAGAGACTGTAGAGCTGTTTGGGATAAGGAGCATCCTGTCCAGAAGGCTTCTACAGCGTGTGCTACCCTGGTGTGCAGGGAGCTTGAGCAGTCTCTTCCACTCTTGCTTGGACACTGAGACTGCATTTGAGCTCATGCATATTGCAAATTCACTTCTGCACAGCATTTAAACGTTGAGGCACTGGCAATATCTTATTAACTATTTGAAAGCCATACCTAAATGACTTAGCAAGGGGCCAGGTCCTGTGAGACAAAGTATCTTATAAAAAGACATAAACCTATTCCAGTGAGCTAAATGATCAAGATACGCACAGGGTCTATTACCCTTCTGATGTCTCTTCATCTAGGTTTCCCCAAAGGTTAATTTTCTAGGATGGGAACACAGGGCAGGAAAACTCATGGAACATTTTGCATTCAGAGTTTCATCTTCATTGTATATTTTTCCATTTCTCTAACACTGAGAACAGGAAAGCCTCTCCTGAACAACTGGCCCGTACCATAAGTCCATCTCTACTCTGGTTATGGTACTCTTAGGCAAGCAACTGTTTTAAATGGCAATATCAAACAATCACAAGTAGGTGAAAGACTAAGTGACTTTTTATTGTGAACCACTAAAAAAAGATGTGGACAACTATCATTTTTTTAAAAAAGCTGCTGTATGTTAGCTGTAATTTAAGTGTTAATTACAAAAATCAAAGAATCATGAAAATTATATTTCATTATCTTACAGTTCCACTACAGGACTCCCATATTATTTCTGACTGTAATTACCCACTGTGCTAAAAGAAAAGAAATAATTCTAAAGGACTGTGAATACCTAACATAACTGCTTACAATACTAATGAATAGGTTTATAGTCAATTTGCTATATACGGTATGTCTGATCCCACAGGACATTTCTCTTCCTATCTTTTTTAAAATACAAATATAAAATGCATCTTCAAAAGGGCCAAAGAAAAGCAAACGTTTCTAAAATCTACTAAACAGTATAAGTGGCTATTTAATATATGAATATTTATGGAGTGTTCTGCTTAAGGCAGCAGTAGTTCTGTAATTACAGACTTCAGTTCCCAATACCTTGAAAATGTCAAATATAATTAGACAGTATAATGTGTATTGTTTTAATTACGAAATGGAATAGGAATTTTCCTATTCCTAAGTAGAATAATAAACTTCCCAACCTCAGCTCACATATCCTGACTAGTAAGTCTTTATACTCTTACCTCCTTGGTTGGCTAACGGAGAAGGATCCTTGTTTACCTTGCAACTTACACCTATAAATGTAGAGTTTGACCCAAGTGGTCAAACTCCCTTTGGCCTGGAGTATTAGAATTGGGACCATAATCAGCATAGTTGCTGAAAAGGTTCAATTGAGTTGTGTTTTTTATTTAATGATTATTATTATTTTATTTTATTTTTTTACTGCTAAGAGCCTTTATTAAGACCTAAGACTTTGTTATTAATATTAATAAATGTTATTAATATTACAAAGACTGCTGTATTGAGCTAGGAATTGTGCTTTTAAGTGCTTGCTCTGGAGTGAAAATGTTGGACCTTTAACTTTACTATTCCATAGTGTCTCTGCAGAGCCCTACATTTCTAATTCCTTCCCCTTGGAGAATTCCCAGATAATCAAAGCTTTGCTAAAAACAGGTTCCCTCTGCAAGTCTTACAGGCAAGCCAGTAGCAATCAGGTATTGATGGTTTCCTAAATGACACCATGGAAACAGTGAGGCTTAAACCAGAGAAAGGCAACAAATTAGCACTACCCCCATTCCCCACCCCCAGTTCTTTTGTACTTTGAAAGAATATGCAACTGGATACATGCATAATTAAATCTCTGTGAAAATTAGTAGCTTCTACAAATTCCCTTTCTCTAAAGCTGTACACTGGTAGTTACATATCTAATTCTTACATTTGCCAGCACTTAACTAGGCAGAGTCCATACGTATCTTCAAGAGCGTATCTTCAAACCCATGGGCTTTGTGAGAGCTTAGCCGTCGAGTATCACATACTCAAATGTCTAAACATGTTTTGTAGGATGTAGTTAGTGACCTCTCTTTGCTTTGCTAAAATGCACTATGGGTGTTATCTCTTTTCATGAACTCAAATCCAGATCCTCTCTCACTGTATTGGACTGTGTTGGTGGCTGCCAGGAGACACTCTTTGAATATTGGTTACAAAAGTGATTAGCCTAGGCTATATTTCAGTGAGGTTAAATGAGGAAAAAATGAAATGCCTCTTGTGCAGTCATAGCAAAATATTGAAGTTGCTGCTTACTGTGATGAGCAGAATGACTTGAGTGATTTTCCTTGAGACTGGATGCAAATACAAAGGCTGTAGAATTGCCTTGTTTTACCTGCCTGTATATGATAGGCAGAAAAGAAGAGAGAAGTATGTACATCAGCTTTCAGAGGAAGCCAAGCCACAATTAACCAGATAAAGATTAAAGACAGTATGACTAGCCCACCTGTCAAGAAGGATTAAGTAACACTTGATAGGACACTTGAATCTTTTACATTTGGAAATAACTTGTGGGCTTGGGCGGCCAAAGAATTGTTAGATCCCTAGGTTGTTCTGCAGCTCTTCCACAGCAGACAAGGAGGTCCTGGGCACCAGAGCTGCCTCTTGGTATTTCTCTTGCCTTCTGGTAATTAGGAAATCTTTTTAAGCAACCAAGTAAGCACACAGGATTGCCTCAGAGAGACAGCTAATGAATGCCATCAGTTTCTCCTCATAAAATCAACAACAGCCAAGTGCTTGGGAAAAGGATGGTCAATTTAAAAATTAAGTTGCGTTTGCACTGCAAGGCTGTGGCATTGTGGGAGATTCTATTAAAATGTATTATAAATGTCAGTCCTTGTGCCAAAGAATTCATGGTCTAAATGACAAGGCACAACAGATGGATGAGACAAAAAAGAGGGCTGTGGTGGGTTGGGGGAGACAAGGTATTTCTATTCTTAGCCAACTACTAACAGTGACTGCAGCTTTCAACCTCCATGGCTGTTGTCCTGTCGTACTTTGCTGTGAGCTTTGCAAGACAGGAGGAGAAACTGGAAAGACAGGGCTCTTCTATCCTGACAGGAATGAATACTGAGGTCATGACTATGATGTCTGAATACCTTCCAGAAAAAGGTCAAGCAGAGAAAATGTTATCAGCCCAAATGCTGCCATTTTCTCTTGTTTTTTGGAACCCATGAGCTCTTTTGCAGGGTCCTCAGCATGGCTCCTGCTCAGCTGCATCAGTGCTGTAGCTTCACCCTCAGTGAGACTGCAGTGCTGAGCTGGGATTAAGACCAAGTACAGGTTTAACAACATTGCAGACTGGGCTATCATGAGGACTTCTGAGAGATAGTACAGAACATAGGATGGATGTAGAGCAGGGAAGTCAGGTTTGTAGATTTTGTATGTTCTAAAATAATTCTTAAACCCTCATGCTTGCAAAAGAAAGCATTCAGGCCTTTTCAGAAGCCTAAAATTTGCATCTGTATAAATCTGGTTTTGCTTTTCTCTCTAAACTCCAGTTTCTGCTGCTTCTTGTACGTCTGTTTGGATGCAGGCTTAATCTGGCCCAAAGCTGTAAGGAACTGGTCTTTTCTCTGAAGGATTTTACCTAACCATTGTCTAAGTTTTGTGAAAACTAATTGCAGAGACATGATGTGGTCTTTCTTCTCCCAGATTAACTCTATTGGATTTAATTTTGACTCACAGTTTAGAATCCCAGGTGCCATTGAAATCTATTATCATTACCATTGTGGAAAATTAAGTTATCCCTATTTCCAACATTGATTTTAGAATTTAATTGAATTGTTCTGTGACTGCCAATTAGAGTGTTGCTTTAGAAATACAACAGATATCTGTGTATAATTCCTCAAACCTCTCAATCTTTTGCCAAATCTTAATGGAAAACCTCTCAGGACATGTAAGACCAAAAATAGAAATGATACACGAGTGATAAAATTTCTATTTTTTTCAGAAATTTCAAAGTCACACTTTGACTTTAGGTAATCCTAAAAGTGCTTCTTTCTCTCTCTGTTTTGTTTGTTTGTTTGTTTGTTTTGTTGTTGGTTTTGGATTTTTTTAAAGCAGCAATTATTTAGAGAGAAAAAAAAACAGCAATTGTTTAACAAAAATATTATCAAGCAGGAATAATCTAAAAATAATTTTAAAATATTTCACCTTAAGTATATGCGCTTAAATATAAAGCAAACACTTAGACAGAGATTTTACATCACCTTAAAAATACCAGGAACACATTTACTGTCAGTGTGACTTCAAAAATAATTGATGATTCATTACATTAATTATGATTACAGTTAATTATGGTTATTAATTAATTCAATGATTAGTTATAATCAATAAGTAACTACAAACAATGAGATTAGGATATAGCACGCCCTGTTGATTATGATTCTTTTCTACTGGCTGCTGTAAATCTATGGCAAAACAAGAACAGCAGCATTTCAAAAAGTTGGCTGTTTTCAGGTCAAACTTTTACTAAATTTCAGCAAGAAGTTTCCTGAAAAAACAAACAAACAAACAAACAAAAACCCCACATCTCTAGCAGACAAAGCTGTCAATCCCTGCAAACTATTACAGTTTATTCTACTCTCCAAAATACGTTTCATATGAAAAACAAAAATTACTGTGGGTGCCAACCCTCCTCCAGTGGCTTACTTCCATGCTCTTTTGCAATGTATGAACTCTCTCCCTACAAAATGAACTTTTAAGTGAAAGGATCATCAGTAAAGATTACAATGTTTGTAACAGTTCAGCTCCTGTGTAGGCAAGGTTACACAATTTACTGCTCATTTTTAATTTTGGCTGCAGAGTAATAGATTTTTAATAATTATAGAAGAAAATCACAGAAAGGGGTACAAATATTTCTACTTCTGGAAGAGGTAATTGTTTGGAAAAATGATTCTCCTTTGATTTCTAATATGTTCAGGCCTCCTTTTACTAGTGAAGTACTAGATCAGGAGGATGATGTAGGACTGAGAAGGGAATAGGACCCTCTTCCACTCAAGCTACACTGCCCAAGCAAGTAGCTGAACACAAAGGGAGATCTAACATATGGCACTGGCATTTTTTTCCCCCTCTCAGGACAACCTTAGCCCAGCCCTGGCACTTCCTTTTTTGTTACCATTTTCTGCTCATCTTCTTCTAAAAGCTAGTAGTATGCAGGCTGTACAGCTCTTCTGTAAACACGGAAGTGATGGGGAGGATATAATGTTGACAGCTTGGTCAATGAATGTTAGTTGCTTTGGATGAACAGCAGCCTCCTCAAGCCTCAGACTGGCTGTTAATATTATGGGGATGCTGGTCTCTAATGCAATGTGATAAAAAATTTGATGTCTATACTCTGTGAGTCAGCCACATTGCAAGGTTAGCTCAATAAGCAGACTGTTAAGAGTATTTCTCCACCTTCCCCTCCCCTCACACATGGTTGACTCTTTTGAGAGAAAAAGCAATATATGTGGTAAGCATTATGCTACTTCCACAGTATGGGGATCATTTCATCTTCTACAGTTTGTGTGTGAGTGTGTGTGTGTGTGTTTTTCCCCTAAGGCTAACTCAAGTGTAACCGAAAACCTACCTAGAGAGAAATGGGACTACATTGCTCCTCCAAGAAACAGCAGTGTAGTTTAACTCTTGCACTAGATACCAACATCCTGTTCTTAGGAAGGAAGATTTAGTTTTATAGCCCATTCTCCCTATGCACTTACTCTAATCACTGCATTCAGTCAGCATCTTCTGTCTCATACAGTCACACCTATACATGACTTGGAGGTGACAAAGTGCATAATTTAAATGTGGTGGCTTATGCATGGCTGAATAACTGAAAAAAAAACAACCCTCCAGATGTGACTTAGAAGTGGCACAGGGCTACCTACTGATGTGCACAAACATTTGACATTTCCAACCTAGCTCTGTCAGTAGATATTAGAAACAAATGGAAATAAAGTGTCTGGTGCTGAGACACAGTGAACATTCTTTCCATGTATTTATTTCAATGGAAGCTGATGACCTGCATTTTGCAGGCTGGAGTCCTATAGTGATAACACTTACTGCTTACTGTGCCTACTGCTCATACCACTGTTGTAAGAATTCCACTGCTCATACCACTGTATATAAGAATATATAGTCTCCTTTAGGAACCAAGAAAAGTTAAGTGTTTGCTCAGATTGACAACACCATGTCCTTTTGCATTCCCACATCTGGGACACAGGATAAAGTATTAGTGCCGCTAAAATCAAAGGCAGAATTCATAGTGCCTTCTACAAAATGAGGATTTAATCCAGGAATTTTTCAAGTGCATGAGCACAGGTGAAATCTTTTTCCTTCACTAAGAATAAATGTATCTGTCCTGCACCTAAAATATGACCATCACCTTAGGAACAGAAATTAGATAACCCTGGATATTTTCCAAATTCATATTAAAATATGAGGCATTCTCTGGGCAGCATTGGAACAGGCTGCTCAGGGAAGCGGAGGAGTCCCCATTCCTGGAGGTATTCAAAAGATGTGTGGATGTGGCACTAAGACACCTGGATTGGTGATGGGACTCAGGAGGTCAGGTTGATGGCTGGACTTAATGATTTTGAAGGTCATTTACAACCTAAGTGATTCTGTGATTTCTTCTGCAAGTGAATATACTTATATATTCTGAATATGCTGAAAAGAAACTGTCAGTTGACAAAGAGCAGAACTTCTTCCAGGAATACTCATTTCCAATATCTTCCAGAGGCATGTAGGCTTTTCCACCATGAAAAAAAATTTACACTTGCCTAGAGACTGAATTTTCATGCCAAGTTTTGACCTTCCCAGCTATGAAAATGAAGTTCAGATTACCTATACAGTCTACAGAACCCTAAAATATCACACCCATAATTAGGAATAAGACAGGCCAAGCGGCCTGGCAGTGCTCATTTTCATATGTCTCAGGTGAGCAAGATGCACGAGGCAATCTAAAGCTATTCAGCTCTCAAGAGCATGTGCTGATCAGAGGCTCTGCTATGCAGGAGTCTTACCAGCATTTTAAAATAACCTCTAAAATATAGAGTAAATCATGAAGTTTTTATTTTATGAATCATGAAAATTGAAAACATGCTTCTTTGTTAGCCTTTGATTTTTTTGGAAGATGACCCACCCACATTTTTCTGAAGCTCCATTTCTTCCTTACAGATTTTTAGTTCCTTTTCCTTTCTATGTCTTCCGAAGCTCTATCCTGCTTCTTCTTTTACTTCCTGTGTAAACGAAGAATGGCTCCAGTGATAACATTGATTTAAGACGTGCATATTGGTTTTATGTTGTGACTCTGCTGTGTTAAAATCTGTTGGTTTGAATTATTCTTAAATTAGACTGAAATCAAAATCAGGCCCACGGTATTTATTTTAAAGTTAACTGACAGTTGTCCTATGTAATTGCATTTTACCCAATCATGAAAGTTGCTGCCACCACATGCTTTCATGTATAGGAGTTATTTCCATTCATAATGTATTCCTAAGGATCTTAACGGCAGAAACACCTGTGTGTCAGAGCTCTATTTGTTTGCTGCTCTTTCTAAAGATCAGGTCCTTCTGGAGCAGAGGATTTTTTTATTTTTATTTTTTACTCATTCTTTATTCTCTTATGCCTGAAATACATCAGTTATTACAGATTTTTCCCTCTTTAACTGTGTTCTATTTTTCATTTGTATAACACAAATGCTTCCCTTTCCTACCGCTTTGGAATTTCCATTTCCTCTTTGTCCCAACGTCCTTTGTTCTCATATCTTTCCTTTTGTTTAGTATTTGAGAGAAGAAACAACCCTTTTTTATAATGTATTTTCTAAACAATTTAATTTTTCTTTACCCTAGACCTCCTAGGTCCTGATGCTAAGTGGAAGACAGCAAACTCTGATTTTCTTGTTTGAAAGTGCAAACTTGATTTCCTATGTTTATTCACTGCAATTCAGTGTGGGGAGGGACTTTCTGGTATGAATGGGACAGGAAAAATCAGAGTGCGTGGCAGAAGGGAAAAAAGACATCCATAAAAGAATTGATAGTGTCTAGAGGAGAGAGCTAAAAAGCTTGTTTCCCATCATCCATTCAATTGCCTTTCATGAAATTAAAAGGAAAGCATTAATTAAATTGGTAATTTACTTTTTTTTTTTTTTTTTTTTTTCTGGATCATAGGAGAAACCTACCTTCTGCTTACAAAAGAAATCTCTATTTCATAGTAATGCCAGTCATCCACACTGGGCAACCCTTCTGTCCAATACACTTGGGAATTTCCACTGCCAACTAAATTCTCTTTGATTGGATCCCTTTGTATGAAGTATAACTCAACCTTTGGTTCTCCTTGAGCCAATCACTACAGAAGAATGTAAGCCATCCTGTTCTTTTTCTGATGCTGTTGAAATGCTGGTATCTGCCTGTGCTACAAAGCTCTAGGAAGGCAGTGTCGTTAGTCTGATTAGAATTAGTGGGTAAATGCTGGTGGTTGTACACAGGAAACAAAACTTAAATGTTTAAATACCACCTGAATTGCTGTCACCCTTTCTTCAAGCAAGTGATTTGCGTACTCGCCTAAAATGTGCGACATGGATTCAAATCTTCCTGCTGTGTGATGGGAGAGGAATGATAGCTCAGAGATTCCTAATCAATGTATCAGGTGGATTGCAGACAGCTTTTTCCCTTGACGTTGCTTTTACTTGTATTGAATACCTAAATGTTCATCGGCTCAAAAGGGGGCACAAGTCTGCAGTCCTCAATAATTAGGACTCCTGGGGGAGAAGGGCTCACACAGGTTCTAGACTCCACTCCTGTGAAGGAATAACATCAAAGTCCTAGAAGTTCCTTAGTAGCCTGTTCTCTGAACTGAGAATTCTGATTCTCTCTTGGAGCAGCTGGGTGCTGAAGAGGCTCTGCAGTGCTGATCTCCACCTCTTTTTAGATCTAGCTGTAGATGACCCACTGAAGGTTTTAAGATTTTTAAGAGTCCACATCAGAGTGGAGAACTCACCTGCTTCATGTAGAGCCTGTACAAAGAGCCCGGTCTAATTTCTTCACTGCTTGCAGAATCGTTTCCATTATTCCTTGTAACAGCTACAGGGAGCTTCCAGGGGAAATGCCATGCTACGAGTATGGCATTAATATTATATAAGGCAACTCTTAGAGCACCAGGCACACGTTTAGTGCTGCTGCTCTGTAATTCATCCCATCTTGCTGCAGGCAAAGCCCACCAAAGAGCACAGTTCTGTCATGTTCTGCAGGATCTCTCATTGTCCCCCAGCATCAGAGTTACTCCCAGGCTGAGGCCCAGCCATCTCCTTTGCTGCTTGGATTCCCAAAGCAACAAGGATGGCATGGAGAGTGAGGAAAACTGCCTTTTCTAGGGACTTTTCCAGGCTTGACCTCTCCCTCCTGTACAAAGCCAATGTAAGTTGGATGGCACAACAAGCGCCTTCCATCAAAGGGCTTTTCTTGAGCAGGCTAGTTACAGCGACAGGAATGCCTGCTGCTTCCACAGGAACAGCCTCTGCAAAGCTTTCCGCTCGGTGCTGCGTACTTCAGGTTAGCTCCCAATCATGTCCAGGTGCTTATGAAATACGGGGGACAGAGACACCCCACTGTTACCTAAAATCCCTTCTGAACCCAATCCCTGCTTCCTTCCAGAAGACCTCCAAAGTCCTTCAAATGCACCTTCAGGTAATTCTTGTTCTATATTTTCCCCCAACGTTTATATTTCAGTATTTTTTTTTACATTAAGTACTGTGTGTGTTTTCATATGTTTATTTAGCCTATCAGTTGTAATTAATTCCTATCCCACATTTTACCAATAAGTTCTTCCCATTATTACCACAGTCTCTCTCTGAGGTAAGTCCCATGACACCTCACAGTGCCCCAGTCACTTCAGATGACCCCACTCACACAGAAACACTGTGCTCACCCCCTAAAGCATTTTCATCTCCTTCCTAAGTTTAACCCGTATTCACTCCTGATCTGGCAGTACACATGCGGCTGTGTGCTCCAAGGCAGCATCGTGCCTCCAAGTGACACACCAGGCAGCGAGTGCCTCTGCAACTCCACCTGCCACCAGCTGAGCAGCCATGGCAGGTTTTGCTCTCCAAGCACAAGGCGTGCAGAGAACCTCATTCCATTTTCATCACGGGCGTTTTTAGCTCCCTCAGAGGAAGCAGGGGGTGTACTGGGGGCGTAATCCAAGGGTCGACAAAAACATACCGCTGGCTGTCATTTTGAGATCATTTCTATTTTCCCGAGCAATCCTTACGAACGGGATTTTTATGCCAGCAAAGACCGGCGAGCGGCGTTCGCCTAGCAGCCCTCCTTGAAACGCGTCTCCGTGCCGAGAGAGCAGCGGAGCAGCCTCGGCATCTCTCTGCCCCCCGCCCCCGCACCTCCCGCACACGGCGCCCGCTCCCCGCTGCGGGCCCCGGGGAAGGCGAGGCAGCGCCCGGGGAACCCGCAGCAGGCGGCGGGGGCGCCCCGCCGGGACCGCGGCATCCCCCGGCCCCGCAGCCCCCGGAGACCCCCGCAGCCCCCCGGAGCCCCCATCCCCGCACCCGCCCGGGTCCCCGGCGCCGTCCCCGCGCGGCCGCTCACCTCCACGAAGTAGAAGCAGGGCAGGAGGGTGACGCTGTCCTTGGTCACTTTGCCCTTCGGCCGCTCCTTGGCGGACATGGTGCCGGGCTGCGGGCGGCGGCCCCGCGGCAGCGCTCCCCCGGCCGCCGGCAGCCGCGGGTCTCCTCCGCCCGATCCGCGTCCCCTGCGCCGGGCTGACGTCAGGGGGCGGCGGGGGGCGGCGGCGTTAACTCCTTCGGGACGGGCCGGCCGGGGAGGGGATGGGGGGCATGGATGGGCGGGGAGGGGATGGGGGGGTGGGATGGGGTGGGGTGGGGTGGGGTGGGATGGGGTGGGGTGGGATGGGGTGGGATGGGGAGGGGTGAGAAGGGATGGGATGGGATGGGGTGGGGTGGGGTGGGGTGAGATGGGATGGGATGGGATGGGGTGGGGTGGGGTGGGGTGAGATGGGATGGGATGGGGTGGGGTGAGATGGGATGGGATGGGATGGGATGGGATAAGATGAGATGGGATGGGATGGGGTGGGGTGGGATGGGGTGGGATGGGATGGGATGGGGTGGGATGGGATAGGATAAGATGAGATGGGATGGGATGGGGTGGGATGGGGTGGGATGGGGTGGGATGGGATGGGATGGATAGGATGGGATGGAATGGGATAAGATGAGATGGGATGGGATGGGTGGGATGGGATGGGATGGGATGGGATGGGATGGGATGGGGTGGGGTGGGGTGGGATGGGGTGGGGTGGGGTGGGATGGGATGGGGTGGGGTGGGGTGGGGTGGGGTGGGGTGGGGTGGGCTGGGCTGGGCTGGGCTGGGGTGGGGTGGGATGGGATGGGATGGGATGGGATGGGATGGGATGGGGTGGGATGGGATGGGATGGGATGGATAGTATGGGATGGAATGGGATAAGATGGGATGGGATGGGATGGGATGGGATGGGATGGGATGGGATGGGATGGGATGGGATGGGATGGGGTGGGGTGAGATGGGATGGGATGGAATGGGATGGGGTGGGGTGGGGTGAGATGGGATGGGATGGGATGGGATGGGATGGGATGGGATGGGATGGGGTGGGAAGAGGAAGGTGCCACGGAGCAAGGAAAGCTCTGGCTGCAGCCCGTAAGTGATCAGCAGCTGTGTGTATGCAGGCTGAAACACCTGCACAGCATACCAGCAGGTGTGGGGTGTGCAGGGCTGGTCCAAGGGGAGTTTGGGGCTTTTGCGTTGTTTCTGGGAAATCTTTCACCTGAAACAGATGAGTAGAATGGCCCTGGTAGCAGTGGTCCTTGGATGGTCAATATTACAGGGTGGATGTGCTCTGCATGAGCTCAGTCTGCTAACAGCAGCTCACCTGGCCTCAGCACCCATCAGGGAGTAGTGGGGCCAGGTCTGAGGGCAGAACCAAGCTCATCAGCCTTGTGCATGTCCCCTCTGTACTGGAAGCCTGGAACTGGAGCCTGGGATTTCTCTAATCCATGGAGTGTCTGGTGCAATTGCTGCTACAACCTTAAAGAGAAAGGAATTAACCTGAACAATAGTTTCCATGGTGAAATGTGTTATTTTGGGATCCTATTTGTGGATCAAAGCTTACAGCCTTTTCTCAGGCAAGTTCCTGTTGATGTCAACGGGAAGTATCCTTGATAAGGCCTGCAGGCCTTCTGTGGATGGGGTAGCATTGTCATTCCTTTATAGCACATCAATAATGTCTCCAAAGGTTGTCTTGTACCTGTAAGCTTAGCCCTGGGTTGTGGCATTTAGCTTTACCATTCAAGGAAAGAAGCATGAACTGAGTTGTCACAGTTTATTTCCTGTCTTTCCTGCTTTTGGGGAGTATGGGAAACAACTCGCTGTTCTTATTCAGTCTCCAGATGGTCACTGGTATTTGGGATGCTGTGGCCAGCGGGCTATGGCAATGGAGATGAAGATTCCCATCAGTCCCTTGTCTTTTCCAGCTGTTTTCTCATTTATACACAAAGGGTTTGTCAAGTCCATGCTCTGCACTAAGCAGACAAGCAAAGTCTCATAACAAGATGTTAAAAGCAAAAATATACTTGTCAGTCTCCATGCCTACAGGCAGGTGTGGAAGGGAAATCTGCAGCCTGACTCCAGATCATTGAAAAAGACTTTCCAGAGCTCCAGCAGGTTGCTAGTGTTGCCATACCAACACGTGGTCTAGTCCTAACCCTGTCAGGAAGGATTTCTGCGGCTTCTGCTCACCTGGGGGGACAGTGGCTCACTGGTACCCTGGGAACAGGGGGCAGTGCAGGGGGGCTCCAGGCAGCAGGGGTGGACACGAGGGTTGCTGGGAGTGGAGGAGCTGTGAGCAGAGGAGGTCTGTACTCGGCTGTCAGAGCCAAATTCCAGGAAATGATTTGGGGCAGTGGGTGGGTGTCTGCTTGTGGTTCCTACCCACCAATGGTCTAGCCTTTAGGTGAAAAAGCCAAAAAATAACAACATCAAAAACAAAAAACCTCCCTTTTTGTTAACCTTGCTTTTGGGTTACTCCAAGTAAAAGGGCAAAAGTTGAGGAGCTGTAGCAAGATTTTGCTACTGCCAAATTATTTCCCAGTTGTTATGGGAATAGGGGTTAATAAGTGATAGCCATTTAGAGTTGCATTTACTGTATCAGCCTCGCTTGTTCTGAAGTCATGAGTCTGGCTTGGAAATCATGAGCACAAACCATTAAAAATGACTGAAGAGTGCTTTGCTTACCTCCACACACAGATTGCTTCACTCTGGAACAGAGTAAGAGGGTTAGGGTGCTTCGTGGGTAGAACGAACTGAGAAACTCACATGGTGATTTAACTTCAGAAGCTGATAAAAAGCTGTTATTAATTATGTTATTATTGTAGTGCCTAAAGGCCAATTTAAATTGTAACTGTGAGTCAGGTACAGTAAAACACAGGGCAGTAGCCAACCCCTATTCTACAAATTTTTACTAGAAATATGTGTGTGGTGGGAAGGATGCTATGCAAGCTGTGTGAATGCTGTAAGGACAGGAAGAGTTGTGTTGATTCTCTGGTTTTGTTTTTCACAGTTTTGTGAATGTACTGGTAGAGACAGGAGAGGGCTTGTATATTTTTTGGCTGAAGTGAAGCAATTGTAGGAAAAAATGCACGTGTGTTCCTAAAGAGGGTGGCTGTGTGGTGGGGGGAAGGGGAACAGTCAGCATGGGACAAGGATATGCCATTGTGTAAATGGCCATCTCATCTATATGGTCTCCTAAAAAAAAATGTGTTAGTGGCAAAAGATTCAGAAAATGCCGCCTGTCCTTTTCAATCAAGATAGTCTTACAAGAAAGTGTGGTGATGCATGACTTATGAATATTATCTATGTGCAGGGTAGTATCTGCAGTAATGCTGACAGCTCTTTTTAACCAACTTCAAGCAATCTCTGTAACAGGAAAGTGTCATGGAAATATGTTAGCATAAAACATAAAGCTGTTTCTGCTTTGCTTCAGCAAAACCAATTGAGTTTATGGAAAAATTTAAAGTACCAAAAAAGTCAGGGAACTAGATGATAAAACTCATAGATCTAGAGCATAGGCTTCTTCTGACTCATCTGGAATAAGATTTTAGGAAGAGAGCTTTATACTTGCTTTGACGAAAAGAAAACTTGGCTATTGGTGCATGCCCCTGGTGATTTCAGGTGGATTTTTAATAGCTCACCTTGATGCAAAACCTTGTCCTTGCTAAAGAAGTGTTGATGGAGCTTCTTCAAGTGAAGAAAGAGACCTTAGTTCCTTCCACCTCTCAGGCAGAGAGCAGCTGCCACAGTTATTAGAAACATGATTTGAGATGATTTTCCAGCTTAACCTAGCGTGTTGGCAAAGATACGCTGTATAGAAGTAGACTGCAGGTCCTTACCTCTTTATCCAGGTGCTCTCTTCCCTCTGGAGCAAAGTCTGCCTGTATTCCCAGGCTTTGGTAAGTGCTGGACACAGGCAATGACTGTGGTTTTGCTGCTTCCATGGGAACAGAAAGCACAATACATAAACAGAGACCTGTGCTATATCACTGGATAAACCCCCTTGCAAAAACAGGATGAAACAATTTGGGGAAGGATTAGAACTGGCTGAGAGCCAGCAGGTCCGTGGCTGCACAGCCCCACTGGCCAGACAACAGCATGGGGTGCTCTGTAGCACCAAGTACAGCCAGAGGCTGCAGCGGCAGCAGCAGTTGCAGTTACTGTTGCTTGATAGCCCGAGGAAACCTGCTTTCCCCTGGCTGCCATACAATTTCCCAACACAAAGGCCATTTCTGGGGCTGTGTGCATGGACCAGGATTAACTCTTTCTTACTATATGGATAGATTGCATGGTTTTGTTTTGTTTTGCTCAGTGAGCATGGAATAGATGATGTGAGCTCATCACATTAAAACAGTAATCCTCCTCTGGAGAAAGAGTGGCACACGGGAACTGGGCTCTGCTCTGAGAAACTGACAGATGATTTTTGTTCTGCTTTGCATGCCGTATCAGAATTCAGAAACGCACCTGTGTGTGTGTGTGTGTGTGTATTTCCAGTCCCTCAGGAAAATGTCTGATTGGGGGAATTTGCTGTGTGTACTGAATTCACATATTACTCCATAAGTAAATCTTCCCTGTGCCAAGGAGAGAACATATTGCTTATTTTACAGTCATTCATTTAAATGATTGTTGTGGTCGTGACAGATAATTTTTTAAAAATACTTCATCAACCTGCTTTCTAATCTTTGGTGCAACTGCATTAATACAGTCTGTTACTTGGAAGAAACAAAGTGGTGACTCCCAGAACAAGATCCATGTGAGACAAAAAAGCAACATCTTTTCTAGCATCCTAACAAGGTATCCTACATATACAACTGGTAAGTGTGATGGAAAGGAAAAATGATAGGAGGATATAACAGAGGTGGATATCTGAATGATAACAAGGGCATTCCTTTAATTATTAGCATTTTGCACTACCTTTTAGCAAGTGCAAGATTATTCTTTCCTTATTTTTTTTTTTCATAATAGGGCAAAGTTTTCCTCTTTGACCCATCTGTATCTCACATGTGTGCAGCACAGAACAGTCTTGGATAGATGGCATGTGACAGCACTGGGAGATCCGTAGTGGAATAACTTCAAAACATACAAAAGATCCACAGTGCAGATGGGAGAGTTAAATTCTACTTTGATTTATAATTGCATCAAGCAATTGTTTCTCTACCAAGCCTAATAATCTCCTGTTGCTGTAAAGCTCTGTTTTCTAAAATCTTTTCTTTGACTACTAGATATAGGTCACAGCTCTGAAGTAGAAGATGACTCTGAAGGATTTCTGTCTTCTGTGCTGCCTTTTACACTGCGGTGTTTGGTCTAGAAAATGAATTTTCTATGTTTTGCATGAGTCATACTAGGATCATTTTTCTGAATCTACCACTTTAAATACCACCTATGAACACATCTATACAGCATTTTGCATACATAAGTGCCTGTGCTTTCTGGCCTTGGGCCAGTTTTGGTTTAGAAGCTGTGTGGCTGTGGAAAATAATACTGAACTGTGGTTTGTATGAACTGCTTCCCCTTGTGTCAGATTTAGCAGCGGGCTGAGCAGTTATGTGGCTTTTAGTGAAGCTGCCTTCTGGCTGGCTGTTGCGGAATATGGGAAAATGAGTTTATGTACAACATGTCCAATATGCTTTTATTCTAATGTTGACAATAGCATATCCTTGGTTACCTGTGTATATCTGGCTTTAAGATCTTGGTTATAGGCCCTGAAGGTATGAAAAAGACAGAATGTGAAAATCCTAGCCCGCTACTGGGGTACCAGTGATTCTTAAAAGCAATTTTGTTTATATATCAATAAACCACAAATCTCTATTTTTATGCAGTGACCTTCTGCCACAGATATTTTGCTTGACCCTGGGTAAGTTGCTTATAATCAGCTAATTAAACATCAGCCATTTGGTGCATGAGCTGAGGCAGAGGCCATGAGGGAGACTGCAACGATGCAATTAACAATAGTACCCACTGGTCTAAATGGAAATGCAGAGGTCCCAGCAGCAATCCTTGTTGTCCTACAGATGTATGAAATAGCATGTCAGTAAGGTGCTGATATACATTTGACATTTTGAGGATTACTGCTACCATAATCCAGCCTGTCCTGACCACTGCATATATTTGTATGTAACCTTAGCTTTGCCATTTCCTGTCATGTTTTTCCAACTTAAGTAGCATCCTTCTCAAAAATGTTTTTCTTGAAGTAGTATGCATAAACACAACGTTACAGTAGATGTTAATGAAAAATGTATGCTTCAAATTCTGTGAACAAGATGCATGCGTGCCTTGGAGAAGAAAATGTAGCAAGTGAATGGTAAAAACAAGATTGTGACTTATTCATAGGAGGTAACAGGAAAAGTGTCTAGAACACTGAAATATTTATTTCCAGAGTGTTCTTAGGTGTTCCAAGTTCACAAGAGACAAGAATATTTGATTTTTGCAATATCGAAGTCCAACGTTAATTTTCCTATGAGAACATCATTTATTTTGAAAGGCTGTAATTAAAGTGCTGTTGGTTGTCAAGGGCGTAAATCAGGTGGCCTCAGCACTGAAGAAAATTCCTGTCCTCCACCATTAAATACTCATTTTCACTGTTAGTTATTAAACCCAAGTCATAAAAATCTACCCTACATGTATGCATGCTATAAATGTTTTTATATACATATGAGGTCTTAAGGCTTAGATGCAAAGTGATAATTGAATGAAAGTGTGTCAGCTAAAAATGGCTGCAATTTCACAGTAGCACTCAGTATGTAATAACATTAACTATTGATACTATATAGAACCAGAAGACTCTACCAGAGAAATAATAAAGGGAAACCATGAAATGCATCTTTTGTTTTTAATTTGTGTAACATTTTCCATGAAAATATTCTACAACATCAATCTGCAGAAAAACTCATTATCAATAAATGTTATGCAGAAATAGCACTGCACAAGAATCAGTCTATCATGTTATACAGCAGAAAGTGAAAAACTTGCTCTATGAATAAGTTGAGTAGAAATTGCTAGATTATAAAAACTAGTTGAATATTCAGGGAGAGAACATTCTTTATAAAGTGAACACTTGGGCAAAAATAAAAGCCTGTACCATCACTCTGTATCTTGGTAATGTAATGTGAGACTGAAGAGCTGTCAGGTGGCTTTCAGCCCTGTTGTGGTTATGCTTAGACAGGTGCTGAAATCAACCATCACTAAATTACACGTGGAAGTTTGTTAACATCAGGGGAATGTAGACACGAGTAGTCAACAGGAGTTCACCATAGAAAAGGGAATGTAATTGAATAATTATTCATTGTAATATATAAAGATGTGGTTGATATGCATTCAAAATTATTCAAGTTCAAATGGAGTTCAAATTTGGCTTTGGGATTTTCTTGAAGTCAAAACGCCCTTTTGTTGACCTGAACATGCCCCACTGCCCTCTGTGGGCAGACTAATATCAAGCTTTGCTCTCTATTTCCACATATAAACTTGCCCTTGTAGAATTATGCTTATGCAGGGAAGCACACAAGCACATACCATATATACAGTTTATTCTTACCCCAAATGTGATTACAGTGGAAATACTGCATAGCTACAATAATTGTTGAATAGGTTGAAAATGTTGAATTGCACAATAGTTGAAATTCTCTGCAATATAGCGATTACTCTCAGCCTACTGAAGTCAACTGGAAGTGAAAGGCTTTAGCAGCAACTACGCTGAGCTTGCTTTCCATCTTAGTTGAGCAGAGAACTCTGATGCTTCATGTTCAGTATCAGGATTATTATGATTATTCATTTAAAATACTGATTAACTTATCATGGAAATAAACACCTCATAATTTATTATATTTAACCATAAAATATTCCTATTTTGTTACTGAGGAAATGAAATATGAAAGACTGACCTTTACAAGACCTTAACTTTGCTGAAATAGCTAATTTTATTGGACATACCTGGCCTAGTTAGGCTGGTAAGAGCTCAATATGGATTCACTGATCTTGACAGAAAAATTCTCTTTATGGCTTCTTATTTGGAGAATAGGAATACAATATTTTAGTCATGAGACTTACTTTGTGCCAGTACAAAATACAACTGTCTTTAAGGCTCCTGAAGGAAAAAAGTCCTATTTTCCTCAACATAGTTACACAATCAGATTTTGTAAGCTGTGCCATGGTAACTTGTCTGAAGTGAAACTGACCTGATATCTTCTGAGTCTTGCCAGTGTCTTACACCACTGGACCAAACTTCCATTTCTTCCTGTGCCAAAAGCTAATAAAACACAGACCAAATGAATTAGCTTAATAACTGAAGGGAAATTATCATAAGTAATAATGACAATAATAATGAGAAGATATCCATCATGTAAGGTGGTGACTTGCCTTGGTGCAATTCTTCATTTTCTCTGGCTGGAATATCCTGAACACATTCAAACCATTACGACTTTTTCACTGAGATTTAGAGATTGTAATAATTAGGTGTAACACACAAAAAATTGAGATGCTTGTTTGTTACTTGAATGATGTAGGCCATATTCTGCTTACAGGTGTGCCTGTACAATATGTGCTTGAGAGTTAAATAGGTGGCATTTTCTATGATTGTACTCATTCAATAACTTGTTTTTAAAAATACATTTAAATACTTAGTTCCTCCAAGTAAATAGACTGTTTTGATAAATAGATATTTTTGTACATGCTTGGGAGCTTTGCATATTAGGATGTATAACTTCTAAGTTGTCAATTCTGCATCTAAATTCAGTCTGTCCTTTAGTACATATCTACAAAAATCTGCTGATTTTTCAGATAGCATTTGGGAGTAGGCAGTTATTGCTGATGGTCCCAGATCCAGTCCCCAGTGACCTGTCCTGTTCAGCTCATTAGGTTTGTGAAAGATATGATGATTTTGCAACAGGGCAAAGCAGAAGTTGAGGCTGTGTATCTGCTTGAACTGTGTGCAGTTCACAGCATGGCAGCAAGTTCTTGTTCTGTATAGCTGCTCCAGTAAACACCAATGGTGGGGTAAAAAGAAATGAAGAGCAGAGAGTTAGACATATCTGGTGACTTAATGAATGCTTTTAGCTTCACATTCATCCATTTAGCACCAAGCTTTTCCTGTGTGGTTGTTCCTGAATTTGACAAAGTCTAGAAAGAAAATGGCTACATATAAAATCTGGGAAGATTATGGCTGAAAGTGTTATCTAATGTAAGGTGAAGTACCCTGAAGTGCAACTCTACTTTGTTGCCTGCAGCAGTTCCCTCTGGAAGCATTCAGCAGGGCCAAATACTTGAGGTGACCAAAAAGCTGTAGATTCTGCAGACTTATGCCTGCCCCCCTGTCTTGTGGGCTGCCCAGTGGAGAGTTCTCCTGCTGGCAATATGTCTCTGCAGTTGTCCCTCCACCTACTGACATGTCTCCAGGCAGAAGCCTGACATCTTTATGGCTTCTGTATGATCAGAGAACTGCAAGAAAAGCCCAAATGAGGGAAAAGGCTTTGCTCATATGACTTGAGAGGAGTTAGTCTTTCTCATCAATTTCATAGGTGTATATACCAAACGTAACATCTGCATTGATTATATAGGGCCTGCATCACTTCACTGAGTTGTAAACTTTGCCTAAGTGGAAGTATTGAAGTCAGATTCTGCTGATGTTATGCTCTATTCTTTCTGGAAAGATAACTATTTAATCTGTATAGATGGCCAATACTATATAAATGCAGACATAGGCACAGATACATACTGCCAGAAGAATTGCTGTATTACATATTTGCAGGAAAAAAACCACACAGGTCAAAGTCATCACCTTTTACATCTCATATTTGAACTGTAAGAGAAAAAAACTTACCCAATGCAGAATTAAATGAGTTATGAGACATCTACTTGCTCCACTAGCCTTCCTACAGTGTGGTACTTGCATAGTTATAAATAATTATGTGCATGTATGTAATATAAACCCCCAAACATTTGTTTTGTTTGCACAGCTCAAATATTGTATGTTGGCGTCTGCCTGTAGCCTGGCTAGATAAGTGAATGTATTTGCAGTTTTCTTTTCTTTTCTTTTCTTTTTTTTTTCTGTTGAGACACAGATCTCTGAATATGATGAAAAAAATATTCCTATTCTGAAGTTAGAAAAGTTTTTTAAAGACAAAGTCTCTCAATAGTTTTTAATAATTCAACTTTGATAACTTCAATCATTCTGTAAATAATCATTGTACTTTAATAATTCAATAACACAAACTGATGTTTTCCACATTTTTCTCAAGATCCAGATCTGTGTATTATAGTCCTTTCAATTAATGTTTTATCCATAAATTCATCAATGACATAGTCATTCAGATTGGATTTAAATTTATATTTCGTTCACTTCATAGCTGAAGTTTAGCAGTTTGAATATCGTAATGCCCCAGCAACTTGGAATAAATCAATTTTCCTAAGTTCTCTATAGTCTAATAAGCTTAGTGCTAAATTAAAACACTTTTACTCACTTTCTTCACCTGGTAGAATAGCTCAAAATGTCTCTATATCCTCAAAAATCTCAGAAAAAAAATCTTTTCTAACTTGGATATTTAAAGAGTGGCTTAGAGGAGACTCTCCAGCCATCTGTATATCTGTATCCAAATGGGAACAGGTGAAAAAGCAAGAAGCCTTAATTCTATTCCCACCAGATCTAGAATGGAACTTAAATTTATCATAGATATACACAACTGAGTTGCAAATAAGAGCAATGTCTACATCCAGGAATGTTCTGTAGTGCAACAACAAACACATCCAGATTTAAAGTGCAGATAGGTGCCTGAAAGAAACAGATGTGTAATAGAGATGTTGCTGAATCTGTTTCTGTTGTTTTTTGTTACCAGAATCTTGTCCTGCAGTGAAGTTCTAGAAGAAATTCAATTATTCCACATGAATGGCCCCTTAAAACAGTAAGAATTCTTTATTTTCAGGCCATTCAGCCATTATTTTATTTCTAGTGAGTAGTGGGAGTAAATTGGAGGTTACAACTTTGATGAATCTGAATGAATGAATGCCTCATCCAAGCTGACAGGCCTGCTGGAGGCTTCAGCCTGCAGAATGTAAACTCCCTTCTGCCTGATTTCTCATCCAGTTTAGTAGGGCTTGCATGCAGTAAGTGATTTTGGAACTTGGACCTGATGTCTTTTGATATCATAAGGAAGGTTCTATCATAAGGAAGTGTAAGGTGTACCCATTTTACCAAACACATGGCATGAGCAGTGTGAGGAGGATAGATACACGGGCAAGCTCATCTAAATTGATTTGGAAGGTGGGATGCTGTGCAGCCCAGCAAATTTCAGTGGCCATTGCCAGAATCTACAACAGGTTAGAAAGTACTTTTGAAAAATATGGAAGAAAATAAGCAAATGGCTGCCATGGACAGACTGTCCAAGTCAGCTGTCATTTTACTGTGAAGCAAGGAACTGTGCATTGCCTGATGCAACAGATCAATGTAGGTTGATAGAGCCCTTAGTGGTTTGCTTTGGTAAAAAGTGTTATTGAGCTACAAAACTTATTTCATCCAAATACTTGTAAATCCATGAAAAGCAGGCCATTCCTTCTGCGAAACATTACTTTAAAAAATCTCACAACATTTTAAATACTGGGATCTCAAATTAGTGTGCATCTTAATTAGGTATCAGAAATAATGTAAAAATCTCCATTCCCACCATGGACGAATGGATATCACCCTGCAGAATTTTCAGCATTACTCTTCAACTTCACTGAAATATAATTGTTTATACATTTAATCTATATAAAATGAAAAAGCAAACTGTTGGATTTTGAAAGAAGCAAAGGCTTTACAAATATTTTCTTAATTCTGAATTAATTCAAATATACAATAGTGAAGTTTGCTTTATCTTCCCCACGAGTCCATTTATGTAGATTGAGGGATTTATTTGTTTGGGATTTAAAGGACTCTGATAACAGAACATCAATATCAGCACTTATTTGGTAGAATGCAATTTTCATGAATTTTTCATTACTATTATTTGCCTTCCTGCCCTGGCAGAATGCTTTCCAGATGCAAATTCTAATGACAAATAGGGAACTGTGACCAATGACAAATTACATGCCTAAAAAGAGGGGAAATATATGAAGGAGTCAATATTTTTATTACTGCTTGATACTTCATTTTACTATTTTTTGAATGGGCTCATCTAACTCTCTAATGGCAATAATTTATTTCTAATTTTTTTCTGCATCTAATACATCCCTTTGGCTACATAAAAGATTACCATTTTTATGTGAAATTTTACATTTAATTGATAGCAATTAAATAAGAGTGTGGGACTGTTTCCCTTCATTCCCATTGGAATTAAGTTCAGATAGTCTGACCTACTATTAGAAGATCCTAAGGGTTAAGAATTTCTCTGTAGAAGAAGTAAGGCAAGCAATCAACAAAACTTTCTTATTTACGTGCGTTCCACTTGATGAATATGCAGATGAACATATCACTATCTTGGATACCAGATGGAAATTGTTTATGACTCTTAAATATGATCAGCAAGTTTATTTATGGTGCAAAAGCAAAATTTAGAGCAATAACTGCACCTATCATCATAATTAAACCAGGTTAAAATGCTACATTTTTAATCAGTGGTGTCAAGATTATGACTGCTCTTAAGAGGATGGAAGGTATTAGCACCTTCACAGGGATCAAAGTGTATACATTAATTTGTTAATGGATGGGTTGCTGAACCAGTGAATATTGATATGTCTTGGGAGATAGATGTAACGTTTGGAAATTTGAAGAAGGTACTTAAAACAGACGTGAAGCCTTGGAAGCAGGTATCACTACAGCATGTGTCCTTTTCTCGCTACACTTTTCTATATGTTTCCCTTTATTTTATGCTCTCCACATGCTTGTGTGTCTCCTGTTCATCGCTCTTCTGCATCACTTCCCCATTGTTCTTGCTATTTAATTGTCCCAGTTCTATCACTCCCTTTTTCTACATGCGTTGTCTTTCTTGTCTTCTTCTGCCTTCATGTCTTGTTCACTCCCCCCTACCTAGGTTTTTTTTTTCTTTCTTTTTCTTCCTTCCCTGTCCTCTCTCATCCTTTTTTCTCATCCAGCTTTTTCACTCTTCCATTTTAATCTTCTCACCCTCTTTTATTTACCTTCCCCATGTCTATTTCCCAACTCCTTTCTCCACAGTGCTCCATTTCTTTGCTTTTTCTTGTCATGCTTTCTCCTGGGTATTGTGGCCAATAAGCCTTGCTTACAGCAATTAGTTAATTGAGGCAGTAAACAGAATCCAGGTGACTAAGCTCTGAAGTGAGGAGCAATACGACACTCTTCCCTTCACTTGTGACTGTTCCCTGTACTCATCGAACCCCTCTAAATATTACCTGTACTGGTCATCATCGACAGTGTGCCACCGTTTACCTGTTTTGCCTGCAGAAGTGGCGCTGGGGAGCTGTCCAAGGTAGGGAAGTTGAGTCTGTCCCACCCTGTCCTGACCTGTCCCGTCCTGTTCTTCGGTCTCTTTCCTTCTCAGTTTCTTTGCTTTGAGCTTTTCAGAAAACTGACTGCAGATGTAGTCAAGAAGCTTCTTAGTTCTCTTCTCCTAGTAACCCTGCTGTGGTCTGTGGCAAGGTATCTGTTGATCTGTGACCACCTGATAGAATCCAGGATAGCAGTGTGTAGGTGCTGTAGTCAGTAGTATACTTGCAGTGCAGGCGGGTCAGACAGCACTTCAGCCAAAGATAAGGAACCAAGGAGAAAGCAGTGTCTGTTTGGCAGAAAAAAACCACGCAGTTTCTACAAGGAGATGGAATTACACACAGATCACCAGTGTCCTGCTTCCCTAATTGCTTGCCTAGCTAGATTTGTCAGATATGCAGATACGCTTTCTTTTTATCGAGTTCATACCATTCAGTTTGATTGTTTTCAAGTGTTTGGGAAAATACATTTAAAATGTGCTTCTCTGTATTGCTATCAATATGAGGAACTGACACCTAAGTATTCTTTTCCAGTCTGTTGACCTAGCCTTTCATTTAGAATATATGTAATGAATATCTGGTGTAGATCATCAAAGATGTGGTGAGAGACATTGACAGGTACAAAGGATCAACGTTTACCTCTCCTTGCACCAAACAATACTTTGTTTTCATAGGCATTCTCAACTAAGTAATAATATTTCTTGCCTAGAATATTTTCTTAATCTGTTTTAGGAAGTAACATCTCTACACAGAAGATTAGAGAAAGTTTGTTGATTTTTTTTAGTGTGCTTAATTTGTACATTTGAGAATTCTTTGTGTGCAGTCAGTTTGTTTCTCCAGTGACTCAGTTTTCCCGCTTGTTTGTGCAACTCTTTCCAAGAGTAGTTGAAGAGGAACTAGTTCTGAAACTCAGAAAAATGTGACCATAAAACCAACAGAAAATGCCTCAAAAAGCAGGAGGGTGTCATTAGCACAGTGCATAAAACTTTGTTGTTTCTTTCCTTAACTTTGTCCCATGATGGTTTTTTAGATCTCTCATAAGTTCTCCATGCTGAAGGTTTTTTTTGTTTGTTTTTTGTTTTTGTTTTAAATGGGCACAATGTCCTATTTAGTCTCAGGAGATGATACAAGGGTTATATAAACAATAATTAAATTAAACTATAATTAAATTCAGTACTGTGAGATTATCAGAAGAAAGTATCTTGTTGTTGCTGTAACCCTAATCTTTTAAGATGCTGAGTGCGTACAATTTCTAACAAGGTTGATAGGAGTTAGAATCTTTCAGGAACTTCTGAAGGGGTTGGAGATGTGTAACAAATACTTACAACATTTGCCTCCCTATATTGATTACAGACTCTCTCGATTACAGACTGAGCCTTCTTCCCAGAGGTACTATGGTGATCTTCTACTATCCCAAGAATTTTTAGAATCAAGTGTGATAACGAGGTTTGCTGCTTGCTCCTTCAAACCTTTTCAAGTCTCGCTGTCACAAAACAGCAATAAAGCAACTTTTTGCTACTTCTGTGTCTCCAGAAGAACATCCATTTTGTATAGGAAGAGAGAAGAATCCCCACATAGCTCTTTAGATGCAAATTGCATAGATTTTCAGATTGCTCCTGCTACCACAAAATCTAAAGTTAGTAGGTTACTTTGTAGAAAAAGGAAAGGAGAGGGCATTTTTGAGTGATTTGCTACCTCTCCAGAGAAGAGTTGCAATTAGATACAGAGCAGAAATGTGCAGATTTTTGTCATATCTTATATAATGTGACATGCATTAATTTTGCATTATATGCAAAAATTAAAAGGAATCATTCACAGCTGTTCCTCACCCCTACCCTCTCCCACTTCCTTCAGATAACCTACTCAACCTCTTGATAAGGAAGTGCTACTTTAATGCCAGCTTTATCTAGAATAGATTTTACAATAATCAACATAGCTGGACAACATCATTCCCCTCAATAGTTGCCCTATAAGAACTGTTGAAAAACAGCAGAAATCATTTGTCCTCACTTCCAACCCTGAGTGCTTAACCTTGGATGGGAGAGTCATGCTGAGCTCTTTCCTCCAGTGAATCCTCACCTGCAATTAAAATGCAGCAGATTGTATTACTTACTCATTTATACCTGGTAACATCAATACCTTCAAATTATATTGAGCTGCCTCCCATGCAGTGCTGTTTGCCTTCTGCAGGTCTGTGAGAGAGTTATTGATGGGAGCAAAACCCAAGCACTTGTTCTGCACAAGTGCTCAGCAGGGTGTATGTGGAAATGGTGATTAGTGCTCAGCTGTGCTCTCTGCTGAGTCTGTCTCATCTGGGCTCCCAGCTGGTCTTGCTCAACTGTGTTCCATGGCTAAATGGCCCCAGGAAGGCAAAAATGAAGCTTATGTACCCATGTGTTTTGGCTTTGGTCCTTTGACGAGTTATATTATATCATCTTCATTGAGATAGCAGAGGTTTCACTGAGATGCCTGAAAGAAATGCTTTCCCCTTGCATCTTCAGTTAGTATTGTACACAAGGTAAAAATCCAGACCCAACTGAAGTTAATGAGATGGCTCCCACTGACTTCAGTCAAACCGTGACTTAAGGTATTTCATGGGGACCTGAACTCCTTTGTCTCTCTGAGGAAACAGCTTACGAAACGAGTCTGTGTTTCCTCCTTTTAATCTGGAAAAGGAGTGCAAGGGGGAAAAAGTTAAGCTACACGCTTATAAAGCTTGTATTTGCTTTGTAGTACATACAAAGCAGCTTTGTCTAGAGGTGTCTGAGATTTAAAAATATACATATTTTTAATATTCATTCTGAAATTTTGATTCATCATCAGATTTTACTATAATAACATTGATATTTCCTCCCCATCCCTGATATGGCTTATCTCATTTCAGTACCATATAATGTCAGATCATTGCTATAAAACCTGTCTTTGTGAGCATAAAGAGAAAGAAAAACTCAAGAGTGGTGTAGCCAGGAGGAATTATTCTGTCTCTGCGTGAATGATGGGAAATTTCATCATAGATCAGACATTATGCCCTACACATGCATAATGCATGTATTTTTCCTTCCATTTTCTCTCAGTCTGATTATGATGGGAAACTGGAAAAAATAATGGACAACTGGAAATTGCTAGAATATGCTGCTGTAGCATGTTTTGAATATTATTAAATGAATTAGTTATGCCATCAGAGGGAGAACAGCTGCGTTCTGAGTCAGGAAATAGCTTGATTCTGCCTTCATTTTTATTTTAAGCCAGTGAAACTAGCATAAGACTGAAGTCAATGGATCTAATGAATCTTTCAAAATATCTTCCTGGTAGGAACTGCTCAGAACAACATCAACTTGTGTGCAAAAACCATTAGAACCAAAAATTGCTTCCTGGTGTTTCAGAGTAGCTCCTTTCGTCTTCAGTAGGATTTGGGAACACAGTTTAGTGCTTCATTTTTAAGTCTCTCTAAGCTATGTATTACAGAAGTAAAAGGTTATCAATTCAGCAAATTTGTAGAGCTCACTAACTGAAGGAGTTTGAAGTATTCAGGGATATGTGTTGTGGTTAAAGTACAAGAGGTGGCAGGCAGAGTAACTTCATTTTATCACTTACAGAATGTCTGGAAAGAAAAACAGACGTTATGAAGTGTCTATAATTTTTTTATTTTTGAATACTATCAGCCCAACCATGTAGTGATCTCTGCTTAATGAAAAGAGTTGTGTGAGGAAGAAGGGTTTCATTGTAAAGCCATATTAAACCTCCTTCAAGGAAGAAGACGGACAATTTTGCTACTTCCCCCATGAGCTGGGTAGTGTATAAGCTGCATTGTCCTTGGATGCCCCATGGGGACTGTGATCTGTCCATTCTGTCACACTTTGTATGACAGTAATCTTCCTTAGTGCTGTATACTTCAAAGACATCTGGGCACTGATTAGTTCTGCCCAAGTTTAGGCACTCAGTTCCCAGGATTTCCATATAGTCAAGAGAGAGAGAAAGAATGTATGTGCATGTGAAAGAGGCATCTCCAGAAGGTGATTTAGGTTTTAGGAGGACTGGATAAACTCCCTGATCTTTGGTGGAATTGAGAGCTCCTAGCTGAGCTATTTCAGTTAAATAACTGAATTTGAATGAGCCTAGGCTTTGTTATATATTTTATGCTCTAGGCTATGCCAGGGAAAATCTATTGCAGAGTGTCAGGATTTTGAAAAGAATGCATCTTACGTGTACAGCACTAAACTATGACCACCTGTGAATTGCAGTCTTTAGAATGTGTCTTCTATTAATGTCATTCCAAATTATGTTTGTAGTGGAAAAAGATATATGTGAATCTCATAGGAAATATGAAATCACAACCTCATATTTCACGGGATGTTAGCTTCCTTGTTACAGCAGCTTGTATTGGTATAAGGATCTATCTGCACTCCAACTGCAAAAGCACACAAGGAATGATTTCATGGCTCAGGTAGAAGTGTTTGCTCTACCATGATAACTAGTAAATTTGGCTCAATGCAGAGACAATCTTCTTCCTTTCACCAAGATGGAGACTTTTGTTCCCAATAGACTTCACCATGAAAGATCTCATGTTAAACCTCTAGGTGTTAAGCTGCCTATGTTTTCTCAGTGAGAGCTAGTTACTTTAACTGAACTCTAAGCTTGCAGGCACTAAATCCTGCGTTCCATGATGCAGGGTTTCAATGCGAAGCTACGTTTGCACTGAAATATCCAATAAGCTATTAAATTTATTTCTCAGTAATAGGATAATGGACCCTTTGAAAATGACTAACTTGGTTCTGACAGCTTCCTTTTATTTAAAAAGAAAAAGAAAAATTTGACTCCAGTTATCACAGAAACAAAGCAAACCTAAAAGGAAAACCTGCATGATATGGCACTGTGTTTCAGCACCTCTTGTCTTTAGCTCTAAAATGAGTTTTAAAAGGCACATTTTGTGTTTCAAATTGCTGGTGGTGTAATTTAGATATTTTTATTGAGATTACATACTCTTCATTTTAACAGTGCTAAAACACTTTAGCATATGACAGTCTTAAGTCCTAAATGTACTACCTTGTAAAAAGCTGTTATGACTATACTCACTGAAAAACTCATTTGTGTGTGCATAACTCACTACATACTCCTTTCATGGCTACTCCACTTCTCCCTTTTACTTAATAAAAATCAGTCAGAGAAGATAGGAAAGCACATTTTAAGAATGATGTGTTTCAGATCTTGTTTTAATTTAAATAGATTTATTGAAATAAATGGAACTTTCAGGCAAAAGAGTGAGGAATTCCTGTTTATACTACGTTAGGAATATGCAAGACTTGGGCCATTCCCTTACCTCCACTCCCATCCCAATGCTGCATTTTACCCTTTCTGGGCTTTGTTATTTCTGATCTTCCAAATTCAGCAAGAAAATAAATGTACAGCAGTTGTCTTCTACTTGTAGTCTAAAATAAAAAAGGATGATAATGCTAGCCATTGCATAGATGACTGTTAAGAGAGAGCCTACTATTTTTGTTCTGTTCTGAATTGCAGTCTGCCTGCAATTACAGTTGTGAGATTGGGGTGTGTACTGTTTACATGTGCATGCTCTACAGCACTAACTGTACAGTGCTCTGTTACATGGGGTATTAGGGCACTTCTCTTTCCTTCTAAATATTTCTACTTAGTGAACAAATGAGTTTGCCATACATACCACTAACAGTCATGAGGAGTAAAATCTCATGGTTTTGGATAACATCTCTATCAGAAAAAAAATAAATAATAATAATAAATTAATCTCTAGGGAAGTAGTCATAAATGGAGTGTTTCTGAGAGTGATTTTAGCCTTGCTAGATTTTTTTTTTTAATGGGAGGGAAGGTTGTTTTTTACAATAAATACAGAAGAACAAAAATCTCATTGATAACATAAGATATCCTGTATGCAAAGTAGTCTAAATTTTGGTAGAAGTGAAAACATTTCTTTATGAATTGGACAATCTTGTAGAGAAATGGCGGAAAGATCTTACAGAATTGAAAGCACTATGGGATCAGGTACAGACTCTGAATAATTCTTGTGAAGAGTATTTAATTTAGAATAATAGCTGATCCACATGCAGTGGCACACTTCAGGCACTACTGTACTGCAGTGAAGGGAGTAATCCCAGCACATGCTCAAAATCAGGCCAGTCGGATTGCTTTTGAATTTCATGTCGGATTCAATTAAATAGCTGTTTCAAATATTTACACTTCATCGTAGTATTGTCAAGATCTGAAAAGGACGTACTGCTCTTCCATACTGAAGTTTGTTCTGTAGCCTAGAGAGCACTTGGGAAAGGAGAAGATGGGAGCAGAGACTGACATGCAGGCATGTTTTTAAGAATGTATTTAATAAGAGAGAGAACAAGTACTTAATTCTGTTCACTCAAGCAGAACACGTTGTGATATGTCACTAATACAGAGTGCACGGGCACATGAACACAGGCACGCTTCCTGCTCCACTGTCTGCTTTTTTTGTGGTGGTTGTTTCACAGAAACGAGAAGGATGTGAGCCATTTTATTTCAGTCTCTGCAGTTCCTCAGTGCAGACACATATAGATTTTTTCTGCTAGGAATAATTTTGATCTTCAGAAAAAGGTATGAACAGAAAACATAAAGACTATTCTCCTTTTGGGCAAATTAATATTTTAATCCTAATTTCAAGATAGAGGTTTATATTTCCTGGAACTGGACAAACTCTGTAATTTCCGTCTTGTGTGCAGACTGCTGGCAGCACTGCTGGGCACAGGCATCAGTGAGCAGCTGCCTGTGTGCAGGGCTGGAGCCCTCTGCCGAGCACTGAGCTCTTGCAGACAGAACACAGGCAGTGGTCTCCTTTCTGTATTCACCTGCACATTTTTTATCATTTCAGGCTTTGCTCCATTTCTCTTAATTTCTTTTCATGGTGTGAGAATGCATCCTTAGTATTTTTGGTTAGCCTCTCATTTGTTGGTAAAATGCAGAGGTCTAGCAGAAAGACAATACCGGCTCATCTTACAGAAAGCTCCCATTATGCAAACATGCCTGTAGTTATGCTGGGCTAGAAGGAAAGGAAGAGATGTTCTGGAGAATTATATATATATATTTTTAATGGAGCAGAATGATGCCTGCACCAGAGCTTACTGTTGCTCAGGAGGATGCATGTTAGAACCAAAAGCAGGGTTTAAATCGTGGAGCTCCCACCCATGCAGGGCAGGCCACAGAGCTTCAACCCTAGCTGGTTATGAAAATAAGCATTACACCAGTAGGATTAGGGTGCTAAAACACAAGCTCCTGTCAAGTGGGTGGATGGGATTTCAGCAAGGCCCCCACTGCTCCTGAATGTTGATGGTGGCAGCAGCTGGCACACAGAGAGAGTGATGCTGAGGGTCAGGTTCACTTCTAATCCTGGTGTCTGAATGGCAAAACAGGAATTTGGATACAGGAGATAGTAATATATTTTCTTTGGAGTGTAACAGATCTGTAAAAAATCTGTCAGCAGTGATTTGCATTGCTTCTTCCTTAGCTATGAGGGCTCCTCAGCCGCGTGTGCATGCCTGTGTGTCAGCTGGCACCAAGGAGTACTGTTAGGATTTTCCACAGAACCGACAGAGGGCATTTTGAAATGCAGCTGTGAATCTGCATCAGACCTGCTCAGTCAAAAAAAAAAAAAGAGCTTTTTTTTTTTTTTTGCTGCTGGAGCTTTCCATTTTTCTGCCATTCCTTCCCCTCCCAGCTCCCACTGTGGGTGTGGGCAGGGGCAGTGCCATGCCTAGGCGTCTGGGATCCCTCAGTGGGAGAGCGCATAGCCTGCAGCCCCCAGCAGCACGGTGCTTCCGTGTGGTCTGGTAAGCCTGGCACCTCTGGGCATGGGGCGCGGAGCCCAGTGTCACTTCGCTTGATGTTTTGGCACTGCACTTTTCTTCAGTGAAAGTATTCAACTTCATTAAAAGCATGAAAGTTAATTTGCTTATGTGGATACATAACGCATATGGAAACTTCCTATAGACTCGTTGCTTTGCACCTGATTCTGTTAATGTTGATTTAACAGCATAAAGAATAACCAATGTTGTTGCTAAGAAGGGTAGTAATACTTTTAAATATTTCGTTAATTACCCTGAAATTACCTACCCTCTGGAAGAAATGAACCAAAGAGGTTGAAATATGCAGTGAAATGCTACTTCATACATTGGGGAATTTAATATATTATAGGAACTCACATAGATGAATTTGCTGATTAGTATTTAGGAAGACTAATTATAATTAAAGACTGCTTTACTGAGCATAGGCTGATATGAAACCTTTTTGTGTCTTTATAAATCTTCAGTGTGTAGGCCATGAAACAGACTACCTTTTTAAAAATCTGGTACACACAGGTATTTGTATGGTTTACAAACTGCTTCTTGTATGCAATGAGTGATGGATTGGTATGTAAATAAGGAGAGACAGCACATCACAGCAAAACTGGATGCAACTCCATTGGAAAAATGGAATTTGATTTCTAGAGGTGTTCATCTAATAGGATGAATCTGCACAAAGCTTGCAAGATGTAAAATTCCTGGTGTAGTGGAAGGTGTCCCTGCCCATGGCAGGGAGGTTGGAATTAGATCTTTAAGGTCCCTTCCAATCCAAACCATTCTATGATTCTATGAAAAGTTAGTGCTTTTATTGATGTCAGAGGGCTTAATAAGTAGGAAAGAAAGAGTATTGGAAGGTAATATACAGGATTTTAAAATAACATATTCTATATTTGCACATTTTTTCCAATAGGTTTTCTTCTAATATACCATTTCAAGCTCACAAATAATTTGCGTCCACAGAAGATATTTGCTCCAGTAGAACTCCTAAATGTAATGTATGAGAGATATCATGCTTTACTGTATTGAATTTTCTATACAGTAGTTGGGGCTCACTTTGCATGCACAGAGGCACCAAGAATATTTAAGCTTTGGGGCATAAAATGACCAGCTGCTCAGAATGGGAAGAAGTTCATCCTTCTATCAAATGGTGCATTTCTGTAGTTTAATGTTTTCTGGAGTTGCAGTGGATGTTCTGAGAAGATACACATCTAGATGGATCTTTGGCCTTTTCCTGTATGCTGCTTCTAAGGTTCCTAAATTGCAATGGAATACTAATATAGAAATGTTGCAAATGTTGGTCCGTATAAAACTTGCTCCCTTTACATAAAAAGTTCCACAGAAGGCATTTGGCAAAATCTCCAAGGTAGTAGGATTTGGTGCAGAACACTTTTTTTATATAAATTGCAAAATATTAAATAGGTATTCAGTAATATTTATCAGAAAAAAAAAAGACATTTCACTCTAGCCATCAAAAAAAACTGTGCACAAGCCCTTTTAATCTGTAAATAGAAAAGAAACAGCAATTCCTTTAAATGCACCGGTGGCTACTGGAGAGGTAGTGGCACGATGTGTGACAGGCCAGTGTGAGGTCACCCAGAGATATGTTCAACCTTGTAGACCAGTGGTGTCAGCAGTACTTAATCCTGCATGGATGTGTTTTCCTTTTCTTTCCTCTGTCTTTTTTAGTCCTATGGATGGTTCAAAATGAGATGATAAGTGACAGTGGTCCTCCTGGCACTTGAAAAAAATACTCTAGAAAAATTTTCCATTGTGGGCAGCAGGTAGGAATGGGCATACTGGGCTATAGTTTGTCATGGTATACCTATACATGTTTATATAGGTGCTTCTGAATTCCTATTTGAAATACTTTGCCCAAAGGCACCTGGGTTTAAATGATCAAAGGGATCTAGGTAGCCATGGATTTGAAAAAAATACTCCTGAGACTGAGTGCTGTAATCAAGCAGACCAACTCTCTGTCTAGCCTAGCAGTCATATTTTCCAGTAAATATCAGACATAGGCAAATTTTCAGTACTCATGAATTCATATCACACTTCAAGTGAAGGTAGGCTTTGTGCCAGGGTTCTGCAGGTGAAGAGTAGTGGCTTAATTGCTTCTGTTGCATCCTCCTCTGTGCCTTACTTTACATTTGTTTCTTAAACTTTTACCAGCGCTGTACATAAAAATTTGACTCAGATTTACTAGATTTTGAAGATCCACGTGTTAATTTTTATGTGCTGTGCATTTATCAAGAGATTCTGTAGTGTTGATATTTTGAAACCTGATATCATTACAGAATAGGTGTCTGTTGATTTTTAAATTATATGGCAGAAAATTTAATGAATTTGGGTTATACTTGTTGAAATGCTTTGTAAAGGCCTTCAATGAAAGGGAGTAGCATTGTTTCAAATATCAAAAATATTCCGGGAAAATGAATATAGCTTTTACCTGCATAATCCTCATCTATTTTTTTTTGTTTTGTGTGTGTGTATGTCTCTTATATTTCCTTCATCACCAGAGAGTTTGGAGGCTTCTCAGGAGATTAGGGTTCTTTGTCATTATTTTTTTCAGAACCCATGACATCGGTTCATTCTGCCTCAATCTTTCCTTCAGATGCGAACTGTATGAGATAGGCATTACACAGGGGAAAGAGAAAGCCTGCATGTGCTTGTGCTGCCCTATGTTTATCCTGGAGCTGGCAGTCTCAGAACTGAACTTGGTGCAGGAGGTGTTGAGGCTGGTGCTGGATGTGCACACCTTAGTAGTTCTTTCATAGCCTTCTGCTTGACTGGAAAAGACATGTAGTTTCCTCAGTGAAAATCCATAGCCTTATGTTACAAAAGTCCATTGTGTCTTTGTCTTTATAACCAGACTTACAGAAGACTTTCAAAATTTTGACCAATGTGTTTAGCAGTTTGAGGATGAAAGCTGAGGGCCAGAACGTGACTGTCTTGAGGGTAGATGGCAGGAAGCTTTGCAGTAGAGAAGAGCAAAACAGTCTAATGTACGTGCTTTAGTCCACGTTGACAGAGACAAGTTAGAGCTCTGTAAAGACTGAGAGTACGATAACATAAAAGTCATACATGGAAGTCTAAGAGGATGAGAATATCTACCCTCTGAGAACTGACAGAAGCAGATCAACAGCTAGAGAAAGAAAGTCTTGCAGGAGTCAATTATTCCTTCTGTTATCTTGCAAACACACTATCAAATTCACTATTTGTATAAATAACAAGCAGGTGTTCAGGGCACCTTAAACTAGCGCTTCACTAGCTATTAAGTCTCAATGACACCAGTGTTAACAACTTCAAAGGCCATTTTAAGAAATGTATAAATTATATCCCAAGAAATTATATCACCAAGTATTTGAAATAATGCACAAACATATACAAAGTGATATCCCCAGAGTAAAGGCACAAACCTGTTCAGAAAATGACAGGATACTGAGATCTGTTTTTCTGCACATTGTGCCAAGAGTCCGATTTATTTCTTCCTTCAGAAAAAGGAAGAGATCATTAGTCTTCTTTTCTCTCTCTCTGTCTGAAAGAACTAGAAATAGCAAAAATAAATCCTTATCAAGAACCATTAAGTTCTCTTCCAGAATCTTTCAAGTATCACAACTGAAGTTATCCTTAAAATGTCAGTGTCCCATTTCAGTGTTAGGTAGTCACTGCCTGTTCTATTATTACTACTGCTGCCTACCTTGAAAAAAAGTCTATTCACAATATGTTCTTTTTAAAGATATGCATCAAGATGTTAAACTGTCTTTCAACCTCTCTCATACTGTTTTATTTCAATAGCACCCGGGCCTCTGGAATAAGCACTATATTAAGGTTAAGTAAAAAAATAAATAAATAAAAAAAAAAATATGGTGACTGAGACGACAGTATGCATTTGCACAGTTTCATGTTTACAATTTATGCTTTTCTTTCAGGAAAGTTAGCCAGAAGCCTAGTAGAAACATAAATCAAAGTTATATATAGCTAAAGATGGATTGTGGCTATATCTGTAGTTAAAAACTTTTAAAAGGTCGGTTTTCAATAGAATTTGTGCTGAATTATGAACTGTGTGCTTAATTGCACAAGAGTCGTTTTGTGTTGCATCCCTCTTCTCCCACACAGGTGTTCTTCCAGGGTATGCTAAAGCTTTTAGTGGTTCATTCAGATGAACATAGGCCGTTGCACATTTTCAAGTACTGCCATTGTCCTAGTGGTCCCTGTTAACTAACCTAAATTCTTTTAAATTTTTTTCCAGCTAAATATTTTCCCTTGTAAGTGTGGACTCTATGATCATCTGAGCCTACACCTTTTTTTTTTTTTTTTCCCTTTTTTCCCCTTATTCATTGTTACTGATTTTGAATTACAAGCTCCTTATAGCAGTGACTATCATTTCCTGTATGGACAGTAGTTAATACGTTTGGTGTACTGTTGAAACTTTAATGAATATTACTAATTATGCAACTTCTTTACAAAGTGTAACAGGGCCACATGGTGCTGCAACATTGACTATCACAAAAAACCTCACATAGTACATAAGACATTTGCAAGATGCTTTCCAACAGGTCTCAACAAGTTGAAATGTGTTTGACCTAAATGATTGAAAATCTGACTGCAAAGGAAAAACACTCAATTCTTCAAAAAGAAGAAAAGATGTGTTTAAATTACTTAAGGCATTCCAGTAGCAATACTTTAAGATTCTTTTGATCTTAGATTATTTGACAGTAGTGGTAGGTGAAAACAAATGTTTTTGATAGCAGGAGAGCCTTACTCTTCACCTGTTCAGTATGAGCTTCCTGTAGGAAAAGATTGTATGTGGTAAATTGCACAGCAATTAAAAATATGCAGCAATCTCCTCATAAATAGAAAGTAACACACCGTTGATGAAATAAAATGTTAGTTGGTAATTGTTAGAAAGAGGCTTTTCTCAACATGTCCTTCATGGAAAAAGAAAGACAACCAGTCTACACAGTAGGTCAGCATTACTTTACCAGAGCACATGAACTTTATTTTTCAATCACTTTTATGAATTATGCATATACTCTAGGACATGCCTTGAAACTGCACTGTCACTTCATGCAGTCCCAGAGAAGAGAACTAACTATACAGAAATGTATTGTCCTAGAAGTAGCCATGGACGGCGCTGTAACTTGCAGACAGCTTTCTGACTCTCAAGTCTTGTCTTCTGTAAGAATGTGGAGTGGAAGGTCTTCTTGCCAGTATCAAAGAAGGTCATCTGGTTCTTTATCTGCAAAATAGTTATGGAATGAAGGCTCGCTGAACACTCTGTCCTCCCATCCATGCTCCATAGGATAAAGAAATCAGGTAATCAGTAACAGGGATGTAAATATTCTTATTCCTTCTTGTTCCATTACAAAGGCATGTTTCATGTTTCAATCTCAACCCCAAAGCTCAGACCCAGAACAAAAGGCCACCTAGTCTGTCTCCTGTTTCTGGCTGTGACCATTAAAAGATGCTTAAGAAAATAGAGAAATAGAGAGTATGTCTTAATGATTCTTCCCCTGAAGAGACTCTGAATTTAGTGATTCAAAACCTGAAAGTCCATATGGATTATCATTTAAAAGCTGAGAACATTTAAAATGTTCTCAGTGAATGAGTCTAAACCTCTTCAGGAGCCCTTTCATAGCTTTAGCTTCCAAAGGAATATAAAAATCCCAAAAGTCTTTCTGAAACAATACATTTCTTTTCCTAGTGACTCACTTCTTAACACTGTAATAGCAAGACAAGAAAAGGCCAGATTGTACCTCTCAAGCTGAAACCTGCACCAGAGGTAAGCTTTCATCGAAGAGCATTGTATTTTCCAGAGGTAAGAACACTTACATGGACATTTTCTGCAACTGATCTCAGAACAAAGATCCAGCCAGACAGTTGGGGTGATCACACACTCTTGACACTACTCAGTAGGACTGCTTTTACACACTGATTTTGACCCAGCTAGATTATGTTTCATCCACAGTAGCCCTTCTTATATCTTTGTAGTTTGTCACATCTTTACTATGAAATGACATCTCACTATATTTAGGTTTATATATCTTTCCTGGACAGCAAGTTCTTTTTGATGCTGGTATCCTAGTCACAACTGCTGTTTCAGCATACTTTCCCTCTAGAGGTTCTTCTCTTTATGCACACACAGCTTAGGTATTGCTTACAGTCTCTTTTTAAAATGACTTTTTTTTAGCCATATTTCTGTAGCTATGTAACGGACTCACTTGACATTTTCTTTAATATTATCTCATTTCTCCTTACTGTCACTTCTTTAAAGAGTCCTCTCTTCAGAGAAAAAAAAAAAAAGTCCTCTATTGAATGGCCATGCAGCCTAAAAACTTCCTTCTGGTTATATTTAATCTTATATTTTATAGATGTTCCTTTTCTTTTTTTTCTTTCCAGTCTTTCCCAACCGACAGACATTTTTGATCCTTTTCTTGATGTAATTTTGCAGTGACATTTTTCAACATGAAGTAGGATTAGTGGATTCTTCTGTTCTCTGTTCATGACGAGTTTTCGTGGTTTGGGAAAACACATATTCTTGCTTCTGCCACACTGCATATCTTTCTATTCTTCTCGAATTGCTTATGGATTCTTTTTAACGAGATTCCCTGATCATCCATACCCATTTTTCATTTTGCAAATGTGCATCTTCAGTTTTCCCTTAGCTGTTATTTCTTCAGATCCCATTCTTGGCCTTTTCTGATCTCTGTCATGATCTTCTGTACTGTGTAGCTTGTTGTTCTAATGATCCAGTCCCTGCCTATTTACGGTGTTCCTTTGTCCCTTCTGATGGAGCTAACTGCTCTTCTTTCTCTTTTAGAGTGTCTGCCAGTTTCTTCTCTTTCTTTCTCTACCCTGCTCTTTCAATTGGTTGTCTTTTCTTCTGTCTTGTCTTCATGGCATGAATGGCCACTTTCCTTTTATGTGTCTTTGTGTTTCAGATCCTTGCTTTCTTCAGGGATCTAGAATTCTTGAATCTTCCACTCTGACTTTTATTTTCTCCTCTGTCATGTCCTTAAATCCCCTTTAGAACTTGATTCCATGTACCCATGGCAACAGTCACTTTGGATTCTGTGACCAAAGCAAGCACTGAATTAATTCTGCAGTGCTTTTCTTGTTTACAAAACCACATAAAAATGGGGGAGCTGAATTTTCCTACCTGATGACTCAACTCTCCACTAGAGCTGATGTTTGAGCCCTTTTTCTTAGAGCTGAGTGAAGACATCCAAAGGAACAACTCATTTACTGAATGTATCCATTTCTTCTCTTTATCAGTTATTATCAAACAGAATCTGTTGGATTTTTACAAATTCTTTCACAAATACAAATTATTTCCCAAACGTTCCCTGGAACAGTTTTGAGTTGCTTCTTGATCTGTACATCTGGTGCTGTCCCTAATTTGATATTCCAGCAGTGTGGCAGGTTGTCTAATAATGTGATATTCAATCTATTCCCTGTCTCCTTGTTGTAAAAAACTTTCCCTATATGTCCTGAAATGGTCATAAATGCTGTTCTGACCAGATTTAATTACAGTTCTGAAATGCATTCGTAGATCTACTCTGTATAGTCAGGGGTTCATAACGGTAAAATGGAACATAAATATATTAAGTTGAATTGCATTTGGAATTTCCAAAATTATGTTTGTTTGGTTTGGTGGTATTTGTTTCTTTGTTTCTTTGTTTTTGGTCAGTATTACTATTCTTCCTATACCCTTGTTCTTCCATAATTGTTCTTCCAGATTCATTAACTTTGATTTTAAAATACAAATGTGTACTTTTAAAAGAAATTTCCTAAGAAGCGCTTCTCAGAGCTGTTAACATGAAACACTAGAGCGGGATGAGGGTGGCAGAGCTTGCTTCAGCTCTTGTGTGCCTGCTGCCCAGCTCCATGCTTTTCTGTGAAGGATTCATAGTGATTGGAAAATTCTGGCCAACGCAAGGCATGAGAATGCATGCTGCTGTTACTCTGGGTGGAAAACGAAGGCTGTAGAACAATTTCTATGTAAACTGTATTAAGTTTAGTGTTTCTTTCTAGGAACACAATAGAAGGATATGCCACCACATTGACAGGGGATGGTCCCACTGGAAAGTATTGAATGCTTAGTTAGGATGTGCTGGACTTTGGGATATCCTTCCCAGAACCTTTAGAGAAGAAAGCCAGCAATGGGCAACACATATCTGGGATGGTGAGGGAGGAAATAGGATAAACTGACTTTGTTAGCAGCCATCTGTTACTCCCACAGATACTGCCTCCTTGTGCATGAGTGATTAAAAACATGTGAAACAATGCAGCAGGTTCAGTCTGAAGGGATGCCTTTGCAAACCCTTGGCAAATGCTACTGGGAAGCTACAAGCATCCCTCAGTCAATAAGAACAGCTTGCTGCAGTCACAGTTTGTAGGACTGGAACGATGAGAGCTGGTAGTAAGAGCTACTGAGCAGCTCAGCGCAACGTATGATTGAATGCTACATAGATTCAGAGCACCAGCTAGGGCATTTGGGTAACTACACAGGTGTTATATACATAGCATGCACTTCATCAACTACAGAATTAGGAGTGGAATGCAAAAGTGGCTATAATACATAGAAGCACCCTTAATACTTGAGCAACTATGTGTATACAGGGTTGATTAATCTTGTGAGAAAAGGTGCTAGTGTGTTTTCTCGTGTTAGTAATACTAGAAACAAGATGCTTATGTGATTATACAGATTGTGGGGAGGACTAGTTCTTTTAGCAGAAGACTATCCTACAAATGAGATGCATCTTGACCATCTGTTGCCAGATAGAAGTGTTCTACTTCTGAATCACCAGCTGCAGTGACATATTTAGAAAATGAATCTTTCACGGATAGATCCACAGTGCAAAACTGTTTGTGATGATCCTCTGATACACATGCTGAGGTTATATTTTCTGTTTACTTGGCCTTAAGTTACAGTATGGCTATATACTCCTGTGAACATATTGTTATTTAGTAGATACCGTATCCTGCAGTTGGCACCCGCCCTTATTAGGTATCGCAGCTGCCTGAATAAGTACATAATTTGTCACTGAAAAATGCAAACACAACGTAAGGGTTGTATTTCACTTTTATTTATGAAATTTGTAAATTTATTTGAGGAGTTTGTAGGATTCACCATATGTACTCCGGTGCCCAGTGGGGGCAGTGTTTTGATATTCAGGCAGGCCCAGAACACATTGACAGGGGATTCACACACCTCCACCTAGAGGTATGCATTTATATTTTCCTTGTTAAAATAATCTTTTTTTTTTCTTTTGTTCTTTAAGATACTTACTGTGATTGTATTTATTCATTTATTTATTAGTAAGTAGTGACTAAGAAGAAGAAAAAATATACATAAGCTAACTGGGAGCTTTAAAATTATGCAGTAAAATTTTAAGTCACTTTTCTCCAGAATTATTCTGTTTTAATGAAGCATAAAGATAGTTATCATGCTTAAGTTCTTTGAAGTTTGTGTCTTTTTTCACATAGTAATAGGCATATATTAGGTCTTATGCAGAATCTGAGAACTGTCACTAAAGTTTTTCTCTGCAGAAATAACGCCAAATTTTAGTGTTGCATGAGCTGAAATGATTTATTTAGCCAGAAGGAAATAGAACAAATAAGTAGAATCTAAAGAAATAGTATTTATTAGATTAAATTTAGATTTATAGATGCCAGCCTCCATCAAGTTTGTCTAAATGTGAAACAAATAATAATTAGATTGTTGCAGTGTCATAAAGACTCTCTCATTGGTTACACAGTGCACTTCTTTGGTTTTGACCTGTAGAAAGAAAAACCATACCCACTCCCATCTGTAATTGCATCACATCCCATGATCAATACAGAATTTGCTTACATGTTCAGATATACATATTCTAGTATGCATGTGAACATAGTTACTTCTGCTTCTTCTTTGTGTGTGTTTTTGGCGAACATTAGAGCAGTTGATTTTTTTTCTGGTAAAAATATTTATAAGTAACAAGTTTCACAGGCTAGCATGTGAACTAACTTTTAATTAGGAGAAGATAGGACTGAACCTTGTAACAGAAAAAAGATCTAAAATCATATAATTATGTTTTATTTTAAAACTATTTGTTCAGAACTTTGAGGACACAAGACTTTTTTACACAGTGTTTAAAACAGACCCAGTGTTGCTATGCCCTTGTATGGCCTGCATCACTCATACCTCATCGGGCATTGATTATAATTGGTTTTCAGTGTCTGGTAAATCTACTTCTGACTGCACAGCAAGCTGCAGGCTAACTATTTTTAAAGTTCTACATATTTGAATATTTTGATTCTAAAACAGAGAGAAAGATGAAGACAATAATCTATTCCAATATCTATATGGGGAATTATTCCAGACAGTTGCACTATAATAACTATTTTTGTGAGTGTCTCCCTGCAGAGATTCTCACTGACTCTCATCCTTCCCTGACTGTGGGAAGGTGTTTTTGTATATACTTTCTGAATTGCAAGTGTTAGTATGGTGGAAAGTCATTGTTATACCCGTGTCAAATGGGATTTCATGTCAACACCAGGATTTTACTTCTTCACTCCAGTGGAATATTTTTTTAAGTGCAAAGCTGTAGGATTAAGATTTGCCTTGAGTTCACAAATGAAGTCAGTTTATGAAATTCTTTTATTGGTTAATGCCATATTAATTTGCCTGCTTGCAAAACAAATGCATTCTTCCTTCATCTTCTTAACATAAAAATGACCTTGTTATTTCTAATAATGCAGCTTGTTGGGCAAAGCCTAATCCTATCGCTACAAACATAATCCAGGGAATCCTCTTCTTGCTGATATTTTTTTACTATTTGAACTCCAGTGGGAGATTTTGATTTGGTGGTTGACAGGCTTCCAGGTCCTCCTGATGTTAATCTTCAAATAGTGAATAATCTAAGAAAGAGAGATATAGTTTCTCTCATTTTTAGGTTTCATCTCTCATGGTAATGAGATTGCCTCCCAATGCTGTTTCAACTGATTGTTTTACAGTTTTTAAAAAATTTATACTTTTAAATTTTAAGATACGTGAGCATCACTTAGCTCCCAATATCATGACATATCCACATCCATCAGAAGACCAGCAAAGAATAAAGAAACAAGACACATTTGTGCAACATATGTGGAAATCACTGGGGAAAATGGTGTGATGGTATATGTTGTACTGCCTCCAATCCTGGTAGCATTCTTGTCTGTTTTTCATTTACTTTTGACCTAGATTTTGCTGTTCCTTGGTAATCACTGAGGGCCTGGCAGATGCTGCAGGGAACTTGTTGGCTATGGATTAATACATTTATGAGATGGAAAGATATTTGGAGAAAGTGGCAAAGTGAGTAACTGCCCTAGGTTTCAGAGGGAAAGAGCATCTGAATTTTATTATTAAGGTTCACCAGTTAGTAGCACTCATGAATTTTCAGGTAGCAAAAGCAGTTGAATGTCTTTTCCTGCTCTTATCAAGGTGATATGCAATTGATGTCTCCTTTCGCTCTCAGCTGAAAGCAACCTACTCTTGCATAGTTTAGATCACTTTCATTCACTTCACACATTATTTTTGGATATAATTAAAAATGTTGACTTTGATCTCTATGGTCAATGTCCAAACAATCTGAAACAGTATTTTCAGATCTTAACCATCAGTATGATCTATTGCTTTTTCCTGCTATATACTTAAGAGATTGATAAAACATTCCTACTGGGGAGAGAAGTGGCTCTGGTGTTTTTCTTTTCTTACTCTGGGAGATCTGGAGCCTGAAAGGAAGATCATTTTTATTTTTTCATTTTGCAATATTTTTTGTAAGAGAGAGGCTATTTGACTGAGCACAAACTCCCTAGCATTTTACTATTGAGAAAAGAATAGCCTTGTGTTACAGGCACACCCAAGAGACTTGTATGTTCCCCTGAGATTTGCTGAAGACAAATTCTATTTTTCCCAGAGCTATCATGTTCATTAGGCAACATTTACTGAATGGGTGAGCACGCAGGTAGGTGCTTATTTTACAGAAGCTTTTCCATGGAGAAATATGCTTTGGGTCCTGACAAGCTCATTCAAGTTAGATTTTTTTTTTTTGTATTTCATTGCAAGAAATGGTGTCATTTTTGCAGTGTTAACACAGAACTTCTGAGATGCAGGAATTAGCATAACAGCAAAGCAAACTGAATCAATTCACATGAAACAGAAAGTGAGAAATATTGTGGTTACATAGAAGCCAAGATGTTACAGTAAAAGACCTTATTTTCCAAATTGCCATCATAAATGATGGGAAGGACATATGAACAAATTATATTACCTTTCTTCTTTAATATTATTCTACTAATAAAGTAAGATCTGATAAGACTACAACATTATTATTATTATATTATTATACAACATTATATTACAACATTATTATTATTATATTAACATTATATTAACATTATCTATTAACATTCTGCTTGTGATTTTTAAGTACAGTTTAGCTTCTCAAAATAATGTGAAACTTTGCTCAACAGGTGGTTCAAATGCACTGAATGTGTGTTTAGATGAAATGCCATCTATTTGTATATAGCTCTGCAAGTTGCATCATCATGTCCTGGTATCCTTTAGCACACTCATATCTGTGTATTGCTGCATGACAGAATCTGGTCGTGTTTCCCACCATTAAAGCATTTTAAAAGTGTGTACAAATTACCTTTTATAAAAAAAAAAAAAAGAAAGTGGAAGACATAAGATTTACACTGACAAGTTCCATTTATAAAACTGAAAATAGGTAATATAACAGATCAAACCCAGTGCAGAAGCCATGTTTGTGCAACATTTTCTTTTCCATTATTGACTCCGGATGCAATAAAACCCTGTCTTTCTCATTTAACACTTCTACAGCAAGAACTCTGGGCAGTTATGCAAAGCATATTGCTTTCAATCAGATGAGACATTCTCAGAGAGTAGAATCCTCCCTGCTTTTCATGCTATCATTTTTTTTTTCATTCACAGCCTATCTTTACTTCTCCTGACTTATTGCTAAGTCCTTTCTTCTTGGTGTTGATGGACTTCACCCATAAATGGAGAGAGATAGATGAAATAGAATATGCAATTTATATTTCTTACTGATTCTCAAGTAGCAGGGAAGCCTATGATGGAATAGACATGTTGTAATGATGATACAGTAGTGTCTGAGATCTACTTGGCACATGTATAACAAACTGGAAGGTGAGCAGCACTAGGCTCTCAAATTTCCTTCACGTTGGCTTTCACCAAAAAAAAAAAAAAGGTCATGTGAGAAGACAGTCATACATTGTCAACTGTGGATAACACAAGTAGTAAAACAGTGGGGTTAGGGGACTTCCTTTCAGAACTGTGGGCATCTGAGTTCATTTTGTGGCTCTGGTAGAAATGTGATAATAAGTATATTGCTTGATGTCATATTCAAGCTGCAAGCCCAAGTACTTCCTCTTCTGTTTCTGAGTAATGCTGGAAATGTTTAAACTCTAGGAATCTTACTTTTTTACACTAAAAATTGTATAGAATTTCCCACAGCTCATTGCAGATGTCCCATCCAAAGAGCAGGGCTCTCTGTGAACCTGAAGGACCTGAGCCAGTAGGTCTGTCTAGTAATCACTTCTAGGATTGATTTCCAGGCAAACACAGGGCAGTGACTCTTTTTTGTAAAAACATTTTGCTATTTTGGTCTAGCTGCCAAACTCCTTCCCCCTTTACATAGTGGCTAAAAGTTAAAAAGAATTACCCTAAACACCTGAACATTTCTCTCAAGGAGAGATACTGAGGCTCTTTATAAATAGGAGTGTCTTGGGTTTCTCCAAATGTGATCAGAAACAAAGAGCATGTTGATGACAACTGCATAAATTGTGGATGTTCGGCCTACAGCTGCCAACTTAGCTGTGGTTCATAACCAGCCTTCATTCAGAGTTGCAGAGAGGTACTGCCCCTCAGTCAAATCATGTTGTCCTGAGCTCCTCCTGGAAGCTTGTGCCTGCAACCTTTCTTCCAGAAAGGGAAAGAGCACAGATGTGAACGCGAATCCCTAGCTTAGCAGTGAGGCAGATTGGTGATGACATGGCAGGGGCAGGCATGTCTAGAGACTGATCTTGTAGGCTACTGTTAGGCATACCCCCAAAAGAGCAGCTGGAGGCAGGCGTGATAATGACAGTGGGTTACTGTCAGAGTAACCATTTCATAGGCTGCCTAGTAGCTAGTTACATGAAAAGACTTCAGATTACTAAAACAGAATAACTTCTTTACCAAGAGCCATTTATATGGATGCTTGTAGCATTTCATCACCTCACAGGTGGTTTCTTGATGCCTCATTCAGGCTCACTCTTTTTCCTCCAAACTCAGAGCAACAACCTCAGGAAAGGCAATCTCATATAGGGTATGTGTTTCTCCTGTGTAAAGGATGTTCCAGGCTGCAGCCCGTGCCTGTCTCCATGTTATGGAAAAGGAAGTGCTGGGACACGCTTCAGGCTCTACAGTTCATCCCCATTTCTGTGCCTGGAGAGCTTTAGGCATCGGTGGACACCCAGCTGCAGTACTTAGGTGACATAAGCAAAAACATGTCTCATTTGATGCTGCGCTGGAGAAGAATCTTAGGTCCTCCTTATTCCTCAGGTAACTGCTGAAGAGCAGCCAAGTATTGGCCCTTGATGCTCAGAGCTTGTTCTCTTCACTATACTGTCAAGCACACAATAAATAATAACTGCTATGTTGGCATCTGTTTAATCAGCTGAGCCTATAGTCCCAATGTGCGTAGCTGTGCATGCACATCTCCATATGCAATATTAATGGGTATATTACCTAACCATATAAGCGAATGTCAAGGAGTCCCTGGGATTCTTGCCAGAGTGAAGATGTGAATCCAGTGGAATATGACCAGCAGAGTTTTGTCCTGGATGCACACAAATAAATTAAAAACTTACTTATCTATTTCTTTGGTAAGTAAGTTCAGCCCTTAACAACCTGAGAGAGATTTCAAGAACATATTTGATACTGCTTGCTTATGAAGCATTTTCTTATTAATTGCTTTGAGGAAAACACAGGCTGAACGCAGATATCCACTGCTGTGCTTGATAGCAGCAAAAACTGTGCTAAAAATGCCCAGAGTGACAGGGTCCCAGCTGAAAAACTAATAGCTCCCAGGGAGCCCCCAGCTGGTGCATACACAAGCCTCACTGCACAGAGCAGTTTCCACATTTCTTCTGACTCAGACAGGGATGGAGGCACAGTGTCAGACTCCCCCAGCCACTTTTGTGAGGGGAGAGGGGTATCTGAGATGCGCAGTACGTTGCTGGCCGCCAGGCTGCACGCACACGTACCAGCGTGTGCTTTCCCACTGTTACTGGAAGCATCTGCCCACTCTGCTCCCGGACTGTTCAGCCCTGAGCCCTGTATGAAATATGCACGTACACAAGCAGAGCACAGGAGGGAGGGAATCCAAAGGCAGAAGTTAAAGGAGAAGAGTCAGCTGCAGATTACTGAAGCATCAGAGGAAGGAGAATCAGAGAGAGATTTGGGATGGTGTGGAAATGAGAGAGGAGAAGCAGGGTGTTGGAAGTGATACATGAGAGAAGCGGAATGAGGAAAAGGGAGTATGTAAAAGTGATAAAGAGGAACTGGGGGATGAGCACATGGAGACAAGGAGAAATCATGAAAAAGAAAGATGAATAGGAATGAAGAACAGTAAAAGGCACAGCTGAGAAAAAATGAAAGAGGGCTAAAGGACTCTTTCAGTATCTCTTAGGAATAAAAGAGAGAAGTTTTTAAAACTAGAGATTTTAAAAATTAAATTATCAAAGCAATATATTTAAGAAAGAAGAGGGAGATCTAGAGGGGCTGCCTAGCATTCAGAAGCACTTTTATAATTGTTGAAGATGCTAACTCCTCTGGAGATTTTAGCTAATTTACTTTTGCAGTCACGAGCTGGCTCCTAGAATCATTGTATTCATGATGCATGGCTTTCTGCTGGTCTTTTCCTGCAGCAGGGATTAGTACTACAGGATTTTCTTCTAGGCAGTTGATGCCTTTTTAAAAGCAAAAACAACAACAACAAAAAACACCACAGATCTTAATTTTCTTGCAAGGAGCTAGGAAATCTTACGTATCTGTGGTATTGAGAAGAAACATTCCGTGGATCCTTCAGAACCAGAAGTCTGCTTTACTGGGATTTCAAGGCATGACTTCACAGATTGGTAGCCCTGTGTTACTGTGCTTCTGTAGAAAGCTGGTAGATTGAAAATTTTTAAGCCTTCACCTAATGTTCCCTCAGCAAAGCCCTCTAGTGTAAACTTTAAGAATGTGCTTAAATTTCTTTGAAGTCAACAGAATTCAAAAAAACTCTAATGAAAAGAGATAAATGTTTTGTTTTGAAACTAAAAAGGTCAAAGTGAGGAGTGATATAATTAAAACAATTATAAGTACTAATCTTTGCATATGTACTGTTATTTGGAACAAAAATGGTTGTCAATTCTAAATTAACTCTAAGTACTTTCAAGTAATAACTTAACTCATTTCATAGTGGTATAAAGTAATATGCATTCCTCTGTCCTGTTGTAATTCTCACCATTCTTTGTTTTGGTATGTTTGTGTTTTAGCCAGGCCTTTTGTAGTTTGTTGTCAGCATGTTATTCTCAGCCATGCCAGCTTGTTACAGGTAGACACAATATACTTTGTTTTCTTCGCAGGTGAACATGATTTCAAACATCAGGCATAAGTCTCAGAGAAGCCACACGACGTTGCCATGCTTCATACTTCTTGAGGTAAGAAAAGCTGTAGTTATATTGCTAAGATTTTTTGGGGTGTATTTTTTAAGAAGACAGTCAGTGGCTACTGATTTATATTTACCAACAGATTTATGGTTGCCTCAATACTGAGTGCTATCTGCTGGTTGATGATCTCTTTTTTTTTTGCAGCTGTGAATAAAATTTCAGTCCCTGCAAGCGTAACTTTTTTTCCAGCTCTTTCAAAAGAGGGAATTAAGGGGGGTCCCTAAGCCTGCAATTTAATTTTAAGTGAATTTAATGCTCTGAAATGCCAAAATCCAGCAATGTGAAGTACCTCTGAGCCGGAGCCATATAGTTATTGGTGGATAAAACTTCATGCTGAATTTCCATTACTCTAGAAAACTTCTAATTCATCAGCCTTAAAGCACCTTACGTTTGGGGTAAATATCATTATTACCATTTTTTAGATTGGGAGCAGCGGAACAGAAAGTTATAGTAGTTGTTCAAGGCTATTCAGCCTGTCAGGATTGGGAGACATTTTGGGATTATGCATATTGAGTAAATTAAGCTCCATTTAAAACAGTTTCCTTATATCTTGCTCTTATTTTTGAGATCATTCACACTATAATTACTAAAGCACTATTATTCATTTATTTATTTATTTACTTTAGCTCTTATGCTAGTAGATCATGCTTACGGTAGAAATGGCCCTATTACATCTGCCCTGCAGTGGAGCCAGAGCTGCAGCATGGCATAGCTCTGTTGGGCTCTATTTGAGCCACTTTGCGGTTGACCAGTCAGGCTCCCCACCCCCCCCTCCCCCCCCCCCAACACACAAATTCAGCAGAACTTGAGACCTTTGGGGTTTTGGAGTACCTGGCTGCTATGGCTGTGTCCCAGCTGCTAGCCTACCTATGCTAATGTTAGCTTACCAGGGGTATGGCTAAGAGCACTGCACAGCCATAGCTGTGAGCATGACTGGGAGCACACTGGTCGCAGCTGTGTATGTGCGGTGGCCTGGAGAGCACCTTAGTCCCTGTGGGAAATCTTGTGCTAGTATTTAGGTGTAAGTGTGCTACGCTGCAGTCACACAAGTTCTGTGGTGTGCAAATGTCCCTTTCCTGCTCTTATAATAGGCATATGTTCACATCTAGAATGGGCCAAACTACATTGTAACAAATATATTATTATACAACAATATCTGTCTGGTGGAATCCAGGAAAACATTGGTATGAAGGAGAACCTGACTGTCTTACGGAGCAAATCTTATATTGGCATCTCAGTTTAGGGTAGTTGTGCTCATTTATATCTACAGAGGTTTTGTTCTTATTTTTATTTAAGCATTTCTACGTCCAAACATTTGAATCGTGTATAAAAAAACATGTAGCTTATCTTTTATGCATGTTACTTGTACAGCTGATTTGGTATGGGGAAGCTTGAGGAAAAGAACTAAGATGTATTTTGAGCACAAACTTTCCTGACTTACTTGCGCACGCTAGTATCATTGGGTTCTGTGGACTGCAGATCAAGGTAGAACATCTTCAGATAAACATTGCTTAGGGTGAGGGAGAGTGGGGAATTTTCATTCAATTTTCTACTCATCCACAGACTTCCAGTGCTGTATTGCATGTGCCACCTGGGGCTTACTACAGAGACAGCTGGGCATTGTTATGCCTCGATTTTATGCTAACTGGCAGCAGTTAAATTGTGTCCTGGTGGTTTCAGTGATGCTTAATACTGGATTTTGGAAGTAAAAGTTGAGTAGTATTAAGATCCATCTGTGGATCTAGTTCCTAAAGTCTCTGTGTCTTGGTACCCATCTTCTTACCTCACACTGGTGTTGGGAAGCCAGTGCTTTGGTTGCTGTGAGATGCTCAGAATATGACACATTTAAAGATATCTGATAAATAGAGGGAGGGTGATGTCATGAACTGTGGAAAAACAACAATATTCCAAGGAAAATTTGTGCATGGCATAAACATTATGACTTACGTGACCTTTCCTGATAAAGTTTTCATCCTCCACAGATCCTTGGCTTTTAAATTATTCATTTATTTATACCAGCACATTTTGGAAGTTGCATCCATGTGGACAGAAAATTGTTTCATCATCTGGTATTATTTCTGTCACATCACTTCAGCTAGTTTTGTAACTTGGCAATTTATGTTCACTCTTTTCAAACAACATTTGTGATCCACTGTGACACAAATCACTGCAGATCCATTGGCTTTTCTTGCCTGTGTTATGTCACGCTGAGACTGCATCAAGATGCGTGACCTCCGTATCATCAAATCTAATGGCACTAAGGGATCCAAAAACCTGACGATTTAATGATACTGTTACATAAGTTTATGTCATGGAAGTCACTAAGGAGACAGTACAGAGCAACTGGAGTAGTAGATGGGGGTCAGGGGACATGGTTTCTATTCCTGAATGTTGGAGGGAGTTGCTCAGCCTTATTCATATTCTTCCTTGTTGTTTGTAAAAACTGAAGAATAATTCAAGCCCACATTGGGTAAGATATGCAAATAGAAGACAACAGATGTACAGTAGCAGTACTATATTCTATAATCACTTATTGTTTGCTGTGTTCTCTAGGATGACAAGGTGGTCAAGAAGTGTAATAACTGTAATTCTTTTTTAAAGTAACTGGATAAGAGAAGTATGCAATATCTGGGCACCCGAGCTGAAGTATTTGGGTGATGAGATGGAAGGTCTGTGAGACATCACAGCCTTCCTTTAAAGGCTTCATTATATGTTCCTCATTTCTCTAGCAGACGAAATTAATCCACCCACATACATCAAAGACATATTAAGGCAACAATTGTACTTACGCTTAGGCAGCAGCAGGAGAGCAAAAGAAGGAATTGGTGAGTTCAAGTATCTGTAACCATGCAGCCACACAAAGTTCTCTATGCTGACAAAACAGAATAGCAACCATGAGGTGCCAGTGGTGGTGACTGTCATTTGGTGGTGATTATGTCCCTGTGGAGACCTGATGTCTGCAACATTTATAGGACTGGGCTATCTGTCAGAGAGACCATTTATTTGCAGAGGCACGTTAATAGTTAAGGTGGCTGTATACAGCTTCCCCAGTCTCTATTTCAAGATTGTATTTATCATGGGACATAGGAAAACTTCATTTTCCTGGAAGACTGTTAGCCTTTATTTACTTGGCTATTAGAGCACACACGAAAGGGATACAGGATATGACATGGGACTGTACTCAAGTCCTAGCTTGCTTCTCAGAGAAGCATCTGAGGTGCCGTTTCTCTCCATGCTACTGATGTCCTGGCAGGATGTCCTTTCTCCAGAGCTCAGCAGCAGCTGGAAAGCAGGGAGTTAGCCCTCTGACAGGCACTCTGGGCTGGGTGGCAAGCAGGGGCAGCACAGCATGGGGCAGAACAGCTGAAGCTATGCAAAGGTCAGTACCTCGGCCCTAGAAGGAGACATGAAGGTGGTGGCTGGAAGCAGCAGCAAGGAATAGTTGCATTACATGCTAGTCAGGTTCTATTTTACTCTTTGCAGAAACGTATGACTTTTTCATGAGTAGCCTGCAGGTTAGGAGCAAAAGAAAAGGTGGAGATCAGACTGATCTACATGAGGGGAATGCTAAGAGTAGTCTCCTTCTTGCAGCAAGATAGAATAAAGTGTTGTTTTGTTGTTGTTGTTGTTTGTTTTTCATTCTCTTAAAGCTTGCTCCTAAGCATAGGCTCAACTCTGCTAAGTAATGGCATTACATCATGAGAAAATCTGGTAGATCTAGTTTCTATTCTTTTGGTCTTTCTAGCAATACCTACCTTATATAGTGGATTTTTTTTCCCCTAACTTGTTTCTGACCTAGGGAGATAAATTATCTGAACAGATGAGATGTACAGAAACTTCTAGCTGTAAGAAAACCAGGGCCTCTGCAAGCTTCATTCTTCTGGTGGTGTTAAGATCTACACCTTTCAAAGTGCTAGCTCTTCTCTACAGAGCAGTCTTGTAAGCTGCTACTGTCAATCTTTCAGAAAACCTCTGTCCTCTTCAATTCACAAATGATAGAAGAAGATATACCTTAGGTATTCTGTTATCTTTTCCAGATACTTTCATTAGTGCAATTCAAAGAGATGAACCTTCTTTTTATGTGTTGATCCTATTGGATGGAGCCTGGAGTCTGTATCCAACTACCTAAGCTGGAGGAAAAAATGTAAATTTTCGAAGACTTTGAAAGCTCGGAAGCTGAATTTCTATGGCAGAACCTGAGCTGTGCAAACATCTGTTACTTCCTGTTGCTGTCAAGAAATTCTGCTGGTTCAAGGCATCATTGATGCAGTCTCTTTTGTCCTTTTTTTTTTTTTTTTTTTTGGTATAAAGCATTGAATTCTTATAGCATGTTGCTGCACTTGGTTATTTATTGTTTTCCTCCAAGCACCTCTTCCATTAAAAAAGTTTATGTAAGCGTCAGATTTTGAGATTAATCTCCTCAAAGCCATGAAGTATCAAAAGTTAGCTTTTCTGGCAATACTAACTCATGCAGATCTTATGACAGACCATAAATTTAGATTCCAAAGGTCCATTATTCTCCAAGAGTACTGTTCAACTTTCCTTTGGCCTAAGATTTCCCTGCCTTTTCCATCCTTACCAAAACCCTGTTTTATTTCTACCTTCTTTGTGAAGTTTTAACTCATTTATTGCTTAATGAAGCATCTTTTTATAATACACATGCTGAAAACAGCTGTCCAAAACTGTGAGGTAACCTTAACTCTCTCTTTAATGGAGGTAATTTAGATATGTGAGTTAATTGTCAAAAATGCCTGGTGGACTCAGGCTAACTACCCTAACTACCCTAAATCTTAACTGTACTAGTTTTAAAATGACTCAGTATCACCAGATGCAAACTTCTGCTATTCTTGCAAACCTCTGTGAGTTTAGGTTTAGGTATTCTAGGTACTCTCCTATGAAAAGTATTAAGTGGTGCTATCTAGACAATGTTTCATCTCCCCCACCCTGTTATGCATATAGATATACTCATTGGAATCTCTAGAGAAGATATAATAATTTCTTCACCCTGTATTCACATTTAGAAATTACTGAACTTACATTTTTTGAACACAGAAATTAGAATATTAGTATGTCAGTGGGCAGATCCTTTAATATATACAGCTGTGAGAACACTACTGACTTCTGTCCTTCAGATAGCAGTTACATTAATCATCTACCTCTCTAAATTTTGTGGGAAACTTATGTTAATGCATAACAGACTTCTGAATTCTTAGCACAGAGCCCTGAACTGTGCTTAGCTGTGCTGGTAGGCTTTGTCCTTTTTTAGTTTTTACTGGGGATATGTTTTGTAGCAATACAGCAATGTTTTGTGATTATTTTTTAGTTATTTTTTTTAATGCTTCTCAAGAGATCCTGGCTGACATTTCCCTTTGCCTTGGTTATGCACTCTGCAGAGCTCATTATGCAATTTATTCTCCACTGAATTGTGAGCTTTCGCATAGCTGAGAGTCAAGATGACTCAGACAATTTACAGCTGATTCAACATTAAGAGGTCAATCTTTGTTTCTCCTTTACCCTTTGGGTTCTGTGGATTTATTTTCTGCCTAAGAAGGGCATTATGTATAATCTCTCTCTTGTGTAATTTTCAAGCCTACCACTTCCTTCTCTCTCTTACCCCCCCCCCCCCCCCCCCCCCCCCTTCCAGTACCTAAGTAGCTTGTCAACAGTCTTAAAACTTGTAGCCAGTAGGGCACTTGGCATAGGATGCACAAACTAGTGGCATATGAATGACTGAACTGCAATTGTATGAATTTGTGGCAATGCTGGAATGCCAACAAGGAATTAAGTGAAAAGTATTTCATGTCTCCCATTGAAGTACAGCCTTCAAAGTCACCACTTCTCAAACAGTCTTTTTTTTTTTTGTAACTTTCAAAATATATTTTTCTTTAAATCTTTAAATTATTTTATTTTTTTCTTTTTGCAATGGACCCTTAAGATATTCCACTGAATACACTAAATATGCATACTGGAGTCTGCTCTTAGACAAATAAGGATATAATGTATAGTGGTATGCTGCTACCAAATATATCTGTTGGTGCTCATTTGTGTATTTGTCCCCATTCCGCGATTTGTAATCCTCTTTAGGTATGCAGTAAGATGCCTGATAACTTTGTGCTTCAACATGAAATAAAACCAGGGAAGTGCAATATTAAAATGGCATGCAGATTTGTTTCTAATAATACTGTTATGTATTGTTGATCTCTTCTCCATGATTTAGCTCTTAACATTCTGCATAGCCCCTTAAATGCAAAATGTAGATCCTGAAAGGAATTTTTCCTGAAAGGAAAAACTACGAAGATTATGATAGCAGTTCTACCCCATTAGTAGTAATGATGATAATAAAATAATCAGCAGGTTTTTGATGATGTTTTAAGGAAATGAAAACTGTTTTACAGCAATGCCGTGCTTTGAATACCATACGTAAATGTGAACTATCAGAACAGAATTAAATACACACAGTCTTTGATGGAAGTGAAATTATACAGTGACTTAATAGGAAAAATAAAATAAATACACTTTAACTGAAAACCCCACTTGCAAAATATCCTCTACAGCATTCAGTGACTTTTGGATATCCTTGGCTTGCTGTTTTGTGGAAAGTTGTTCCTTCAATTACAGGTATCCCTTTGACTCATTTTGATTTAGGGAAAACTTGTTTTTGATTTCATGGATCATCTGAATTAGGGGCGATGATTGTTTTTGTTTTCAAATCTTGTATTCCATTAACTACTCCTGGCTTATGAGTTCAGGTACAACACAATCCCAACAGGTGACACGAAGAAGTGGTTTTAAGGAAATATGTGAGAATTGAAGGTGGGACTTAGTGAATTGCTCAGGCAGTCTTTGTCGCTATTTTTTTCCAGAACAGTATAGAGATCATCTTAAAAAGCAAGTGTCATGATTGACTATCCAATAACCTCATTCCCAAAGCAAACAAACAAAATTATTGGACCTTTTAAAATCTTGTTGGGTTCTATATACAGATCATTTGACAAAGAGTGTGCAGGGAAATACATCTCTAGAATCTGTGTGCTTTTCCTCTGTTCCAACAGACTCTTTTCCTTGGCAGAAACAGGAAAGTTTGCCTGCTTGGAGTCTGAGCCTTGTACATGCTATTGCCAAATATTGTTCAGCCTTTATTTACTGCACTGTTCATCTAAACAGCTCCTGAATAGAAATTACCTTATATAAAGGTAAAAGTCATGCTTGCACAATTCTTTTCAATTGATAATTTCTGTAGTTCATTTTAGTAACATTTTACAATAAAATATCAATGTACCACAATATGCATCTGTTCCATCATTGCTAGACAGGAGTACTCCACTGTTGGAAACAGTCCCCAAGAGAGGCTCTGGCTATTTGTGTAGTATTTTACTATCAAGAAAAGCAACACATTTTATTTGACAATGCCCTGAAAGATTAAACTTCCAGCCATATCTAACAGGATGGTAAATATTCAGAGAGAAGAGGATTTCAACACTAATCATTCACTGGGAGCAATGGAACCGTAAGAGAAAGAACTGACGCTGATGAGAAGTACTAATTGTGCTAATGAAACTTTTTAATATCTTCTACTGACAAGGCAAGCATTGGAAAGCTGCTGCTTCTTTGAAATGGATAAAGCACAGTAATTCAATAAATGTTCTTTATTTGTAATGTAATCTTCCCAAGCAATTTCTGAGCTTGGCTTTCATAAACCTGTAACACCCTAGTAAGCAATTTCACTGTAGCAGATAATTGTTTAAGTTGTTAAGCACTTGTGTAATAGAGAACCAGATGCGAATAAATGTCCTGCATGTAAGGTTGTGCTAGTCACCCCAGGAAGTACAGAAATGAGCCAGCTCCCCTTCTTTCTTCATCTTCACCTGCTGGTAATGAAAGCAATTGGAGTAGTCAATAACATTAAGTAGGTTCTATTTCTCCAGCTTCTCTTAAAGCCTTTTTTACTTATAAGAAATAGATCAAAGCACAAGAAAGCAGAAGGGAGGATAGTAAGGAAAGCAGGATCCAAGGGATATAAGGGAAACTAATCCATCAATGATTTTTTCCAGAATTGTCTCGAAGTCTGAAGAGATTTCCGGGTTCATTATTGCTCTTCTCTCTGATGCGATGACTTTTCTAGCCCTGACCATGAGAAATGTAGAAAGAAGAAATTTTCCATCATTGAGTGAATGCACTGTGATTTACCTCTCCTGCTGGCTATCCTAGAAGTAGTTCTATACATGTTGGATAGGAACTTTCCTTTGTCTGTGGGATATTTTTAGTGTGTGTAGGTATATTTTTAGATAGTTTAAGTCTTTTTTAAGTCTTTTATGTCATAATTATCCCAACTGGTTTGTAAGCTTTAATACTTTATATTGCTTTAAAACTCCCACACTAGTGATATTTTTTATGAAAGCTGAAATGAAAAGATTATCTAGAAGTATCTATTCATTATATAGATCTAGTAAGATACAGCCACCAGTGCAGGATTAAATTGCTGTGTATTAACATCAATGAACATTTCTCGTTCCTTTTTTGTCTTCTACTTTTGGGGAAGAGTTTATGACAGAAGGTCCTCTGTGTTCCCATTTTCACTACCCGTGTTTCTGGAGTTGCTAGTTGCAACCTTATTGCAAGAGAGTTGAGATATTAAACAGTGAGTACATGATTTAAACCTGTTTGGACAATATGCATTTTTTTTAGACTCATATATAATACACCATATGGAGTTTTCCTAAACTTATTGTTGACTTTAGCTGAGTAACTAAAGCCAAGATCATCTGGGAAAAATATGAAATTGTGCCTATTTCTGTGTGCCTATTATTTGTTTGCTAACTGAAATTTTATTTGTTTCTAATGGAATTAAACAGTGGACATTAGTATGCCTAATAAGCTAAATAATTTGCTTAAATCCAATTTGGATACTGTCCTAGTTACTATAGAAGCAGTATTCAGCATGCTGGATATTGGCATTGCTCAATGATGAAAAGGTTAATGCCATAAAAATTGTGTGTCCTGAGATGGCTGTATCTTTTTAGCAACCGCCCACTCCATTTCCCTAAGGTTAGTTTTCATGCCAGCTTAGTGAGAATCTGATCCTGCAGCCCTTATGTTCTGTCCTCAGATCTCCTACTGCTTTTAATTTCTCTAAATTAACAGAATTCGGGGAGGGGAGGAGACACCAAACACTAATATTTTAAAGTCTATCTCTGAGATGTACTTCATATTTACAGCATTACCACAGTGCAGTTACTTCAAAGTAAATGAACCTTCTGGCAATGTGGAGTGAGGAAGAACTGTATGATGCTTTAAGGCTGTTAGAATAAAATCACTAGGTGGTCTTAAGAGGAAAGACATACTGCTAATAGTTCTGGCAGGTATCGGTTAATCCTCTCCAAAAAGGAATCCTGAAGATATTTTATGTTCCTTGAGTGTGTCCCAGTGATATGTCCTTCTCACCCCTCAACCACTTGCCAGACCTAGGAAGAAGATCTCATATGTGGTAAGCCACACTGTTTTTGCATCAAGTTCTCCTTATGGTGTCCCGCTGTCTGTGCAAGTACAACAGTTGCCGCAGGAACTGTTGAGCTGCTATGTTTTAATCCTTTTGCCCTGGCAGGAGCCTACAGAATGTCCCACTTACTGCATTTTTCCCACAAGAAACCTGTAATTTCAACTTCTGATGTTCTTGCCGACTTTGTAAGTGTACACTTGCACAATCTCTCTCTCCCCACTTTAATCATTTTGGACACGTGATCACTTGCCACTTCCATCTTTTAGTACAGTTTGTCTGGAGTTCAGCTGATTAGCTAGATGAATAAGGCACTGAATAAGGACTTCTAAAAAGTAGTGATAAAAGCCAAAGACCTGTGCATTATCTAAACAAACATCTATTTAGTTACACAATAATTTGATGGTGTCCTCTAGTTATATCTTAAGCTTTAGCTTAGCAATTTCTTGAATATTTTAGAATATTCAGAATATTTTCTGGATATTCCAAATATTTTCAGAATATTTTTAAATGAGAAACAATCTCGAGTATGTTAGTTTATGTAAGAGCTTGAAAACTTTGGTTATTAATAATTTTAACACCAACGATGGCAAGTTACCACAAAGGATCTTCAAAAGCTGGTTTATTTACTGTTACTCTGGCTCTTTACCTTTCCAGCTGCTCCTTGTGGTTCAGGATTCACTTCTCAAAGCAGTCAAAGCAGCAAAGGTGCTCTTTTAGAAGGGACTTTTCAACTGTTGAAGTTTATTTTCTTCCTTGCTGCCTTCCTGAGTCTCCTTCTAATGCTTGTCAGTGTACGTTTTGCCTGGAAGGTGGTTATGGTGTGTAATGATGACCAGGTCAAAGGGGTAGCCTCTCAGGTTATTATTATTTATTTTTTTCAAGGACCAATCCTGTAACAAGTTTTATATAGCAGCTTATTGGAGCGTGTGTGTGTGTATATATATATATAAATATATAGGACTCTTTTTCTAGAAAGGGGAAAATTAGCAGATATCTTTTGTTGCTACCAGTGTAGGTAAGCAGATGGACAGCTTCACTGTACCAATTCACCAATTTAGAGGAAATAAGATTTTATTTTTAGATATGAATTGCAATAATCAAATGAATTAAAGTAATTGCAGTGAATCACCATTAAAATGGATTGTAGTCATTAAGATTACAAATTTGTGGGTCATAGTAAATCAGCAGTAATTCAGAGAATCGCAGAAAAAAGGTTTGAAGGGACTCCCAGTGGTCATGTAATCCACCAATTTGCTCAGCAGAGGGCTGGCTTCAGTATCAGGTCAGGTTGCTCAGAGCCTAGCCCAGTGAAGCTTTGAATATCCCTACGGATAGAGATACCTTGATAGAAGGAAAGTATCTGGATAATGATGGACGGAAGTGCATAGCTCCTCTAATGTTTGTTTTCACTGAATGATTGTATTCTTACAAATACACTTATGAGGCCTGTTCACACTGCAGGTCATGCCGTAAGCAAAGGTTGTCTCTTTAGTCCTGCTCTGAGCTTACCCTTGTAGCCAAAAGCAATATTATAGAAGTGGCTTTCTGCAGCAGGTGGGGGGCTTCTCCAAGTGCAGAGGCATCTGTCCTGCAGTGGTCACGAACCATGCGCCTTTGTGAAACACACCAGTGTGGGAAATGGCTGCAAGGCACATTGTTACTGGTCTGCTGATTGTGTCACTCATGGCTGTGTCATGGGGCTGTACAAATGCTTTTTGTCTTTGTAGCTCTACTTCTTGCCATTCGACTTCAATTTTTACTCTTCCTAGAGTTTTCTGCCTTTTCTGGATGCTTATGATCAAGCTATAAAAGAAAGGGTATTTTTCACAGCAAGGATTTGTGTGAAAACATGAATGTTACATGAATGTCCTAGTATTGAATGGAAACATTTATTGCATGTACCCTTGTAGCTGTCTGGATCATGAATGATGAGGGCTATGCCAGGGTAAAGGAGAGCTGTGTCCTGGGTGATGAGTATTATGGATTGGGCTTCAGGTATTTTTATATTTAAAAATTTCAAAGTAACCTAAGACAATCATCAGCTCTATTTCTAACTTTATTGAACAATGACCTGTTAGTGATGTATATTGTCTGTAATTCTGTTGGGTAAATTCTGTGGCTTTTTTTTTTATTCCTTTTTCTCTATTAAAACACAGGCTTAAGGTATTCTGAGCTTTTTATTTCTATGCATTTCATATGCTTTTAATTTTATGAAAGAATGGATAATATCCAACTTGGGAATGGGTTTTCAGGTGTAACGCTAATGAGAAATGTCTGGTGTAATTTGTAAGAACATAAGTAGTTCTACCATACAAGTGCTTGAGCTTATCCAGCAAGAAACTATTGCTGAGGATGTATTGGACTGCTGCCAGGATGAGCTGCATACATTTAATGATAACCAGAGCTGGAAGTATGCAGCGATTATGGTGCATAATTTATGATATTAGTCTATTTGTCTTTCCCATTTGAGAGAGAGTTAGTAAGTTGGTTAATTTAATTTTATGTACAGACTTGTGCTTGAAATTGTCTTTGGAGTCTTGTATAATTTACCTGTTCATGATACTACAGTTCAGGGCCAAGCTTGGTTATGGAGAGAGAGGACTGCAAGTTTTAATATGCAGCTGACATTGAATTGATGACTCCTCGGTGTCAGAAGGAAGACCTCACACTTCCTTGCAGACTGCCATGCCAATGTGACAGCCTAATATCTTTTGCATGCCTCTGGATGGCTTTTACCTTCTTCACCCTATGTATTTCAGAGTATTTCATTCCCTAGATGAGGAATTAGCAAAAGATAATGATGGCAAGTGTGCAGACCTAACATTTGAAGTTGTACTTCTGTTTAAGCATGCAGCTTAAAAATCAGAGGTTGCATTCATCCAGGTAGAGTCCAGGTTATAAAACATCAACCCTACAAGCATACAGAGAATGATTTTTCACATAAGTTTTTCCTGTGAATGAGCAAAGTCTCCTTCAGTTAATACAGAAGTGTATCTCCATCTATCTGGTAATGTCAGCTGTTGTTCACACATCTCTGAGCAATGTGTTTATTCTGTTTAAAAGCACTGAATAGTGCTATACTCCAGTTCTTATAGGTGACTAAACTGTAGATGATAGCAAAAATAACCACAGAAAGGTGGCTGGATTGGCTGAGCATTTCTTTTCTTCATATTTGTGTACTTTCAGACTGACAAAAGTTTCATACTGACAACACAGAATCTTGATGAGTGGGCAAACATTTACTTTCAGCACAGCCCCGTAATAGAGACATACACAATATTTAACTCATGAATTGTAATTAATTGGTCTGACTATTTACAATAAAAAATATACAAAAGAAGGCAAATTACAGCACAGCAAGACTGCCATATTCAAATGAGTGAAATTAATTCAGTAGTATGTAAAGGGAGTTTTTTGAATTGGTCTGTAAAACCTTCAGGCATTGTGCAAATGTCTGAACTAATTTTGGACTATATATAAATCTAACTGTACAGATGCATACAGTGTACTGCATCGGGCAGGTCCATGTGATTTTTTTTTCCACTTGACTGCTGCACCATGAATAAGTTAGTGCTCTGCTTATGTCACCTACTGATTCATTAATCTGTTGTATCAATAGTCCAAGGTATTGTTGATTAACTCTGAAGGGGGGGAGGTTCCTTCATCAAAAGAATTGATAAGAAGGTGGGTGAATATTCTGGGTGAATGAGATAAGTATGTTTATTCCTAAATCTTAAAGTTATTTGTATTATTTTTATTGAACCAATTACGCCAAAGATTGCCAGGTTTGCAGACAGTTTGTGTAACACTGCAGTACTGAAAATGTGTTTGCCAATGATGATCACTTTGTATCTGTGGTAACAATTTTGTAAGTGGTAGGCTTTTTCCTGGGTTTGATCTTAGGTTAGATTAAATAATCTTTGTTAGTGTATTCAAATGTCAGTGTTTAGTTTCATTTCACATTGACAAAAGAGTATTCTGTATTTTTTTTGTTGTTGTTGTTTTGACAGCATGGTAGTAGAAGTGCTAATACAGGCTTTAGTTTTCAAGATTTATAGGGCTGTGGTACATAACGTGCCTCTGGCATCCCAAATTTGCTGTTCTAACCTATGAGGAACTTGCATGCAATAATACTTTTCCTTAATGTGAAGATAGCAAGCAGTTTTATGAAGACTAATTATCTTATCGATGTAAACACTGACTAGGCAACTAATGTGCTGTGACTGCTACTCATTATATCTAACTCAATCAATTCATTGTTGCCTTGTCCTCCTCCTCATTTGTTTCATCTCCATCTGCTTGTTCCCTCATATACTTGTACTGCATTGTATGAGGTCCCCAGGCTTAGCAGGGCAAAATGTTGCCTTCTTTGGAAATAGGGTCTAGCTCTACATAATACTGCAATACAAATGCAGTATTAATGCTTATGCTACTGCTACCTTGCCTTTTTCTTTTCCTCCCTGTGTGACTCATGAGAATCATAATTCCTATTTTGGAGCTAGATTAGTGATGTGCAAGTGAAAGTTAAGAGTAAAGTTGATCACGTCTCGCTGCAGCCCTTTAAAAGATGGGTGCTAGTCTAAGATAGTCCTCAAAGCTTGTTTCATTATTGTGCAAGTGATATCATCAGAAGTTGGTATTTCTCAGTATGGAATGAATGGCACTTTCAAAGGATGATTCATCCTGCCCTATGTAGTAGAGCTTAGTCACCTACTGGAGTTGTCTCTATATGTGAACTACATATTAAGACCATATGAAAAGCCTAGTTTAGGTGTTTAACTTGTCCGAATCACATTGAGGGTGTTCTGGGGCAAGACCCCGTTTCTGATTCTATGCTATGCTCCACCTTCTAGCAAATGATTTTCCTCTTGCATTATGATGGTCCTATAAACATAAATTTGAGTAGTAGTTTCCCCTGGATTTAGCATTTTAATCACTGTTGGATGAAATTTGTGGAAAAAAAAATCCTCTATTGCAGATATTCCTTTGCTTCCCTGATTATTCTGTGGTCAATGCTCTTCTAAAGTTTTTATGTAAGTCTCCCTCCTACTATTTGACAATTTTGCCTGGATAAGCCAGAAGGTCTCTAACAATTCAGTTCATTCTGTCTCTTCCCTGCTGCCATATTATCAACATAGATGCAATATTCCCTTCTGAGTAGGCTGGTTTAATGTAATATGGAGATGTAACAGGGAAACATCCAGGGGATTGCCAGATGCTATCACTTTGATAAGGCAGGAAAGAGAAAGGAAAAAACAGTGGGATGATTTGATATCAATTCTTGTTCTTCTTCCCATTGGGAAAGCTTAGAGTTGACTGTATTTCTTTACTGCCTTCTCTCATAGCAATATTTTATAGCTAGAACATTTGGAAAAAAGTGATGATGTAAAGCACATGAAAGGTTAGTGAATTTGTTTTCAAATTTGAAATATGTCTCTGTTATGAAGGTCATGATTTCAGAATATTACAAAACATTGAAGGTTTCTCTTTGTCTGTACTGATCTACGTTGTGTTTCTTGAGCTGATATTTCACTTAAAATTAAGCAGCGAATGAAAATAAGATAAAAGTATTAGGACTATCAGGGGAACTTCTGCTCTGAGATGAGTGGAACTATTTCCAAGAAAGTTAGTTTCAAAACCCGTCTGTCTGTCATCAAAGTTTCAACTGACGATTTTACCAATAGCCTTCTGAAACAAAAATTGTTGGTTCTGGGCTTGTATTTCTACTGTTCTGCTGTCATTGTGCATCACCGATACAAATCAGCAGGGAATACTGTAATTGTGGAATATATTTAGCTGACTGCATTAGTCACGGGGGATTGTGTTCTTGTGCTTCTGTTTTGGTTTGATTTTAATACATGCTTGCATATTTAACTGTGCAACCAATAAATATCATGTTCATTATAATATAAAGAGTAGCTCTGGCATTACTTGATCAGCTAACTGCATATTCATGAATGCAAGCCATTGATGTGCAGGCCACACTTATAAAGTATGTTTGCAACAACGGGAATTTGTTTATGAAAATTAAGATAAATATTCTCATAAAATAAATATTCTCAACATATAAATATGAAAATTAAAATAAATATTTTATTAAATATTAAATATTATAGTCTTTTTGCCTTTCATAACACTCCAAGCATTGTTTAGAGGTTGGACCTGCCTTACCTATGTATTCCTAAGCATTTTATAAATTCATTACTGTAACAAATTGTATTCTACATAGTGCAACAAACAACTTCTATGAAGAGAACGGCAGCAAGCATCAAGTCCACATATGTTTTTTAACTGGTGCAAGTAAGACAGAGCCTATTCCAAATTTTAAATTATCAGCTACAAGAAACTAAGCCTTTCAGTTCTGAACCAGTCATTTGGCAATATGCAAATAAACTAACATGCCATTAAAAATAACAAGGGCAATGACAGAGCAAGAAATCTTCCCTAGTCTTTTATATGCCCTATTAGTGCCTTTGGGAATGCTGCGATGGTTGTGCAATACTGCCAGAAATACCAATCTAGCACTGTATATAGGCACAGGAGAAAAAAATTTTGTCTCCTTCCAAGCTCTGAGAAATTGCCCGTACAGAACCACTCTGTGTCCCATGTATGTTATTCTGGAAAGTAATAAAACAGACAAACCAATCTGTAGTGTCTGTTAACATGGCAGATAGGGAATCTACGTTAGATTGCATCATCCAGACTGTGCATGAATATCTACAGGTCCACAGTCTGATGCAATCCATTATAAAAGAGGCTATATGATAGCAGATCTTGCAGCTTGGGAGATGTTGCTAATAGTAACAAAAGCAGATAGTAGATGGGCATACAGTAACTTTAAACAGCTTTCTCCATGCAATTTTTAGACTGTTTCACTTAGTCAGATATGCCAATAGGTAAATATTTGGGGGCAAAAAGGAAAATGCATTCAATATATGCAAATTCACAGTTACTAATATCCACTGCAGAAACAGTCACAGATCTACAGGGGTTTCAAAGAGGGGGAAAAAAAAATAAATTTTATCTACTTTCTGCTTTAAATTTTTTTTGGAATCTGGTCATCCACCCTGTAGTTGAGCCCCTTGGTATTCAGTGAGGCAACCTGACTACTTTTCTCACATGATGATCTTTGCACTAAAAATCGGAGTTTGGAGAAAGAGAATAATTAATTCCCTTAATTCCTCAGTGAAGCATCAAGTCGACCATTATTTTTGAATGAAAAACAGAGCCTGACATTTATTTATTTATTTATTTAAGTTTCTTTCATCAATGATCTGAGTCTTCTGTCAATGAAGTTGACTTTAAAACTCCTCTGTGACTTAAATCCTGTGTTCTTTGGTTTGCAGTTCTGTTAGCAAGTTCCCCTGTAGTGTCTGAAGCATGGGACACTAGATTCAGCCAAATAGATGTATTCCTGCCTGTTGCACCACACCATGTATTTGAATGACTGGAAGTCTAAATAGTGTCACTTGTAGAGTAAAAGAGAAGCATGAACAAAGTCTCCCTTCACTGTAATGCTTCTTTAAAAAAAAATTAATAGTTTGTGCTTCATTTAATGGCATTCAGTATATACTTGATATAATATTTGTCATGTGTATCTGCACAAAAGACAGAGCACTCAGGATACGGATGTGTTCCTGTACAGGCAGAAGTGTTAGCAATTTCTTTTAGCCTTAACAAGGGAAGGCCAAGGGTATTTCTTACATCTACTAAGGCTGCAGAGAAGAAAGTCAGATTCTTCTCTTTATGTTTCCAGACACAGGAGGAGGGGCAGTGGGCCCAGGATGGGATACAGGAAATTCTGGTTTAGAGTATGGAAAAATTGTTTTACGTATCAGTGGTTGGCCATGGAAACTTCTTGTCCAGGGTGGTTGTGGAATCTCCGTCCTTTGAGATATTTTACAGGTGATGACGTGGTCCTAAGCAACCTGATCTAACAGGACCTGCACTAGCTGGTTTGACTACGTGACCTATAGAGTCTTTCTAAAATCCTTCAGGGATTTTGAAAGTTGCTTCACAGCACTTTGTAAAGCAGGACTTTGTCCTCTAATTCCTATGTGCAATAGTTCCCTTGGAATATCTATAAACAGAAGTTGGCTTGTAATAGACAGCAAAATTCAGAAGTATTTTATTAGCTAGATACTGGAACTTCATAACTCAGCAGTGTACTACTGTACCACAGCCATGGCAATCCTGGGGCGCTGTCAGTGCTCCTCTGGGGCACCTACCTAAATACAGCTCAAGAGCCAAGTGCTGCTTGCTGCAGTTCTGCTGGTGGCCTTGGCCTTTGGATCAGGCCTCATAAGCTGGCAGCGTGGCTCATTGCGTGCAACCTACAGGATGAAATTAAGGTTTTTACATGTAGGGTAATGGATAGTAGACTTTGCACTAAAGAAGTGGGGAAAATAAACTCTGTGCTAGGCAGAATTCACCACAAGATGTCTCATGTCTCACTACATATAAATTACAAAGGTACGGAGCTATCCAGTTACAGTTGGTGAACACAAGGCAAATGGCATGGTTTGGGTTATTCTGGGGAGTATGCTAAGAACACACAAAAATAGAAGTGGAATCCAGACACGAAGAGTGTGTTCTTCAAGAGCCAATTAAAAATAGATACATGGAGACTAACATCACTGAAGGTGAACACAGCTCTCCCAAAGGAGGAGGAAAGCGAACAGTTAAGGCCAAAGTACTGCGCTGGAAGAATGAAGACACGTTATAGAACAGGGCTATCCGCTCCCCTTTGCTACTTCCACCAGCCTTTAGTGAGTAAGCCGAGGGGAATCTTTCAGGCCGAGGCATCTCTTACAGGCTGTTACCATCCATAGCACATTTTGGCATGTGGAAGGAGTACCTTTAAGGAACTTCTGAGCTGTTGGCTTTTGGAGGGCAGAGCAGCCCCTATGCAGGTGGAGCCGTGTCCGCTCTGGCCACCGTGTATTCTCGGCGCTGTGCCCGTGGGGATTTCTAAGTGGAAGGCTTTTGGGGTCACCTGGGTGATTTCTCCCAGCGCTGAAACCGGCTCTTCTCCTCGCCGGGGCTGCTGCTAGGGCCGTGACCGCCTACTGCCCAGCCGCCCCTTCTCTCTGTGGCTGTTCAGTGAAAGCTTTGGCCACGACTCCCTTCAGCAGCCCCCCGCACCGCAGAGCATCTTTCCATTTAGGCGCCGGCCGAGGTGCGGGGGCGCTGCCGTGGCGCGGAGGGAACGCTCCGCTGGGGCTCCCCGCCGCCTTCCTCCCCCTCCTCCTCCTCCTCCTCCTCCTCCTCCTCTCGGGCCGGGTCCCGGCGGGGCGGAGCGGAGCCGCCCCTCCCGCCGCCGCGCTCCGCCCGCCCGAAGCGGTGCCGGTGGCGGTGCCGGGCCCCCGCCCGCGGTGGGTGCCGCCGGGGAGCGGGGCTGCCGCGGCCGCCGGAGCCCCCCGTCCATGCGAGTGCCCTCTCCGCTCAGCAGCATGCTTTACTTCCAGATGGTGATCATGGCAGGGACCGTGATGCTGGCTTACTACTTCGAGTACACCGACACCTTCGCCGTCAACGTGCAGGGCTTCTTCTGCTACGAGGGCGCGTACCGCAAACCCTACCCGGGCCCGGAGGACAGCAGCGCCGTGCCCCCGGTGCTCCTCTACTCGCTGACGGCGGGCGTGCCCGTGCTGGTGGTAAGCAGCGCCCCGCGCCGCCGCCCCGGCCGCCGGAGGGATGGGGGGACCGGCCGGGGGGCAACGCCGGCGGCCGGGGGGCTCCGGGGAGGGCCGGCGGCCGGGGGGGCTCCGAGCCCCGGCCGCTGCCGCCCCCCGCCGCGGCATTTATTTTTAGCGCCCGTTTATGTAAGGGCCCTGCCCGGCTGCCGGCGTGCAGCCTCCATCGAAGCGTGCGGCGGTCGCAGGTACGGGGACTACCCGGGGAAGCCCGGCTGCTGGCAGCCGTAGGGTGATGTTTCACCCAGAGCTAATTAAAAAAAAAAAAAAAATCCTCTGACGGTTCGTTTGTTTGTTTATTTTGAAAGTAGGCTGACCTGTGAAAGGAGCAAGGAGCAGTTCTGCTTGATTTAGTCGGTTCCGTATGTCACAGTTACCGATGGGGGTGCAAACTAAACCTGGGTCTCTAGTTTAGTACGATCTTCTGTCGGTCTTGTTTAAGAAGATATATCTAAAATGAGTCTTATTGGTTTTCTTCGCTTCGGGGAAAAAAGCTACAAGAGAATAGCTGAATGCACTATTTGCGTTGTCAGATAATGAGAACATTAGCATCATTTAATAATCCCTGACCATCCTGTGGAGCAAAGACTGGGCGGGGGGGAATGAGATGGGAGTACTGAACCATCAGGGATGGATTATATACAGACTCAGCAGGTGCACACAGTTACACGTACACAAACTCCTTGTAAAGAGTTTGCTTTAATGAGCTGTTATCATTACAAATCAAAAAACCAAACCCCTTTACGGTAAGAGGAGGCCTCTTAAGGTAGTGGTTATTAGTTTCACTGATTCATTCCTTTTCAGGAAATTATCTAAAATATGAGAACAGAAAGCTTCATCAAGCTGATACTGTGGTTAACTGCAGACACTTCTGTTGTGCACCAATGTCTCAGATGGCATCCACTGTGAAATCTCATGCACAGCCTTAGTGTTTGAGACATCAGGCTGTATTGGGATAATTTATAGCAAGTTTGTTCTTTTTTTTTTTTTTTTTTCCCCTGGGGAATGACTTAATCTTTAGCAAAAGATGTCACAACTATTTGGTTCAGTTTTTCTTTCTGTTACAATATCTGTTAGTTGACCATTTTATTTATCTGTTTTCTTGGTCTTTTTAATCCTCAAATTCTGTTGAGATTTTAAAGTGATTTTTGTTGGTAGTATTTTTCTGTTGCGCGTGGCACTTGTACTTTTAATTATATTTCTTCTGTTTGGCTTAGGACATTTTATACAGTGTGTCGGATATTTATGATGAGCATCTCTTCTTCCTAATGTGTGTCAGCAAAACGGATTGGTAGTTTCCATTCATTTCCCGGGTGTTAGATGATTACGTCAGAGAAATCTCCAAGACATTTTGGCTTGGCAGTCTTGTAATTAGCCTTGGTAAATACCTAATAATGGAATTTAGCGATGGTTTACTGTTCTTCCTCTCCCTGTTCCACTTCCTCAGGCAAATGAGATGCATCGGTTGGTCACGGCATGGAAAGTCACATTGCAGGTGACTTTTGCACCTTTTATTTTATTTTATAAAATGTAGACTTTGGCCTTGGGGAGGTCTCCTGACTTCAATAGCACGAAATCTAATCATTAACATTATTAAATAAAGGAAAAAAAATTCAGGCTACAGGCAAAATTCTGTTCTGACTCTCCAAGGGCAATCCTCCCATGCTTCGTGTTTCCATGGGATAGCTCTTGCTCAATCAGGCAAGGTATAAAAATTGGCTTTCATTGAAAGAAGCAGTGAAGGTGATACTTCTTCACCAAAGCTACTTGTATGCTTTTAGCGGTAGTGAAACTCCCTTCCCAAGATTACACAGGGGTGAATTAGATTCTGTTCTATTCATTTCTATCTAATCTATGGAGGTTTGAACATATGTGCTCTGTGTATTTTTTTCCTATAATTGAAACATGAAAACAAATGCGACAAAGATGTTCTTCTGTTTGTAAGGATGCAAAGACAAACCTATGGAAAAATGTATTTATACAAATGAAAATATACTCGTGTTTGCAAAATCACTGTTGTTGTGGAAAATAGTTTATTAAATACTATGATTTGTGGGAGTGTTTCTCCAAATTTTCCTCTTTCATTCCGTTGTTCTGACATAATGCTATGTTAGTCCAAAGCTTCTATCTAGCTGTACCATTTTGTGTAATATTTATTTATTACTTTCTGTTAGCTTGGCATGTGGAGTTAAATGCTCTTTCGGGTGCTTTGAAATAGAGTATCAGAAAGTCTTTATCTTGATGTTCAGGGTAACTAACTTTTTATTGAATTGGGGCTTGTCAAATTGGAGACAGGATATGCTTCAAGGTAACCCAGGTTCCCTTAGTATGACTCAATGATGGGCTCCTTTGCATTGAATTTTATTCAGGTTGCTCTAGAATGAGAATAATTGGATTTTCCAAGTGACTGTCCTCTTCCCACATACCTGCTGTTCAAAAACTGAAAAAAATAAAGTGCCAGTAGCAGGATCCATCTTGGTAAGCATCTCATCAGTAATGGGTGTCTTACTGCTGTGAGGCTGGCACACAGCTGCTCATCCAAAACTCCTGTGCCACAACTGAGCTACAGTAGCAGACTTGTCCAGCCATGCAGTCAAGTGTCCACACACAGGGCAAAAACATGCACGTGCTGAGACGTAAGTAATGAGCTGGGTCATTTGGCAGGGATGTATCTGCAAGCACAACGCTAATCCTGAAAATTTTCAGGTTAATCTTTCAAATGGTGCTGCCTAGTAACATGCTCCTGCAGCATTGCTGCCACACTTCCATTCTTGAGTCCATCCGCTTGGCCTTCATTTCTGCCCCCTGTCATCCCAGGGTAGATGCAGCTGGTTGTCAGTCATAGATCTGCAGGATTTTGAGCAGGCAAATGGAGTCCTTGCACAGTAGCAGAGATTGCTTGCTGAACTGTAATGCTTGACTTGCAGGTGCTTTGCTACAGGGAAGTGAAACTGGGGCTAAAGGAAAGGAGTTTCATGCTCTGCACTTGGGGCTTACAGAATTTGTATATCTATAGTCTTTTGTCTAATATTTCAAATATCCCTTGGGTCATGTAGTAGCTAGAGAGAAGATAACTTGTTGAGCTATTCACTTCAATAGTAATCAATTTATTGTCCACGACTGCTTGAAGTCCCTATAACTTCATAGGTATAACAGCAACTGTAGAAAGCCTGTAGAGAGATCCAGCAGTCGTCCTGCGGGATGAAAAGAGCTTCTTCCTCTCCCTCTTTCCAGATGGTTTCCAATCTTTTAAGCAGGATACATTACATCATTGGTTTTCAATCTGTGTTCTGTGATGGATTATCTCTGAGCGGTATATGCATCTGTTAAATCTGTAGCTATGAGTTCTTCCACTGGAGAATTTTGAGGGCCTGAATGTTTTTGTTGTTGCTGTTGTTGTTTTTTAGGCTGAAAATAAAAGCAGCTTGTCATGTAACAAAACATATGCTCCATTCCAATGCTAGGCTATTATTTGTGGAAGGTCTCCTAAGTCCTACCTTCAGGCATAGCTAAAGTAGTGCCTTGAGTGAGTGGATGTGTTTACATCAGCAGTCTTAGGCAGACTAACAGTAAAATGTTCTGCAAAATGGAGAAGGGGTTGAAATTGCTATCAGAAGAATGTAAAAGCCCTAAGTAGGAGATTCCATGGTGGAAGACAGACTCCCACAGAGGCAGTACTCGCCATGCGCTCAGGTCCTCCCATTTGTCTTTGTGGCTCAGGTTGAGAGAGGAGTGCTGTCTGAGCATTCCTGTGCTTTTACTATCTGCGGCAGTGATAGCTGGAATTCTCAATACTTTTTTTCTTTTAAATCAAATGTGAGGGTAATGAGCAATGTGCTCTTTATTTGAGTCTACTCAAATATTCGATAAGAAAGAAGTGGTAGCTGAGAGCTCAGTGCTATTTAAGCCATTTCCCAAAGTGCCACTTTTTGCTCAGTAGGCTGGTTGCTTTTTTAGACTTCTTATGACAGATGTAGCTTGGGAAATATACGTCAGTGTAATCCTTTTGCTTCCAGTTAGAAATGATTTGTAAAACTGCTTCAGAATCTAGAGAGTGATCAGGTCTGCATTACTTCTTTCTGATAGATCTTACTAATTTTTACCTCTCTAAAATACTATTATCTGTGCTCAAGGATTCTGTCAATGGCTACATACACTAATATGCATCACATAAAATGGAAAAAATATTTAAATAAATGATTGGTGTAAAACTCAATGTATAGGACCTATGATGTATGCTGACTGGTTTATAAAAGCCAGGAGGAGATAATGACACATTTTCATTAAGATATGTAAACAGTTTTATTATGCTAATGATGTTTGTTTTTATTTCCAAGTAACAAACAGATGATTATAGCACTTATTCATAAAATATACACTTTTATGTGCTTAGATGAATTCCTAGCATATTCATATATTCTCTGTAAACCAATTAGAGAATGATTTGTTTTAGCATAATCCTCTTAATAACATCATGGAAAAAAATATCTGCAATACAGGCAAAGTACTGTATTGTATTTTTTTAAGTAGACTGGATGAATCTTTAAATTGGCACATCCCAAGCAAGGAATGAATGTAAAGAAATCAGACGTTCAACCTTCACATTAGCTTTAGTCAGTATTTTTTTTCCTGACTGAACATTTGAGGAAGGAATTTTGAAGCATGGCAAAAAAAGACAGAAGTGAGAAATGTCACATATTGAATTTACTGTATCCTGATGCTTTAAGAAAAAACAAGATAATTCTGTGAATAATGAGAAAGAGAAGCTTCCTTTTGAAGAATCAGCACAGATTTCATGTCTCTCTTCTTCAGTGTCTTTGCTGATCTCTTGGTAGATCCAGGCCTGAGCAGCTCAAGACTGTAGTTGAAGGATGTGCAAAGACCTGAAGGAGATGCGCTGCTTGTTTCCAGCATGTAGATAGGGCTGATATGATTGGGCTTGTGTCTGTTTTCCTCTTCCTTTTTGAACCTGCTAGTTCCTATTTTCCTTCTTGCACCTATGATTCCATGTGCTGTGGCATCAGGGACTGATCTGATTTTGTCAGACTGCGTTTTCAAAATGTTCTTGTCAGAGTAGCCTTTAGTTAAGCTGTAGAGTTCACTTTGAAATTACTTTACTCTGATATAACTTAGTGTTGTACATGAAAAAGGATGCTGGCTTGGGATCCATGGCTGGGACATCAAAACATTCTGTTATCTGTTTGTTATAACTTAAGGGAAAAACACAACTTAAAGTTCTGAAAAAGAAATATTTCTGGAAGCGTCCTCTGGGAATTTGCTGTGCCAGGAATCTGAATTTCCTTCATACCTGAGAACTTCAAATGCTTTTCATTCCTGACCTCAGGAAAAAAAAAAGCAACACCTTCACAAATGTTTTTTCCATCTATTTTAGGCTGAAATTTTCTGCTTCTTGGCTGATACCAAGTTACTTTAGCTTCTGTGGACACTTTGATACTATTGGAAAAAAACAAAGCATGGGGGCAGAATAAAAGAATTTTCTCCTGTTCTACTTCTTGAAGTACAAGTGGTTTCTGTGCATCCTGAAGGAAACTAAGCTGTTTTGTCACTTCTGCCAGAAAGAAATCATGAAAACTTGATAGATAAATAATGCAGGGATGCACAGTTGTCAGCAGCTCTGTGTTACAGGGCAAAAAAAAAATCTAAGAATATGTAGTGAGGTATTCAAGTGTTCATTTTTATATGCATCTTCTAGAGCAAAGTAAAGGAACATCCAGCCTCATATAAATTGGGTACACCAATTTTGTCCTCTGCAATCAAATAGAAAGGGTTTTCCTTGTGTGAGGTACTGTCTTCTGCCTCTTGATATGTAACCTGTGTCAGTAGTCCTGGAATATCTTTGGTTAGCGAGAATTTATTTGTGTGTCCTTCTCTTGCTGGCACATTTGACAGCTGTGAAGACTTTATGTGAAGAAGTGATTGCCAGAATACTTTGTTTACTCTGTGATCAAGTTGTTCCTGAAGGGCCCTTTTGTTCTCTGTCATCATAATTCTCATTCAACCTGTGTGCACAAGTTCAACCTTTTTTGTTTGGTAGTCTTCTTCCTTCATTTTCACATTATTATTATTGCTGCTTTTATTTTTAATGTGCAAAAGTTGGGGACTTAAGAAAACCACTTTTTTGGAAGGGAGGAAGGCTGGCAGAAGATGTTGATGCTGAGAGGCTATTTATATCGTGTTCTCCCTTTGTGAAGGGATAATTGCATTGCAACTTTACTTAAGAATAAAAAATAAATCACACTGTTAAGGTCTGCAGTAACTTTGTGTACCAGATGTCAGTATTGGCCTTTTGGGGCACATAGCAAGACAAATACATGGTTTGATAGTCTGATGCTGTTTTTATCCCAGCATATGACCACTAATCCAACAGAGCTGTAACCAGGAGAAACAATAAAAGATTCAGAACCATTGTGTGTTTTTTTCCACAGTCCTTCTTTATCTGTCTGTCTTCCTCTTGTGCTGTGATGGCTTACATGAACAGTGCCTGCAGAAGTAATGTTTGTACTTCCAATTGAATTTATAATTTCTGCTGTGTTTGCTATGCACACAGCTTACAAACACTAACAATCTCAGGTCCATATGTTTCATCCCTGGATGGACTCTGGATGTAAAGTGGCAAGCAGATGTGAACAAGGCGGACAGGGTTCTGTTTGCAACAGCTGAATGCCTGCTTGTCCTATAAATGATGCACTTATGTTTAAGTGAGAAAATGTTAATCCAACTGATCCTGCACCATACGATTGGGGAATTTGTATGCATTGTTTATAATCTGAAATAGTAGGCTTGAAGTAATAATCAGTTGCTACACCAAGCAGTTCTTGCTCAGTGTACATCATACAGGATTGAAGAGATTGGTGTCCATATGATGCAAAATAAATGACCAGCAAAGTAGAAACGTAAGTAGCTTTAGTTGTGTTTTTCAGCCTTAATCACTGTGATTTTTTTTAAAAAACAAAACAAATAAAAAAAAAAAACCTCTACAATGTTCTTGCAGCTTCTCTCAGGTACATTGAAGTGCTTCATGGCCTTGGTTTCATCATGAAAAGGTTCTTATTTAGCTAAGGTGTTGTACCGTGTAGATTATAAGTAAATAGCCGAGCTGAGGTGGATATACCACATCTCCAGTACTCAGAAAACATCCCGTGGCGTGCTGTTTTAATGATGAATATCCTTTCTGAATATACTAGTCTTAATACTCATGTACATACTCAGTACAACAAACCTGCAGTTGAAGAAGTAGAAAGGCAAAACAGCATTTTCTACCTCTGATCAGCAGCAGCCTTGTTTTGTTCGGATCACTTCACCTGGCCTGCAGGTGTGAATATAATTATATATAATGTAAAGCATTAAGAAAACTGCGGAAGAAAAATTACTGGATATAATAATGTATTTCAAAGATCTACTTGTAATCTAGTAATGTTTTTCAGTACCTCTTCAAAATTGAATCTTGATCCTGGATGCTAGTTCCTGGTTAGGAGGCACCAAAAATCTAAAAAACAAACAAACAATCCCTTGGTTAAACTCTAGTGAAAAATCAGTAAGCTGTGAATTCAACTTCTACTTATCATTCTGGACAACATACAGTGTTACCTATAATTTTGCATGTATTTTACTAATGTATCATAGTTACCCAGTATATTATATCATTATATTATATATTAATATTATATATAATAATTATATGGTACTCAATTAATATGTTATACATATTTATTAATGTACAATTAATTATAAATGCAATATGAATGCGTTCTAAAGGTTTTCATCTTATGGATAGCATTTTTTCCTTCTCTACAAATATTACTTGTTGCCTGTCAACTATGTAGAGTCAAGGAGTATGTCTGAAAGCATTCATTGCTAAACTAGAGTATTTCTGGGGGAGAAAAAAAATAAAACTAGTAAGAACAGAAGTCAGCCCAACAGTATGCTGTTTTGATTCTTTTTTTTTTTTCTTCTCTATATAACGTAACATTTTAAACCATTGGTTGTTTTAAGCTGGTATTTTTCATGCTGTCTCTAAAGGGATTTGAGTCTTTTTTTTTTTGTCATTCAATCTCTGAATAATATTATGATAATTTTATTTGGTCACTTTGTAGTTTGTTTCTTTGTAAATCAAGAATTAAGTACACAAATCAGTAAGTGGAACTCGGCTTCACAGGGATTTCTGTGACCTGTCCATACCAATTTAGGGCTCAGACATGACTGAATTAATTCTGCTTAAAGATTTGTTAATTATGGGTCAGCTGAGCTGCAGTAACCAACCGCGTGCCAACCTGCAGCCTAGGGGGAGGATGAGGTGAAGTATTTTAGTTTGATCTGCTTTAATTAAGACCAGCCAATACATACTGCCTGTTTGGATGTTACAGGGCAGGCGTGTGGATTGTCTGTTAATGTGGCTCTGCTGACAAGTGGGGGTGCCTGTGGTCGAACTGCTGCTGGCTGGTGTCTGACTGCGCAGTCAGGCAGTTATAGCACATGCTAGTGGTTTGATTGTATTTACATAGTTTGAGCTTAGTGTTCAGAGCCTCTCCACATCACACTTTCTGCTTCTCCTGCTCCTATGGTGGGTGTTCTTGGACCCGTCTGGTGTATCTGGGCTCTGCTATGAGGCTGCTCTCAAGGCTGTGGCTGTTGCGTGTTCAACAGGCATGAGTCTGAGCATCTGAGAGGCCCAAGGGAGGAGGCAGGAGCTGGGGCTGCATTGTGTGCCACAGGTACGCTTGTGTGAGTGATGCTGAGGATAGCCTAGCCAATACGGTCCTCCTTGCCAAGTGCTCATGCTCAGCTGATGTCAGCATTTCAGTTACTCACAGGGACTCTTTCCAGAACATTTAGCAAAGGCAGAAGAGATCTATCTGTAGGCAGACTGACCTTGGGGTATGTAAGTAGTCTGTGGACATTTGCAGCTGGCAGATTGAATGTCCAGAGCTGGGCTGTGAGCTGTGTCAGGCTTTGACTTGTTAGAAGGATCTGGCCACCCAAGCATGATGTAGATTAAGACTTTACTGCCTTTCTGTCAAGTGGCAATTGTCAAACTAGGCTTCTCTGTAAAGCACTTCAAGATTTATGCATGGAAAGAATTACATGAGAGCTAGGTATGTACTAATTGTTAATTAAATATCTTGGTATTCAGTGCTACCTAGAATAGTAGGGCTTTCCTGAGATGGAACAATATATGTGAATGAGCATGGTGCTGATAGAATCTTTTTATGGAGCCATTGATTGAATTGCAGTTTTACTAGGTATTTCTTTTGTTTATGAATTCAGTTGTGATGGCTGTGTGATTTCTACAGTGGAAGAAATCATAAAACAGAGTCTATTTCTGAAAAAAAAAAGATATATATATATATTTTAAGTATGTGAGTGTGCATGCACAACATGCAGTCAGAAAATGATCAGATTTAGGTGGTTGGTTTATATCCATAATTTAATTTACATTTTTAATCTAGAATGCCAATAGGAAAAAAAAAATCCTGAAAGAATTCCATTCACCACACCAGAATAACTAAGAAGGTTGTTCTGTTACTGAACAGGTGATAGCACCTTTCAACACAGCATGCTTTGAACTGTTTCTAGCGAAAGCTTAAATTTCTCAAATAATGAGAGATTATATCCAACACTGATTAAAAACACAATATATGTAAATACATTTACATAACAACTATGTATTTTATCAAATACTCCTTTATTGTCTTCACAGAGAAGACAAATGCCAGCTCTTACAAAGCCTGCCTTGAAGAAAGTAGTGTCAAAACTTCGCAAGATCTAAAATTGTTAAATAGATTCATTCATCCTTAAAACACTTCTCTTACCACTTGAGCTTTTTTTGGAGATATCTGATAAAGCCAGCAACATGTTTAGTATTATTTTAGAGTTCTATGCAAAGGAGTTGATCCTTGTTAAGGTAAACCAATATGCACTATTTTATGAGTGGAAGGAAATACAGGCACATATTGACGAAGAGTAGCTGGGCTTTTTTTTTTTCCTTTTTTTTTTGGCTTATAGACTTTGCAGTTAGATTTCAGAATACCATTGCATGCCTAAAAGAGCTGTTTTTATACTCTGCTGTCTTCACAGCAAAGTATACAATCCCCCCTCTGTCTTGTAGGCATTTCCTGTACTAGGAATTTTTTGCTAAAATTTCCCACTCTTGCTGCTCCTGTTTCAGCTCATTGGCTGCTGTGCTAATGAGGGCACTTGGGACTTCCTCCTAATTCAAGCACTGCATTGTGTAAACTCCTAAACAGGGTCAGACAACATAGTGTTGCCAGCTGCACATCTGCAGCCATCTGGATTTGTGGCAAAAGCACTAAAATAGACATTGTGTAGCAGAGGTGAAAGAGCGATGAGAGTGGTGCAAATCGTATTTGCACAAAACTGTAAAGTAAATGCCCCATATTTGATCTGCAGTATATACAGAATCATTATTGAGATGTGGCTTTTACATTAATACGTATCAAATAAAGACAAATGGGATATGCTCTGTGAAGAAGCTTGCTGCCTCATTCCCTACAATTGCACTGTTACACGAAGAGATAAATAATCATTAAAGCCTCTGATACTCATAAACAGTTCTCTGCTCCCATTTCTGTGTCTTCATTAAGATTCGGTTTCTAATAAACATTGCTTGAATATATCCATTTATTACAATAACAATCTTAAGGAGAAATAATTGCACACGGTCAAATTACAGCTTTCAAGACTGAAGACAGAGGGTCAGGTGAATGGTCAGGATTGTTTTCAGTTTGTGCTTATTAGTTGTTTGGGGGGTGCCTAGATGAGGGATTTCTCTTTTCCTTTATGATCCTTTCTCACTCATCAGCATCTCTAGTGTCCTTTCCTGTGTGTCTCTTGAAGTCAGTTCAGGTTTGGAACTGTTTCGTTCGTTTGGACTGCATGTCATGGAATGGTCAATACAAGGTGTGGTCCCTATTTTGCTTTGAAAGCTTTTGTTTCTTCATTTGTGTGTTGGCTTTCATGGGCACTAGAAATACGGGTTTGCTTACTAGGTAGTTTTACTGCTGTTTCTATGCTGAATGTAAGTATTTTGTACAAGTGATGTGAGAGCTCAGAATGAAGTCACAGTTCTAGATAAATGCTTTGCATGCAATGGTTTTTAAAGTGTTTTAAACTCGTTTTTAATGCCACCTGGATCCTTTGCTGTAATTGCAGTGTGAAGACTGTGAAGTACTATTTAATAAGGGTGACTTTAAGGTAATATGCTTACGAGTGAGCATTACAGTTTTGGATTTTACTTTCTAATTTGCCTGACTTGTTAAAACTTTCCCAAACAAGTAGCACTGCTCCCTTCTAAAATTGGTAGGGCTTCCTGGTTTTATTTTAATATCTTCTTGGGATGAGATTCATAGTTGAAATTGATCTTCCCATTTTGTCTGCAGTATTGCTTTTTTTTTTCTACAGTGCCATTGATTTTAACAACTAATCCAGACCCTGTTAAATTTAGTAGGGATGTTACCTTCAATTTTTAACTAGAAAAAGGTAATGACCTTAATGTGGTTGTTTGGCTTAAAATAATTGTAGAGGAAGAGAAGCTAATACAGAGGTCATTATAACTGGAGTGGAGTTAGTTACATTCTTTCAAAGAAAGCTATTTTATTGCAAAACTAGTTTTTAATAAAAATGTATAAAATTGTTTTATTGAGCTATTTACGTAAATTTATCATTATAGATCAAATAGCAATGGACCGTAATAAACCAAAGTCAAGAACAATTACAGGTGTAGATTTTGCATACATATATTTTACCACAGTAAGCCAAAACGCATTTTTTGTGGAGTTTCAGGTATTAATCATATGTGCAGCCTGTTTTTTCCATAGTTACATTAGAACACCCAGGTGCTTATACTGATAGGGTATTTGGCCCTTTGGTTTCAGCTGTATGATGAATATGGCATTTCAGTGGAAGTGGACTTCCTTGAACTGATCTCAGGAATAATGTCTGCATAATCTAGCTTGCCTTGAGTAGAAGTGAGATAGAAGCAGGACGATATGAAAAGCAGGAAATTCAGATAGTGTCCTTCCTCCGAGGCTCTGAGAACAGTTGGCTCCAGTCATATACTGACTGTAAAACCACTAGTCTGTGACCAGAATCTTTAAGAGATGCCTTTTACATGGTTGGTTTTTATTGAAACAGGGATGAAAGACCATTTATTTTGAATTTTGCAATTGAATGTTGATCTTGAATAGGAAAATGGAGTTGTGTGGATTACCTAGGGTTTAAAGCGTGAAGTTACATAGCTGTTGGAAGTGATTGTTGGTACGGATAACATTACCACTGGTATTGTGCTCATCAAGGAATAATGCTTTCAACATGTAAAGAAGGGTTAAGAAACAAATCTCTCTCAACAGACAGAAAAAAATAATATTGCTTGCTTGGATAGCCAAGAAAGTACAAAGGGGTTTTCCAAGGCCAGGCCATAAGGAGACACAGTCTTTTTCACGTTTAGCACTTGAAGTCAAATGGAAGACCTAATTGATACAACTGGGTGCAGGCTTGAAAATCATGTTGCAGTGATGCTGTATGGAATTCATCTTCTAATAAGGAAGATAAATGATAGGGTTTTGAACATGCTTGTTCTTCCTTTGCAAATATTATGGTATTTTAAAGGTTGAAGCTGAGCACCTGAAAAAAAGGTGCTGAAAATTTTGATGTAAAGTTGCTTTTCAAATTCGCTAATGACATAATTACATTAACAGCAACTTTTTTTGAGTATCACTGATAGATCCAGAGAGTAAAATTAAGTGCTCTTTGATCAGATTAAAACCCATCTTCCTAACTAGGTCTATTTGTTGAGGGAAGTATAGAGCTTGGAAACTTTGGATAATGGCATCTTCAATTTTTTTTTGGCGAAAAGAAAATGAGAAGAATTTAACACTTACATGAATTTCTCATTTAGATAACTTATCTGGTGTATTTCAGCCTGAAATAATCTTACTTTTTGGAATATGAATTGATTTTTTTTATGCGCTTTTAGAAGGCAGATTTGAATTGATTCTTTCCTCTCCCCGTCACCATTTTCAGATCAAATTAACTAGTTTTTCTTAGATGATGGGAATTTTCTCTAAGCTAACATTTCTTGCTTTTGGATATTATTTTTTTAAATTAGAAAAGCTTTGTTACATGGGAAAAAACAATTCTCACCTAAGTCTTTTACCTACTACCTTACTACTAGGAAGGTGTTCATCAAGAAAACTTCTCAGTAATGTGGAACTGTGCCAGCAGTTGGATAGTTAGGAGCCAAGTGCCAGACAGTTCTTTGGCCCCCAAACAGCCATGTTAGCATTACTTAGCTTGCTTTCCTTGTGCCCTAGCCATTTCTAATCCTCTGAAGAACTACAGTACAGAGCAGCCGGGTACCGTTCGTGTCTCAGTGGTACAAAACATTCAGGAGACATGAGTAGGGGATGGGGGGCCAGTGCTTCCCCCTGGAAGTGCCTGCTCACCCCTCTGCAGAGCATCAGGTACTGGACAAGCTGTCACGCCATGGCTTGCCCTCTGCAGTGGTGGCACAAGGCCATTTTAACTGCACTCAGAATAGCAGGGGCCCAGTGACTACTTCTCAAAATGATCTTTTACATAAGCAAACTTTGCTCAGGCATTGTGTGTAGGATTCCAGCACTGGTGACGGTGCTGCCATGCAGACGCTGCCTGTCAGATGACGCAGGCAAACTCTAGAGGAGAAGAGATTTACACATATGATCAACTGCTCAGTTAGGAAAAGAAAGAAGGGAAGGGGAGGGAGAAGGCTTTATAGACACTGTACTTAAACATTTCATTTTTATTGTTATATGATAATAAAATGAAAAAGGAGAGACACTGAGAAGTGAGTGACAAAGCTGGCAAGGTCTCTGTGGTTTCGTGCTCCCAGGGTTACCTTGAAGCTCGCCAGTTATAACTGTTTGGTTAATATGTGCCTCTCGCTTTCATACAGCATTAACATCATTATGAAATGAGCAACATATACCATTGTTACATGCTGACTGTATGCAATGTATCACAGAGCAGTAAAGGATATCTATCCTTTCAGAATTAACATTACTGTTTCATGGCATATAGCCATACTGCAAAGAAATCATTAAATAATATTTCACAATTAAACATATAACCTTATACTGATATTTTTCTTTTGTAAATGGCCATGAATACCAAGAACTGTATTAAAATTTTGATTTTTTTTAAAGAGTACATTGTTTAAAAACAAAATTTACCAGAAAAAGACTTACTGCCCTCCCTTCTTTTCTTGAGAAAGTAATTTTTTTTGCTATACTTTCTCCTATATCTTCAGAAGTTGCTATGCAGTATGGTGCTATATCTTTATGCTGAATGCAAGAGGGATATTTTCTATTTAATCAATAGCAGACAGATTTATCTAAGATTTATTTTTTCATTTTCTTCAAAACTCCTGGTCATTTTTTACTATAGAAAATGTGCTCCTGTGGAAATCAACCCAGGCATTTGCTGTCAGTTTAAGCAAGCAAGAAGCAACGAGAACAAGAAAAACACAAAGAAAATGGTCTCTAGGGAAAGCTCTGCATAATGAACTTGAAATTGCTACTGCTGGAAATACCGTTTCTGCTTTTCCTGCCAGGGCTGTTACCTCACACAGCAATTTTAGCTTAAAGCAGGGAGTGGAGTTTATCTACAGCATCACTGAAGACCAAGGTTTATGCTGCTAGATTTTCCAAACTCTAGAGACCACTATGCTCCATGGCATGTTGATGGCATTTTTAAAGGGAAAATAGGCCAGGCATAGCCACGGGCTTGCTCAATGGTGAGAAGAAAAGATAATGAACAGGAACAACAAATCCTATGGAAGCCACATTTTTAAAAGAAATGTGCCCCACATTTTTCAAGTGGGGAAACTTGTAAGTGAAATTAATGGGGAGGCAATGCAACTTAAATGATAACAATTTGCTTGGAGATACAGAGGTAATTGCCAAGATTTTAGTTCAGATTCCCAGCTTCCCTTCTGCCTGTGAAAGTAGTACAAGGAGGTTCATTTTAGACTAAAAGGCAGAGCTGTAGGCTGAATGAGATCTCCCTTACCATGTTATGTCTTGCATATGGTCTCACAGAAGCCTTGGTTAGGGTTTGAATCTTGCCTAAAAGAGAGAAATACAATGAATGAAAAGGAGACATGAGACAAGAAATTACAGTGCACAGCATTATCCACAGTTCTTCTCAACTCAAAAGCTTCAGAACACAGATGAATATTTAGTGGTCTTTTTAATGCAATAACTGCTTTTCAGTGTTACTCATCCATCTGAGCAGTTGCTGTAGCTACAGCATAACCCAGAGAATTGGCAGAAAGGGAACCGTGTATTCTGCCACGTTCCCTGGCCCATATGAAATATTTCATGAATGTTTGTATATCCAAAAGCAGATGTTAGCAGGAAAGGCCTATGAACATGTACACACAAATCCATTTCCTAAACCCAAATGCAGATGGTCATTATTATCAACCTTAGGTTTCAGAACTTTCTTGTTTAAATACATGAATGTACGCTCAGATATCTTGTCACCAAATGCGTATTTAATCCTAACTTGAATCCTGGAGTTTTATAGAAAGTTACGTCATATATGAAAGGGTAGTCCATACAATAAACCTCATGAGTGGTTTAGTACTCTAGAAGTGCTGATTCAAGGTCATAAATTTGCATAGGTGCTGGCTGTTAAAAATCTTACATGACTCTGGGGAAAGCTTTTTTAATGGAGTCAGTTTACTGGAAAATCAACAAGGTCAGAGCTGCTCTAGTTCTAATATTTGGAATGAGTCAGGTTTGACATTTCAAGTTGAGAAAACTCTGAATGTAGAACCAAGTTAAGAATATACTGGAAGGATGTTTTGGAGAAGGGCAAATTAGATTTTTAAACTGACATGCAGTGCTAAAACTAGGAACAGTTTGCCTGGATTCAGAAAAATGACTAATACAGGAAAAATCTGAACTTATTTGGGAGGAAGAAATCAGCGTAGGGAATGTGTGCAAAACCTTTAAACATCCGGTGCAGTAAACAAGGATAGGGACAGGTATTTTGTGTCCTGAACTAAATATATTGCTAGTACAAAGCCACCATGGGGGAAAAAAACAACCAACAACAACAACAACAAAAACAGCTAGTAAGTTAATCAGGAGCTAAGAGGTGAAAGAAGAAGAAATATTAATTTTAGATCTCAGATCTCACTCCTCCTAAGCTGAGTTCCTGTCTGTTGAAAGGGTTGTCACATTGCAGAAAGGGTATGATTGCCATGGAGATGATTAGAACTTTTCCTATGATTTAGATTTTGCTGTTAAGTCTATGGTTAGTTCTTCTTATCTTTTCTTTTTATGGACGCATGGAAAATCTGAATGCTTAGTTACAAAGCGTGTATTAATACTAAATTCAGGTGATTTTTTTTTATCTCAGGTCATTTTTTAATCTCAGGTGATTTTTTTGTGTTCTTTCTATTACACGTCATACTGTGAAGCAAGACTAAAGGTATTCTCGGCAGTATCACAGGGAAGCTGTAGTAGAACAGGGAGCTGATTGCTGTATGTTAGAGCTTAGGCCAGTGCCCATAGGATAGTACTTCTTGTCTTGCTGTTTTTCGTAACAGCTATGTACATTGCATTTTTATCTAAGGACTGGGAAAACTATATATTTATGTTCTTTAGAAAGCCTGTACTTTGTACTGTTACTGTTCAGGTGAAAATTGTTCTTTGTACTTCAGTACTATAGCTCTGTGTCAAAAGGTTTTCTCAGCCTTTGGGAAGGATCTTCTTTGCTTTTAACAACTGTTAAAATATCTGTGAGCTAAGAATTTTAATATATGTTACTCTTCATAAAAACTGTAGTGATCTACAACAATATGCACCTGTCAGACAGAAGAAGGTAAAAGATACCTCCAATATCCTCACTTTTTTATTTCACTGCAAATTACATTTCTGTACCTGAATTTGTATAGCTCTGTCCAAAAGGTTGTTGACAGAGCTTTCAGATTCTCCATAGCATTCCTCACTGTCAGTTTTGGAGTATTCCAGAAACTCTTTGCCCTGAGACTCGTTGAAGAAATGCACAAGTTATTCTCTTGTCCTAAATGACATTTATTGACTTGTTGCAGCTCACATATGGAGTGCAAAGGGCAGTACTAGTCCCTGTGATAGAGGAGATACAGAAATTATTTCCTCCTGGAATATGCCAGGCATACAAATCACAGTAAAGGGCAAAAGGGAGATGGCTGTTCCTTTCCTCTACCCTTTAGAGCTGACTATTGCCAGTGGTGTCAGAGAGAAGGGTGAAGGGTTGCACCGGGTCTCCTGGGACTTACTGTGTTTGGAGAAGATTTTCCTTCCATTTCTGAAACATCAATAGGCTGATTACTGAGATGAGCTGTGCTTGTGGAGAAGGCTGGAGGAAGGGAGAACAGCTTATTTGAGCTGCCAGTACAGAAAAACACAGAATCTATATTTATTGCCAAATTCCAGAAGGATTCTATCAAAGTAAAGCCACAGAAGCACAGAAGTGAGTGCCTGTTGTGCTCAGTGGTATATCCCACCCAGATTGCTTCTGAGCGTAGTGCACTAGGCCTGCTATAGCAAATATTTTATCATTGCTTAATTCTGCCCTGTTCTGACCCTTGCACCTCTAAGAGCATTTTTGTTCAGCTAAGAACTTGAATACGGATCCCTGCTATTCTTGGAGTGGTGGGTTTTCTTCATCCACGTCACCATCAAAGATGGGAAATGTAATAAAAGGAAATTGTTGCTAGCAGCAAGGAACCAGATACAGCTGATGAAGACAAGTTGTTGGAAGTGACCATCTCTTTTTGTATAACTGAATGAGCAGTTATTCCATTTGCTGACCCCAGCTTCTCTGCAAACCAGAAGGAAAGAACCCTTGGTTATGATCAGCAGATTTAGAGAGACTGCTCAGAGCAGGAGAGTTGACCATGCTGGCTTCCCTTTTTCTGGATTCTGCTTTTTCCTAGAGTTTGGAAATCTGCAATAATTTCACTAAAATTTATTGGGTTTGGTGGAAAAAAAAGAAAATGAATTAAATGGGAATGTTCAGATTGCCTAGTCCCTGATGTGTCAAGGGAGTTGCTGTGACTCAACATAAAAATCTTAGTGTTTCAATTCTCATCTTTATTAATCATATTAGAATTGTTTTTTGGTTTTTTGTTTTGTTTTTCTCATGAGAGCTGTAGGAGTCATTGGGCTGAATTCTTGTTATCATTGTCACAATTTTGATGAACTTGGATTGAAGATTGAGTTACATTTCATAAGTGTACTGATCATTTATTAATTATAGGTGAAAGAACTGTACTTCAGTATGCAGAAGATTTTCTTGCATCAAAGTAGAGAGTGGATACTTGTTAGTTCAGGTACTCACATTTCTGTTTCATCTAAAAAGGCTACAAGGATCTGAAGCCAGAGTAAAGTAATAGAAGATGGCTTTTTCTCTGACAAACTGAATTTTGCTTGTTAAACGCCACCACAAAGTTATTTTTATTTGTGCCACATTATTTATGAGAAGCCCTTTTCTCCTTTTTGGGTCACAATTTAGCCAAAAGTCATCTGTGTATATTCAAGAATAACTAAGTAAGGTCATTAATTGCATTCTCCTGGTTGACAACAAACTGTGTGTATGAGCCATTTCCCACAGTTTTCTTTAAACTGTGTGTTTTTTTTTTTTAATATAAACAATGCTGTCTGTAGAACTCTTCATATCTATACTGATATATGAAAAAGTTATTAATTTTCTGTTGGGTCAACGGGTTAGAAAACCTAGGCAATTAATCTGATTTGACAACATTATTTCTTGTATTTGTGTAGCATTAATGCTTTAATTTTGCTGGTCTTCATTCCTGTTTAGCAGTGTGATGTACCTATCAGTAAACTTTAATGCTATTCACACAGAAGAGAGAAAGCACCTTTTCTTTAAGTCCCACAGTGAACCAAAGTTAGAATACAGTGGCCATCTCTACGCTTTTTGATCATACCTGTTCTACCTGCAGTAAAGCTTCAATATAAAGCTTAATAATAAAGCTTAATACACGCTTACGGTTTGTCCTTGGCTATTAAGGCTGAATACCATAATTGTCATAAGTAAATTAGGAGTCATGTTTTCCCGTACAGGTAAATACGTGTCTTAGAGGGGATATTTTACATTCACAATCTATATTTTTCTTATTTGTGAGTGTGTGAGAATTTTTAACCAATTATATTGTTCACGAGCTATAGACAAGAGAACTTGGTGTAACGAATACAAAACAGGCCATGCTTAATGTTAAAATATCCGTGGCGACACTTTGTTCAAGCTTAAGAAGCAAAGCTAAAGCCATGCTAGATAAACTTAGGTGGAAAAATATGGATCAAACCCTGTTAAGTATCTACTGGCAAACCAATTCTCCATTGTGAACTGGAGCTCTGTTGTGAATTTTTCTCTGCGGTGCAAAATCTGGAGCCCACCCATGTGAAGTGCTGAATGTTAGTGAAAGCCATGTCGGAACAGAAAGTGTTCAGCATCTTCCAGGATTGGCCCTTACTTTGGTCCCCATACTATGCGTTAGGAAGCTTGTTTTTCTTGAACTACTAGTTATTCTTTTTTCCCTCTTCCTGAAAACTAGGTTATGTTTTGTTGATTCCAAGTCCTGGTTATAGAAGTTCATTCTCTCTTAGTGCAGATAAAGTATAGCAAGCCATATGGCCTATTTTCCTCCTAAGAAGATTAATTTACAGAACTTAGATCACTTATGTTTCGTTTTGTGCTGGTTTGGTTTTGTTTCCTTAAGATGAGATTGCCATCTCTGTAATACTAGTATATTTTGTTTGCTGTAATCTGATGTACCATTTTTCTCCCCTTTTTCTCCTCCCCCTAAGATTATCGCTGGAGAAACTGCAGTGTTTTGTCTACAGTTAGCTACAAAGGATTTTGAAAACCAAGAAAAAACAATATTAACTGGAGACTGTTGTTATATAAATCCACTGGTGCGCAGAACCATCAGATTCCTTGGTATGAGCAAAATTAATGTTTCCATTTTCTGAATCAAGTATGTCTTAAATTTGACGTGGGGAAAATATTCAGATAAACAGTATTTCGTGTGTAGTCTTAACTTTGGTGCAATGGCTTCTTTCCTTTTGGGGAGCAAATTAAGTTTCTTGGAATTTTGGATTAAAAAACAGTTGCAGAAACAGCAGGAAGAATAGAAAAAATTGGGACCATGAGAGGCAAAAGACAACTGGTGAGCCCTGACTAGGGTGAAACGGAGAAGGGAAATATCCTTATGCCATATCTATGGTCAGTAGTTTCCTTTTGGTTACACACACATACAGCAGCCAAAGTTGAGGATGTTGGGATATAAATGTATGTCTGAAAGCAAGCCCCGTTAAGGTACTTTCCCAGCCTGGAGCATATATTATAAGCAACGATAGAGGACTGAATTAAATCCTTAGTCCGCTGAAGTCAGCTGTAACAACAAAACAAACAAAAAAACCCAACCCTCTCCCAACTTCAGTAAATACGAAATGTCATGCTTTCTACTTATTTCATTGGAATTGTATTTTGGGGAGGGAAGTACCACCACGAAGAATGTCTGTTGAATATTCCCAGATGCTGCTTTTGAATGCATGCAGGGATGTCATAGCAGGGCTCAGTCTGTCAGTTGTTTGCTTCTCCGTCCTGCTTGTATCTAAGAGAGGCAGCTGGAGCACGAAGCCCTGGGGCAGCTGATCCTCTGTGTGCCCCCGCCGCTGGGGGAGGAAGGGGGCGTACAGCTGTGTCTGTCTGCGCAGCGTTTGTGCGACAGCTGTGCCCACCTTCTGCAAGCACGATTGCTCACTGTCACACAGGAGTGCTGGAAGTCATTGAGGGTGAGACTGTCTTGCATAGATCCAGAAGGGGGGCGGGAGAGATGCGGAAGAGCTCTTCCTGCTCCAGTTGCTCTGTGCAGGGGCTGTGCAGTCAGTGTCAGCGCTTCCTTCCTGCTTGGTGGGCCCTCCTTGCTCACAGAAGCAAAAAACAAAGCTGGTGGGAGGGCAGGGATGAACAGCGGCCTTTGCACTGTGCCACCAGGCAAGGCATCACTACCCATTATGCTCACAGAAAGCAATGTGGCCACCTATTCTGGGGCAGTGCACATCCCCAGGGCTTGCTGAAAGAGCCCTCCTGTGCAGTGCCTGGGCACAATCCTTTGCTCACTAGTGTCTAGCTGCTCAGGGTGAAGTAATGCTAGTGTGACCTTGCTGACCAGCCAGAATCCCAGAAACCATGCTTGGTATTCCAGTTTTGCAGAGGAAAAAACCCTGACCTTTAAAAATGCACATGCTTCTGTGGCATCGTGTCTGCTGTGGTGTGCATCCATTAATGTCTTCATCCTCACGGTGCCCCAGGAAGCTGGGAATAGCCAGAACTCAAACTATATTCACAGGGAGTTGAAGTATGGGAAGGGCAAATTGATTTGCCTATGGAAATACAGGAAATCTGTAGCTCAGGTGGAATTTGAACACACATCTGCTGGCTTAATCTCCCAGTCAGAGTGCTGTGTTTGCATTTCTTTCCAGAGCTTGCTTTCTGCTTCCAAAAGGATAGAAAGAGACCTCAGAATAGGAGAAATCTGTTTTCTTTTAGATCATCAGATACATGCATTCCTTTCTAATGAACAAGAAGTACATATGCTTAATGCTTTGCTGATATGTCTGATTAAAAACATGCTTTAGCATAAGAAGCTCCTCAAATATATACATATTTAGCTCATTGTGTTGATATTATGATTAATATGCCATGCATAGAGTTGTACCCAGTAGCAGGCAGATGAAGACAACTCGTGCATGATAGTATTAAATTATTCAGTACTTCATCTTCCTTACAGCTGAGCGAGAAAAGAAAATGTCCAGTATGTGTTACATTTTTTTCAAGTTACCTCACCACTTAGAGCCTGACTTCTCTGGTTCTGAAACAGATTTTTGGGGTGAAGAATTTGCCTTTGTCACTTCTGTTTGGTGAACATAGGCAAAGGCTAGATGGCAGCATAGCTAGCTATGCTGAACAGGTGGAGACACATGGCTAGGGGGCTCAGGAAAGCAGGCTGTTTGTACGAGAGGTGAGCATACTCCCCTGAAGGATGGAGAGAGATTGGGTGTGTGGGTATGTCTCATCATCATTTCTGTGGTTGTGTAGGAAGTTATAATCTCCAACATCATCCAGGATCTTTAGGGTACAGTCTTGTCTATGTACACTTGGGAGTTGTTCATGTTCTTAAATGGAAGAAGCTGATTTGTTACTGCAATAAATATTATAATATGTTGTCCTGGAGTGAAATTGTCAGGATATTTAACTCTTTGTTTCCCTCTTTAGGAATTTACGCATTCGGACTGTTTGCTACGGACATCTTTGTAAACGCTGGACAAGTAGTAACAGGGAATCTTGCACCACATTTTCTTGCACTTTGTAAACCCAACTATACAGCACTTGGATGTAAACAGTATACACAATTCATCAGTAGTGCACAAGCCTGTACGGGAAACCCAGACCTTATCATGAAAGCCAGAAAGACATTCCCATCCAAAGAAGCAGCACTAAGCGTATATGCAGCTATGTATCTGGCTGTAAGTATATTGTGCTATTTAATGTCACTATAATTTTGAGAGTACGTGTCTCAAACTATTGGTGGGGGGAGGAATGGAGGGAAAATAAGACAACTACTGACTTTCGGTTTTCTGTATGTAAACCTTCTGTGTGTTACTGTGAAGCCTTTGAGAATTTGATTCATTGACTTCATTTTGAGAATTACAGATGTAGTGGTCCTCTGAGCCTTGAAAGCTAAGGAAGTGTCTAGGGCAATGCAGAGGGAGAATAAATTGGTTAGAATGGTTATTGGTGTAGGATAACCAGGTTCTTGGTTTACTTTTTCTCTGTTGCCAGAGAATCTGGGAAAAGGCTGTGTTGGGTGGTAAAGAAAAAAGGTTGGGATTATCTGTGACTGGTAGTAGTCCCTTTCTTTTGTCCCTTGTTTTATCTGAGTACAGATTAGTAGAATTGCACGTGGCTTTGGTGGGGTAAAGCAGACGAGTGGGTACATGCAAGTGTCTGATCTCACAAGTTTCCTGGATCTGTGCGTATCCGTAGGTACTAGAATTGATATTTATAGGTACCTCAGTGCTCAGGCTCTTATACTGCATTTAAGTAGGCTACAAGACAGTCCATCCTTTCTTCCCTCTCTCCTCTCTGACACAGGGGGTGATGAGCAGGGCTGGGACAAACTGCTGTTTACTGACTGGCATCAGAGCTGGTGCTGAAGCTATTCAGAAGTGCTGGGAGGCAGGTGAGAGGGCAGTAGTCATGAGTCTTGCTCAGATAACTCAGTGCAATGTTCCTTGGCTTAGTCTGGAGCGCATGTTGTTCCTTTCACAAGCAGAAGAGCATTTTCTTAGTTGACTCTCCCTGGGGCACCCCTGTGGAAATCTTCCACCTGACCTGGGCTTGCAATTGCATTCCTTTATAGCCCACTGGAAGGACCCAAAGCTTCCCTCGCAGTGTCAGTGGGGAGCAAGGCAGGCGTGTGCCTCGCTGGTCATGGCAACAGTCATCCCTTCTGTGCCCGATGTATTTCAGCAGTGGTCTGTATGGGGGTGCATGTACCTATATGTGTGCATATGTATATATATATACACACACATACATACACACATGTGTGAGTGTGTATTACTTTTGAGTGTGTATCACTTTTGAGCATATATATTTAATAAACTGCCTTAATTCTTGATTGATCTGGAAGCTGATACTTGTCAGCTGATACTCGATACATGGTGGCAAAGATCTCAAACCCATCCACAGGCAGCGTGCCAACACCGTGCTTCTGGATATGGTTTTCGAGACAGTTGCTTAAAATCTGCAGCCCTGACAGCAACATTTATCTGAAGTTCCTTGTGGGCAATGCCACCTAGAGATGTGGATTATCAGTTAGTACAGGAAAAATGTTATCTGCAAATAATAGATGAGCAATTAAATTTTATTCTAACTTGAGGCAAGTGTAAGACTCCTAATAGTATTGTCTTTATTTGGGGAGATATCTGAGGCTTTGCTTCACTGAAACATACCTCTAAATTTGGTGCAAGCTATTTTAGAAAATATTCAGCTTTCTACATTTTAATTGCTCCTATTTTTCTCATCCATCTGTAAAGATGGATTTCCACTGTTGCCATGAGTCACAGTAACTAAAGGAAACCAACTGTTCAGCTGCTGCAGAGCAGAAAAGAAAATAGTATTAATACATTTTTTTTTTAAAGTAGGCATTAATAAAGCCTAATACCTAGCATCATGGCTTTTGATATGAGCTACAGTACTTTAAGCAAATTTTATGGTGTCTCTGATTAACAACAATCAAAAGTGGAAAACAATGTGATCTATTTAATGACTTCATAATCTTTCCATAACTGTGGAAATGGATATATCCCCTGTCACTAGTTTACCACTGCGATACATGACAGTGTCATCACTTAACTAACGCACTGTGAACTGCTGACGGGATTTCTGAGCTCTTACAGGCTGCCTGAAGAAATTAATTACTATGATGTATCAGCTGAGTGCTAGCCTGAAAATTTAGGTCCTTGCTGCAATATTGTGAGTCTTTTAAAAAATAATCAAAAAAAAAGATCCAGTTGCATTTTTGCAGCTAAAAATACAGTTTGTTACACACCAGGGAAAGAAATGCAATGTTCTAATATCTGAGGTCATGTCCTTACGCTGTCATGATGTTTATTGAGAAAGTTGGCCCTGAATAACAACTTTCTCATCGTTATTCACTGGAGAAGAATATTTAAACAGTAGCCTAGTCTTTGTATGAACTGTGGTACAAAAGTTATTGAGAGCACGGACATAAAGACCTCCATATACTACTCAGCTAGTAGCATGAGCATATCCTTTCTGATACAAAATGTGCTTTCTTTTTGGTTAACAGAAATATTTGGGGGAGAGGGAGGGATTGTTTCAGAATCCTCCCTGGACATTTCAGCCAGCTGTGTGCAAAATGAAACCAGCGCGAAGACATAAGCAGGCAACAAGCTGATCCGGCGTCCTTGCTTTCTGAGGTGGTGACGTAAACAGACAGACTTCACTGATCAGTCATATTTCACTGATCAGCCCATTTGAAAACAAAACCTATGCTTTATCTAATAATTCCGTGGTCTTGTTCCATGTAAGTGCAGCCATGTCCTTATCACCTAGCATCTGTGCATATTGTCCTGTTAACAATAGCTTTTTTTCATCTAAGTTCTTGAGTTTTCCTTTTTCCCCCCCTCCCCTCTTTTGTGAGTGGGTGGCTGCTATGGTAACTTTGAATTCCCCTCCTGCTGAAAGTACAGGCTTTTGCAAACAATTGTACTGCTAATATTTAGGCCTCTCTGTAGTGTTTGTCTCCATTGCTTTCTCTCAGGACCTATCGAGACTCAGCAGCTGAAACGGTGAATGGCAGCACTATGGTTAGATGTCTTCTCTACCCTGCTCCAAATGTGGATGCTTTCAAGGATCCATTACTTACCTTCTTAAGAGTTTTAGGTTTATTTATCCCTAGTGTACCAAGATCTTCATAATAAACTATCATAAATTATTCCAAAATCTCTACCTTAGCTGGCTGGATATTTTCTTAGCTGTCTGCTCAACTCATCTTAGATCTCGTGTGTGTGTGTGCTGGAGTTGGGATAATAAGTTGACTGCATCAGCATTCACTTCTTATCAGCATTGCAATTCACCCCTTCTCAGCTGAACAGCATCTGCTGACATAGGTATTGAGGCAAATGTTGTGGGTTTATTAAATAGAATATAATTGTATGAGGCACATTTTAATATGCATAAGCTGACACAGCCTGGACGATTAGAGAGATATTTTGAAGCAGCCCTTATGCACATACTTTTTTTTTTTCTCCACAACTGACACAAAAATGAGAAGTCATGAGTCTTTTTTTGGTAGGATTTTAAAGTGATCTATGAAGATGTAGTCAATCTATTCCCATGGATTTAAATATGAGACTATGACTAACAGTTGTCCTTTGTTGCTGCAAACCTAGGGGATTGATCGTTGCTGGCTGTAGTTTAAAACAAATTTTGTTTAATTCTACAAAATGTTGCTTTTTCTTACTGCATTGGATGAGCAGTAGGCAACTAACCTATCCAAAGCACGAGTTTTGAACTCGATGCTATCAGATACATTTCAGACTTGCTTTGGATTTGTAATGATAGAGGAGCAGGTTTAATGTTTTGATAATTAACATAGCCCTTAGGTCCATGGGCTGCTTTTGTTGCTCTGTACTGTGAACCCCTAGCCACAACTACAGCCTCAGGCAGGGCTAGCAGATGAAGCTGACAAATAATTCTTTCCCATCTGCAGAGCTTTTGTTGGGACCTTGATCTTCTGTTCTGCAAGGTTCTTGCTTCTGGACGTTGCTGTATCATCCCTGTTGTTTAATGTGTTTATAAGTCACTGGGAAAAGACAACAAGGCGGTCTGGGTTACAGTGCTGGCAACGTGATGATGACGCTCTGCCCAGTGTCACTCCTTGATCCAGTCTTTAGGTGCAGGTCTCTGCTGATCTCTGAAGATCTTTTTCTTGAAGTGCCCATTTGGTTCCCGTTCTATGGGTAGCTGACAGGGGCATGATGGGCCTCTGATAGGCTTTAAGGGAGTATTGAGTTGCAACAGAATCCTGGAGTCTGGTTTCTTGTTGCCTTTTTAATTTTAATTTTTTTATTTTATTTTATTTTTTGGGAAGTTGAAGGATTAAAGGATTTTGGAAGCTTTTCAGGGACAGTGTTAGGAAAGTGGAATTTCTTTTTGGTATATGGCTCAGTGAGTAAAAGTATCCACTGACACTGATTGTACAGCTCTTCATATATTGGATGCTTCAGACTGGATAGCAAAGTTACATTACAATTTGGTTTGGGGATTTATCTAAAGACCTCTGGAGATTTCTTCTCAGTCAGTTCTTCATTACAATTCAGTCGCTCAAGATAATGACCGCTGTAGACTGAACTAGTTCTAGGTAATATTCGGGTGTATCTTACGGTCTTGATAAGTTGAAGAATACCTCTTCCAGTTGCTTAAAATTGCAACTGTGGGGAATTCTTAATGGGACACTTCATACTAAGTTCCAGCATTTCTAGAACTTTCTTTTCCTTTTGCCAACCCAAGCCTCTGACTTTGAAACCCAAGTTTCGCCAAGGGTCTTCAATAATTACTGTAAAGTGTATCAAGAAAACTGGAGAAGTCTTCAAAAGAACTAAAATTTTAAAAAATCTTCAGTGGGCAATTTTGGTTGCAGTGAGGCCCAGATGATTTTAAGGATAGGACTGTGGTTTGCTCTGGTAATAATTTGACCCAGTAATTCCTTCCAATCAAGGAAGGTGGAGAGCTTTTATATTACCAGGCAGGATTCAAACTAAGCATTGAACTTGGTTGCAAACTACAGCCTAGCCCACTACTTTTCCATGTTTTTGATCTCTTACTATCTCTTTTCTTGTAGCAGTGACAAACGTTGAAAACTGTGCATTCCTCAGGTGGAAGATCTATAACTTATATTACTTGCAGGAGTCTTCTTTTTTTTTTTTCTTTTAGTGCTAGTACACTATAAGAGCAAAACAAAACATGGTCATGTTTATTTGGAGCACTGCCTGGGACAGGTGCCTGTACAGTGATTCCTCCCATGTCCGCTTGTTGCTTCATGAGTCATTTTTCTCTGCCCACTAACAGACTGGTTTGTCCCTTTGTCAGTACCCCCTGACCATCTGCTTCAAGGGGAACCACAACAGCAAGCATGGAGGGCATCTGCCTCCATACTTCCTGGGACTCAGTCTGAATTGATCAGACAGGAAAATTAACCCTCCTCCTGGCTGGTGTGCCCGACCTGATGACTAGCTCCACTCTAACTAAAATGGAAGTCTGGGACCTTGCTACGTTTGTGTCTGTGTACGGAGCTTTTCTTCCAGAATCAAGAAGAAGAAAGCTACTTAATTATATTTTATTTTTAATGCAAATCAGATCTTTGACTGAATTGACTGATTAATATATAGTACTAGAGCTGCTAGAGGAAAAGTTTAAAAATGGACGTCTGTGAGTCCTGACTTGCAGGATTCAGTGTTTCCTATACAGAGCTTTGAAAACGTGTAGACTTGTCAATGCCATATTCCAGTAAGAGAAGTTTGTCCTGTTTCTCTTGATTAATTGAATACTGTCCGTAATATCTTGGTGGCCGTCCTTTAAAGAAAAGATAAAAATGGTACCTGTGCTGGCAGATCCCTCTGGTTGTTGTGAATAATGGACTGGGCATGGCAATCTTGCCTGTGTGCATAGGAAGGGACTTAGCACATGGGGTCTTTGTTAGTCACATGAGGCACAGGATAAGTCTGCAGTTGTTTCTGCTTGCTGAGTGCTTTGTCTGAGTAAAGATTTGAAGGACATGCTTATTGTAAAAAGAGTTACTGAGAATTTTCTGCAGATCACTCTGCAGTTCAGCTTTGTATTAAAAATGTTGAAGTTTGACTGAAGTACTGAAGAATCAACTATTTACATTGTGTTTTGGCTTCATAAAAATTGAGATCATCTTCTTGGATGATGACTAGGTGTTACAGAACTGAAATACATCACTAAGATCTACCTTAAACAAATTACACCTTTTTGGTTTGAGCTGATTTTTCCTTCTCAGTAGTCATTTTGAGTGTATTCCCCAAAATAGAATTATATGCAAGATAGCTTCCTGCTGACTTCTGTGCCAACTTCACCCAAGCTATATATGAAATGTGGTATCATTCCTGGGCATTCAAAATACTAGACTATTTTCTCAAGCACCAGATGTTCTAACACATAGTGTTAACGTGGGTAACAGTGGCAGTATCCACAAGTACAGCAAGACTCGCTCACAGAGAGGGTTGCTGGGTGACTCAGCATGCAGTGCCCTGTAGCTTGAAGGAAACTGCTGGGGCTAAAGAGCTGGCAATGAAAGTTGCAGTTATCTTGTCAGCATTCCACGTGGTAAGAGCAACTCACTGAAGAAGAGTTTGCAAAAAAAATTAAGGAGCTAAGATTGAAAGGATAGTCAGCGAAGGGAGAAACACTATTTCTTAAATGAACTAGGAAGGAGAAAGGATAACTGTGGGTTGGAAGTACAACCCTAAACTCTTTTTTTTTTCAAAACTTTGCACTGTTTGCACTAGTTGAAAGCATGCTATTAGTTTGTCACATAAGGTACGTTAAGGTACACATAAGGTACATGTAATGTGTGTGTTGCAGTACTCTGCTGTGATTTTAAGCTGCCTGCTTATGTTTTTTCTTTTTTTTTTTTTCCCTATGCCTTGGTTATTTCTCTAGTGTTTTGAACAAAATGACTGGCAGATGTTCTTATCAGACAAGCTCTGACCACTCCTTCCTTCCTGGAAGTTAAATTACCCTAACTGTAACCACACTTCCTAATATTTTTCTTGACTGGATTATTGCAGCAGGGCCTAACTTGTTAGTGAGCTAATTCAGATCAAATTTCAGACAGTGAGAAACAAGCCAAAAGGCTTCCCATTTGTTAGCCAGAAAAGAACCAATTTGTTAGTGCAGATTCATCTGTTTCCCTTTGCAGTTCAAAGTATTAACATTACACGGTTTGAGTTTCTAGTGAAACCCCACGAAGAAACTTATATTCTTCAGTCCTAAAACTTATAGCACTTTGTCTAAATGTGAAGGATTTAGGGATTTCGGTCGTTTAGCTGCAGAAGGGTCTTCTACAGAAAGTAAATACTCCCCACCCCCCACCCCACCCCCCCATCAAAAACCTATTCATCTGAAGTATTATTTTTCAGGGTGAAGCGTTCAAACAGCCGTAATGCCAAGATTAAATATAAACAGGAGAATGGAAGTTCAGAGCTTTGAAATTCATTTCTCCCATTGGGCCATCAGAATTTGGGAAGCTCTGGCTTAAACCCTGTAGTCCTTAATGCACCTGCTCTTAGGGAAGAAGAGCTGCTCTATTACCACGCACTGCTTTTAATTCAGTTTTACTGCACAGGGACAGTTAGACGGCAAGCAGACGAGAGCTAGATATCTCAATTTCTTGGAGTTTGTATAAAAGTTTCTGTATTTAGGTTGGTTTATGTGGGGAATTAGTACTAAATATCTTCAGTCAGTGTCTGTGAGGTATGGGGATGTATCCATCCAGCACTGGTTGAAGCTATTACGTTTTGTTTATATGAGTAGATGCTGATATCTAGTTCAATTTCCATTGCTTTTTGACAATGATCTTGGAGGTCTCTTCCAACCTAGATGATTCTGTGATTCTGTGAAGTCTCTAGTTAATAACACGGAGAAGCCATGTATGAGGAAGAAAGGCATTTGCTAGTAAAAACAAGGCCTTGATGTAGCACCTTTCAAGAGATCTCTTGCTATTATTGCTAACACTGGGTAATGAAAAGTCAGTCTCTCTCTCTACTTCTCTGCATAAATAAATGCGTAAATTGAGAACGATAGGATAGAATTGTCTAATTTGTGTGTTCTTTTGGGGGCTTTTCAGGTTCATGTAAGCCATAAAATTGCTGTGGTCTAATTCTTATTCTGTAAGAAGAGTTTCCTCTGAGAAAAGGGTGTGAAGACTTTATCTTGTGTTACACTTTCTTACTTTCTTGGTTCTTTATACCCTCCCACTCCCCAAGTTTCAGAGATTCTCTTTACCAATTAGTAGAATATATTGTCAATCGGTCTTAAACTTTCTTCCTTTCTACTTTTCAGATGTATATCACCAGCACAGTAAAAGCCAGAGGAACAAGGCTTGCAAAACCTGTTCTGTGTTTGGGCTTAATGTGCTTAGCTTTCCTTACTGGAATCAACAGAGTAGCAGAGTATCGAAATCACTGGTCAGATGTAATAGCAGGATTTGTAATTGGAATATCTATAGCAGTATTTTTGGTAAGTGCATATTTGTGTCACTTCTGTTGGAAAAATATCAGTATATTGGTTTGTATCTCCTAGCAAGTATTAGTAAACTTGACTTTTCAGACAGAGGTGATTCTATTTTTTTAATTATCAATTTCCTTAGATATATTTACATACATTCAGAAATATCAAATAAAGGGTTGATCAAATTATCTGTTTTGACTTTCTTGTAAACCAGACTACAGAGTTTCAACCAATAATTTTTGCATCAAGCCCTACTTTAAGCAACTACATATCCCTCAGAATAACATCTATTCATAATTTAATTTATAAAGCATTAAGTGCAGTATAATGATACCTACACTGAATAAATTGTAATTGATCACCTACGCTGAATTGATACCTACACTGAATAAGTTAATAATTTTCTGGCTTTAAAGTAATCTTCATGCTCCCTTTGACCTTTTTTCATACTAATTCAGGCTTAAATTGAAATTCTAAGTTATTCTCAATCAAAAATTCTTGTTTAGCTTCTTCCTTTTCTGGAGCTGTGTTGCAATACCAGATCTTTAGTCACAGTCCAGTGTCTGTCAGAGAGCTGCCATTAATCTATTTATCACCTTCACCAGTAACTTCAGTGCAAGACTATAGAATGGAATAGTCACTCCTGCTTACTGCCTGCAAGTTTGTCTGTCTGACAGCTTGTATTAGTACTAAATATAACTTTGAAATATAACTGATTTTTTTTTTTCCCCATGAAATTTCTTTTGATATTGATTATGGGATCTCAAGATCTTGATCTCAAGATCTTGGATCTCAAGATTGGCCTTGGCTGTGAACTCACACAGGAATGGCTGAGGTGGGCATTTTCACTCATCTGATAAATGTGAGGGCAGCTTTAGGTCTTCTCTAAAATATACTTTCTGGCACTTCCAGTTGTTTCCTTCAACACAAGGTATCCTGGAGCTGTATTTGTTTTTGCATTTTTAAGTTTTTGTATTGTGTTTGTGCCCCTAAAGTTATAAAATAGAGCACAAAAGAAATCTGTCCCAGCACATTTTCTTATATTTTGTGCTGTATTGCATAAATTCATTTAAGTAACATGACATCAAATTTAGTTGTGTTTTGAAGATAATACAGTTGGCAAGCATTGTCTCGGCTGAGTGTCTGAATTAGTAGAAACCCGAACAGGCTGCTGTATGCCACATTCCTAAATGCCTATGCGAGTCACTACTGCACTGCTGGAATGGAGTTTAGATCAAACCATTCAGTGATCCTTGCCTTCTTATCCTCCCTTTCTCACTCTCCATTTGAGAAATTATTTGCTGGTCAAAAGAGTTCTGTACCATTCTTTGATGGTACAGGCCTTTCAAAGGCATTTAAGGTTATTACCATATTCTGCTGCACGTGCTCTGGATGTTCGTTCATTCATATAAATTGCTAATAAATAGTATTATGTTATTTAGCTTCAGTAATGTATTTGCTTTAGGAGGGCTTTCTGGTTCTGTGAGAATGCATGTATCAAAAAAAAATTACTTAAATCTTTTGTTATGAAATATTAATTAAGAATTTTTTTGTAAAACGTGAACTTCATGTTTCTGTGTTTCTACTGTAAGCTGTGACTAAAGCTAGTGTCAGTTCTGCCTAATTATGGATGTCATGATCAAAGCTGAAAAAATGAGTTGTTCCTTAGCTATTCTGTTTACCTTCTAATCGCTTCTAGGTTGTTTGTGTGGTAAATAACTTCAGAGGACGTCAGCCAGAACATGAACATTCTCATATGGATAATCTGGCCCAAATGCCCACGATCAGCATACCCCGAGTAGAAAGCCCTTTAGAAAAGGTAATGTCTGACTTCTTAAAAAAAGTGACTCAAAAATATGATTTTAGGTAAGAACATACTAGCAATAGTCTCCTGGGTATGCCAAGATGTTTTGCATGAGTAAGTACTGTGCTGTTTTTAAAATTTATTTTAGTTTCTTGTAATAAAAATTTCTTTGCAAAGATGATGTTGTACTACGCAAATGTTAGGTAAGGCTATATCTGAATAATTCTTTGAGCAAACAAGCCCTGAAATAGCATAATCAAATAAAGAAAATATTTTAGGTATTTTTACTAGAAGGAAAGTTAGAGCTACTAATGCAAATTTTTAACACAGTTCTACTTTCTAGTGACTCTACCTGTCATTAAAATCTCTTCTGTTATGCTTATGTTTCAAGATAGTAAACAATTCTACTCTGTTTAGGGCACCAAAAGTATTTTTCTACGGCATTCTTGTAAACCCATATTACCACTGATAATTTTTCATATTAAAGCAAGAAGAAATGTTTTTAACCACTTGCCAGACTGGGTTAGTCACTTGAAAGTGGTAGAAGTTGTCCTTTAATAAGAATTGCTGCTAGCCCTAGGTTTGTTATTTATTTCCTCAAGGGAAAGATTTCTTATCAGAATAGTCTAACATGCCTTTTTGAACTAAATGTGTCTAAGCTACTTCTGCTGATATTTTGTCATAAGGAGGTCACAGTATCATTTGCTTGAACAAGCATTTAGACGATGAATGTGTATCTTCAAAATAGTCCATTCAGTAAGCTCCCTGTAAAATGTCAAAACGAAACAAGGTGTCAGTTGGCCTAAGACATACCATATTAATAAGCGTGTCTTATTTATGTGCTAGGCTCTCCTACAATAAAAAAAAAACACTTGTGCAGCTCAAAAGCCATCACAGATCATAAATGTATATTCTCTGCAGATTCTACTTACCAGAGCAGGCTGCTGAATTTTTTATTTTTATATTTTCTGGGGATAAAGACCTCATGTTATTTTAGTGTTTCTAGTTGATTTGACACCCTCTTAGCCATGACAAACAATGTTATTTTTCTAATACTAGGCCTAGGCAAGACTGAGACGATGTGGGGAAAGCTATGGGAAGGGTGGCTGCAGGAATAATACTTGCCCTGCTTGAGGATGACCTCTATCATTTGCAAACAGCCCAGAACTGTATTATATGAATGGGAGTCTTTCCTTGTGAACGCTCATTCCCATGGCAGTGGAGGGCAGCTATTTTTCATGGGACTTCTCTCTAGATACTTCAGTCAGGGGACTGCCAGCAAGGTGTTACACTTGGTGAGATCTCAGTATATGGCTTCATCTTTCTCTCTGTTGCAAAGTATTTCTTCTTTCTAGACAGAGAAGATGAGATGGGAGGATGATTATGTAGAGACTTTGTGTTAGGAAATGTTTTCTTCTGTTTCCACCCTCAGAAAGTTTGAATTGGAATTAGCAAATAATTGATGAGAAATCTACTTTTTTTTTTTTTTTCCTGAGTACTGCAGGTGGTGAGGTGTGGTTTGTTTGTTTGTTATTTTGTTTTTGTTTAAATGTTTAGTCTAAAGTTTTGGATATAATCCAGACCCTATTAAATGAAAGTCACTAGGAATAACACTTATGTGAAACTAGGGTCTAAACTGAGCAATCTCAATTAACTACCATCACTGGAAGAATTATTAACATAGTGTTTACTTTTTAGCTATTGTCTTATTTTACATTCTTCATTCTCCTCTAGAAAGAGATTGGTGCTGGATGATTTGTGTGATACTTATATTTTGCCATGTGCAAATTAATTTTCACTATATTTCAGTTAGGGTTGTTTTAATTCCACAATCTGAGTGTGTATACATTCCTATTTGGCATATTTTAGATATGTTTTTCTTTATTCTCAGTCTGCAAGCTCCTGTGGTAGTATTAAAACCAGCTTACTGTCATAAATTAGCTATTAAGAGTAACAGATCCTGACTGACTAAAGTTATCATGGGCTAAAGGAGTGCTGGGATGAAGCAATGCAGCTCTGTTACTGGTATTTAAAAATGATAATCATATGGGCATTTGGGAATAAGCAATTTAAAGATGCTGTCCTAAAGAATGACTTCATTAGAAATCCGTACCAGATGGGACCTCTCTCATTGCAATTGTTTTAAATTCACCCACAAGTGAATAAGCACATGGTACATGGCATAATACACAGACCTGGAAACATTTTATTTTTCTGTTTCCAGATCTGCTACTTGTCTGTTGCAGTGTTTTGTTTTCTTTCCTGCTGGAGAACCAATGTGCTTGGCGTGCTCTCTGTGCTGCCACTGTCTGAGCTCTGGTGGAGGTCAGGAGCCACGTATGAAGTGCACTTTAAGCAGGAATATATGTACTTGAAATATTCTGAATTGGGATTCTGCTGGTTAAGGGTAGATCACTGTTTGCATGACACTTCTGTTTAATTGTGGTGCATGCAGATGATGAAGCTGTTCTGCATGGGTACCCACTTCGTATGCACTCAAATAAAACATAGTTGCAGAGTGTCTCCTTGAAGAATCCTTGCCAGAGCTGGCTCAGCAGCGCAGACTTATTGCTTTCACCTTAACTACATTCATCCATGGAATTAATGAAAAGATTGAAAGCCAAGAAACCTAATCACTCACCCATCTGCTCTTTCTTCTCTTCTGTCTCTGACCTTCATCTCTTGTAAAGTAACTTGAGTTTGTCAGCAGGCCCTCTGCTACAGAGGGGAGGCCCTCTTCCCACCACAGTCAAGGTTAGAGACATTTGTTTTTCTGTTATAAGGGTTCCTGGGAAATAGGGATGTTCTGGGTGGCACCCAGAAGAGTTTAAAGTCCACCATCATCCAGTGCAGTTACAAACTTTTCCCTATTTCAGGGGAGACTGACACCTTATTGTTTCATGCTGAAGTCACCTGAAATTATCTAGGGCTTACAGAAGGCTGGTACATGTTTTGTGGTAGCTGCTGACCATGCTAGACTTTTTCTTAGAGGTATTCTGCCTTTGAAAAAATCAAATACAAAGGAAATATGCTGCGTTTTAGGATGAATTGAGGCAGTAGATAAAATTCTGAGGGTAAGAAGAAAAAAGAAAGTGTTGGGTTAGGATAGGCACTATAATTCATCTCCTAAGGCATGAGATCACTGTCTGATCAACAGTGCTGTCTGCATCTGTTCGATATTATTTATTTGCACAGTACTCTGTTCAACTGCTGAGCTGAATTTATCCCCAAAGCCTCTGCTTGGCATCCCTTCATAGTGTTACTTCTGTCAGCAATGCCTAAACCACATCCCCAGACACAACCACCACTCTTTTTTTAGGGTGAGATAGCTTGTACTCCACCCATGTGAGATTGCTTGTACTCCACCCATGGGACTGACTGTCTAGCAGACTGTGAACAAGAAACAGGTAGTTTACAGTCTTTTCACCTTTACAGATGGGCCACCAGTGGTGGTGGTTGTTTTTTGAGACACAGTCACTTTTAAGTTTTAGTGATGATAAGTAGTTGGAATTCCTCTCACAATATATGACATTCTTGTTGCCTATCATACCAATTACTAGTGATTGTCAGGGCTAATTGTCTCAAAAGTCTTATAGAGTTTGGCACTAATTCTTGTTCTATTGTGTATGTGCCAAAAGTTATGGTGGAGATGAAACATTTTAATTGTAATAAGTATAGATATTGTCCTGGATCCCTCTTAAATTAGACTTTCAAAACTGTGGAAGCTTTTTTCCTTCTATAATGTGTTTTCTGTTTACTCCAACTTGATTGTTCATGAGATACAGAGGTCTTAAGCATTTTGGTACTAAGGGATCTTTCACTGGTGTGTGTGCTTGTGTATGTGCAGCGTGGCAGGGGAGTCTGATCTGGTCCCTGGGGCTCTCTAGTGAGACTGATGGCTCGTCACTGAACTCACAGGCTAAATGCAAAACATGAGAATGTCTTAGGTCATTGTGCTATGATAGAATGGGAGAGAGGGTTTGTGTCTATTTTTATTGCTCCAAAATATTTTAGTTGAGAAGTATCCAAATACTGCTGTGCTTTGTGTCCATAAGTGTATGTAGGTATCCCTACAGGCAGTGTTTTAGTACATGCATGTGTGATTTCAGGACAGCTTGACAAGAGCTCATGTGCTTACATTAGCCTATGGGCAGGTTTTCAAATTTCTGTAGTCATAGTGGTTCTCTTGATAATACGTTATGTTAAAGGAGACACAATAAAACACTGTTTCACACACAGAAACACATACCCAGGAGAGGCAGCTGAGCAATTTTGTTCCAATCTTAAAAACTTGAGTAGGGCATGAACACAAATCTTTCTGCTTCGACCTGGTTGTAGGGGATTGTAAAAGAATTATCTTTATTTGAATGCAAACTGTGATCACAACATCTAACTTTCAAATAAAATGTTTAAACATAGGAAATGGAACAATATATTCAGTGTGACCTCCTGAAATATACATGTTGTAGGTGTTAAAGAATCAAGGTATTAGTAACAACCAAGAAGATCCTTTGCAACAAAACTCCTTCAAAGCACGCATCATTAGGTTCCTCTCCTGGATATCAGGAATGGACCATTTTGACCATCTTCACATAAGGCAATAAACACGTGTGCAAGAGTGCACTTAAGTGTTTGTGTATGGAATTAAAACAATGTGTGATGGCAGCGTTCTGTGCAGGTCTGCAATGTTTTAGATGGGGAATTTCACTTGAACGCATTCTTTTCTCTAAAAACGTTGCTTGTCCAGTAAAAGCATAAAATAAGCTTTGCTGACCAGGAGAATTTTATGGTAACTAAAATATAGTTGTTACTGTTTTTGCCAGAACTACTACAGTGCTGTTTTTCTATTAACAAACCCTACTATGTGAAGAACTACAAACAATTTTTCATATTCCTGTTTTCAAAAATAGAAGAATCTTTAAGATGATGACTATTTCTGATTATTTATAATTGTATCAATGAGAACAGAACAGAATTTTCAGATTAAAAATGTTAAATATAATGAAAACTGCAAGTCAGAAAGAAACTTGGTATGGACTTTTTCAATTATTTAACATTATCCAGATATGGATAATTTTCCCCAGAAACCTGCACTGAAGGCTTAGCCTTTTAGCCTTTCATTTTTCTGTTAGTGGTGTGAGAGCATGGTTATGAAGCGTGCTTTGTTTGCGGTGCTGACACCAAGCTGATGCTGCCAATTTAGAATGAATAATACAAAATCTGGTGTGCAGGTCTGTGAAACTGCTGCTTGTGAGCAGCCCCTCAGCATGCTCTAATTCTTTTGAGTGCTGTAGGTGAAATCATGTCCCTTGAAACTGGAGAAGCTGAGGTCTTTCGGGTGTTTCGTGTGTGTGGTTTTTTTGTTTTTTTTTTTTGCTTGTCTCTTGCCTTTGTGCCTTTGTGGAAATCTTTGGCTGACAGTGATTAGTATCTCACAATGAACTCTGTCACAGTGCATCTGAGCAGAAGATGGATGCTGGTTTGTTTGTTTGTTTGCTTTCCTGTGAACTGTCTCAGCAAAGCTTATTTGTAGTTTTGCATGAGAAGGTAACCTATGAAAAAGCATGAATACGTAGTTCCATGAATCAATATCCATGATTCTTGCCATTAGAAAGTCATTAATTTTGACCTAGTTATGCATCATCCTGCTGAAACCATTGGAAATGAATCGACAAATCTTCACTAGAGTCCAAATCAATTGCTTCCTGACTGAGAGCTTAGCACTTCTCTCTAAGAGTTTATTGAGGAAGGCGGATTTTCTTCTGTGTGATTCTGTTCTGTGCTTTGCATATGCTTCCATGGATGGTGACCTGCTCATTTTGAAAGTAGAGATGGCAGGAGTGAGAACCACATTCACCTTTCTTAAGAAATAGTTACCAAGCCATGAGTTAATGGCACTCAAAAGACCGTTTGGTTCCTGCACCACTGGCAAATGTATGCCATTTAGAGAAAGGAACACGATGTGAAAGAATTAATTAGAATAAATAACAAGAAAAATACATTTTTCTTTAATTCCTCATGTTTAACTATCTTGGTTATCAAAAAAGTGAATAATTTTAGACTGTTGCTAGCTTAAGTTGACAGGATGATTTGGGGATCTAAATGAAAAATAAACTAAATACAATGGAGAAAATGGCATAATGTCCTCGTAGCAATTCCAGACTCATGGAGGTTGCCCAATGCATCCTCTTTCCTCTGCTGGAAGCAGAAGATGGCCAACAACTGAAATGCTTTGAAATGCTTATGTTTTATTTTCCAATTAAGAAATCTAATTTTTCTTTTATTCTTCAGTGTCAAAATCTGTAAACACTGACTAAAGTCTAATATTGTTTACTGAAAACACTTTCACAGAATGTCGCATGCTGATTATTTTCTTTCCCAATACTTTTAAAAAAATCTGCTGTCTGTGGTTTAATCATTGTTATTCATTTAAAATATATTCATTCTGCTTTGGAGAAAAAAAGTACATGGTTAGTATTTGGTGTTCCTCACTTGTGAAAGCTGTCACAAAATGCGGTAAGGATGTTTCTAGAGCTAAAATCCTTAGTACGCACAGAAAAAAAAAAAAAAAAAGAGCTCCTCCTCCTGGCCACAGTACAGTCATGGCACAGGGAGAGGAGCAAAGCTGCCAGCATGCTGGGACAGGGGCAATAAGAGGCAGCTCTCCCATGCCCCCGGTCGGGGTTGCATGTAGATTCTTTTCTGAAGTGTGAAAATCGAAGACACTCGTCCCCCTTCCCCCTGGCTCTCTACAGACTGATGGACAGATATCCAGACATTTCAAGGAAGAACTGAGAAATATAAACTTGTGTGGTGGCCAGTGTTTCTTTCCAGCACTTCTATGGTGTGGGAGTTTCCGAGGGACTTAGAACAACTTCCCTTAAGTAAGAAACTGGAGGTATATCCCAGTCTCTGACAGTTATCTAAATCCCTGCTTTCTTTTCAACTTGTGGCTGCCTCCTCTCTTCTCCTGACTTTGGCCTGCTCCAGGCAGTGAGGGAAGGTGAAGAGGGAAGGTGATGAGGGAGGTCTGCAGTGCTCTGTGTGGTTGCAGTTCCTTCTGGGTGCCCCGGGGATGAAGAAGAAACATGTGGCTTAAAATGGAGACACCCTTTTTTCCTTTTACATATTGCATGTTTAAAAACCAAACAAACAAAAAGACCAAACTGGTGGCAATCAAGGATACTATGTACCCGCAGGCAACATATGGTTCCTTTGGATCCTACGTATTCCTGTACATTTGAGTCTTCCTCTACCAAATTTCTGCAGAGGCACTCGCTTAGGTTAGAGCAAGAAAAAGCAGCAGAGCTGTTTGGGATTCTAACAGCTTTACTGTGCCGAGTCACATGTAGTAGTATCCTGAGACACATATTTGAGTTCATAAGGATTGTCCTGTTGAAGGAAATAGATTAACATTGCAAGTGAAGAGGCCACTAGTGATTCTGAAGAAACTTTGAATACAGGTTCTCGGCTGTTGAGTGCTGTTTTACTTCCTTCCATGCTATCGAGCTCATGGGGAGCAATTTGCATTTTTTTAAATAAAAAAAACAACATTGAAATTGTTTTAACGCTGAAATAGAATATTATAATTTGCCAGAAACAGTCATTTTCATTTTGCTTTCAGTTACAAATATTTTACCAACAAAACTACAGCTAATTCTATTATTCGCATTATTTAATTAAAAAATACACGTAAAACTAAAATATTGTAGAACCATCACACCTAATTGCTTTGTTCAGTGTAGTTACATATACAGTCTTCCAGCATGTAACAAAACTTGGCTATAGGAGTGAGTGAGAGCACTGCAATGGAAAAGTTTTATTTAAATCACCCTGCAGTACTCTGCAAGCATAAGGCTGTCCCTAAAGCAGAAGGTGCAACAGTTTTCACAATGGTGACTGATGTCTACCTGTGTGGTTTCTGCGTTTTTATTTGTTTCTTTTTTTCCTTTAACTCACAGAACCACATCACGGCCTTTGCAGAAGTCACATGATGTTGATGCTGATGTATATTCACTCCATTGGACTTCATCTCTTTTCACAGCCCACTCACGATAATTGCAGTGTATCAAAAATAAGAAATTTTTAGAAGTCCTCTTTCTGACTTGATTTTTACGTCATTAAAACGATACCTACATTTTGAAGAATTCTTAAATATTAGAACGTCACTTTACTTTCTAGAAAAAATATTAACTATTTACTTTTTGATGGAATGGGACAAACTGAGCACTAATTATATTTATCTGACAATACCCTCTATTTTGGCTTCTTGTTTTTTAATGATTCATGCACCTATTCCAACAGAACTTCATACTTTGTTTTGAATTTGATTTTTAAAATTGCATTTTTAATTCAGCATGAACTTGTTTCCATTTGAGGCGGTTTTAGTGTATAAAAACTAGAAAAATATTATGTTCTGTATGAAAATGCTGTTTGCACATTGTATTACGCTGTATTCCATGTAAGATATCATTCAAACAATATGTTATATGTAAGACTGGTGCTTCTGCTTTTGAAGAGAAAAAAAAAATGCCAATTTTTACTGTAATAAGTATTGTATCATAATTAAAAGTTTATTTATTTGGATATTTTCCTGACATAATTGTAGTTGAATTGTTGTTTTGTAGTTCTTGAATGTCTTGAATGATATATATGTATCTAGGTTAAAAGAAATGAAAATAATATAGAAATTTTGATCATTGATATATTCTTTATTACTAATGCTATCCCATGAAAGGTTAAGGGCTCCATTCTTAGCTCAGCATATCTGATAGGAAGCCCTGCTAATCATAGATCGCTTAAACAAATTACTCAAGGAAGCCTGCATCTTCTGCTCATGTTTGTTGTACACACAGATATTATGCTGGGAGAATGGGGTGCTAAGACGGGAAGAGGGTCACAGACTTAGTGAGGAAAAGTGCAAAAGTGTTTCTGCTCTCCATTTTCACATTGGAGCATTCATGGAAAAGTGGAAATGGCTGCATTGGTTTACTTCAGATGACTAGACCAGGACAGGCAGAATTTATCTCTAGGAATCTCTCTATCCCTGTTTACTTTTCAGGGCCATATTCTTGCAAAAAATCCTCTGTCAGTTTTTATGGTACTGACAGATTATTTTTTTTTTCTTCAACATCAGGTGATGTTATCATATCGCTGTTATCACTGTGAAAAATCGAATTGAGCCACCCCTTCAAAAGACAGCCTAGCTGACTATTCATAGTGAAGTTGTCCCATAAAAATTAAGAACCAAATGGATTTGAGTCTTGTAGATGCTGAAGATACTCTCAACTTCTGCCAGAAAGTTTTCCTCTGGCAGCAGCAGTTCTGACGCTAGCACTATAGACGCATTGAGAACAGTAATGTTCAGTGTGCTCTGTTGAAACAAGTATAGCATTCTAGGCCTTAAATTTTCCATAATTCAGTGCATTTCCTGTGCATTAATCACTGGTAGAAGATGTTTGAAACATATGACTGTAGAATTGGGTATATATTTTTCTATGTTGAATTTTAATGCATTCCTGTATAGTAACACATAGTTCTTATTTTTATTTTAAGCTCTGTTTTAACTAAAATGCAACTACTTAAATATTGCTTGGCAAGCAGGGCAAGGCCAAGTTGTCTTTGAGTGCAATAGAGTATATCCCATGAAGTCATCATGCTAAGCTGAGAATTAGAGAACAAAGAAATAAATCAGTGGGGAAAAAATCCTAGAATAGAGCCCTTAGCTACAGTAATGTTACTTAGGTGATTGAAGAGCTACTTTTATTAGACTACCAACTGTGTTTACAAAATTGTAGTAGGTCCAAAGTTTGTATCACCGTGTTAGGCACACTTACCCTTCTCCTAGTTTAGCTATTTAGGGTCCAAGGTACTAATGATTTTTGTGTGCAGGTTTAAATGAAATCCTCACTCATTTTTGCATGGTAGCAAACCTACATTTTTTTTTTACTATCTGATTTATAAGATTACCAAGAGATTCTTTTATGTTAAAAGAGATGACTCTTTTCCAGTGTACTGTATATCATCAGCTTGTAACTGGTCTCTTTCTCTCTCAGGATCTTTCCCAGTCAAATATTTGGGTTAAATTTATCATTTAATCTCTGTGAACCAGCAGTGAGAAAACAGAGAGACACTCTGCTGTATAATGTATTTTTAAATAAAATAATTTTTCAATCATATATAGTGTATTTTTTGAGATATCTGCTGTAGATATATTTTGGTTGATAGCTTATGAACAATGAAAAGATGATTTTAAAAATCTACTGCATTTCATGATGTATTTTCATAATTAACCAGGAATTCCCACAGTTCCCTTTCCTTAGAGGTGGTTCTGGTGAAATTGAAAAGCAGGAGGGGAAGAGCTGTATTGCAGAAGTATCCGCTGCCTATTGGTGAAGTTCCGGGCCATGCTTGGCTTAGGCCAAGCTCCAGACCCTGCTTTGATTGATTTGGAGAAGAGGCAAGTTTTTACCTCTCCCAGAGCTGCAGTGGCTCCACTGCCCTGGAGCTTGGGCATTCATTCTGGACCTGAAAACTTTCAGTAGGAAGAGTTTGTCCAAATGTAAGTAAGTTGGCATTTTCTAACTAACATGGCTTTTTGGTGGTTGTTCTTTAGAAAAATCCCCGTGAAGAGGCTGACAAACAAGCATCATCCCTTGTTCAGAGAAGATTCTACCTCAGAGTGGTTCCCAGTAAAAATATGTTGTTTGAACTATTTCAATGGTTTTGCATGTGTCTGTTTTTATGATTCGTGGTGGACCTTCTGTTTTTATGATCCTTGTGGACCTTTTCTGTGTGTGTGCTTCAGTGAAACAGCTCTGTTCTATTTATAAATAAGGTGCTTAAGAAGCATCTCTAATGCTATATGCTGCTGTGTTCCTAAAAGTGGAATTCATAAGGCATATGGGGACACCAGCTGGGCTTGTATCCTTACTGTTTTACATTCCCTTATACGTATTCTGTTGTTTGTTCGTAATCATGAACTGCATAAGACATACGGCAATAGCATCTGGGCTCATATCTCTTCAGGTTTTTAAAAACGTTCATTTTAACAATACGTATTAAGAGAGGATAATGTTGCTATTTTTCAGCTGAAATTTTCTTTGCTATTTGCTGTTGCTTTCTAATTTTGTTGCTGTCCAAGATCATAGCGAGTGTGACAGTCCATTTGCACGTTATGTTAGCAGGGAGCTTTTTATACTCTTCTGAAGTCTAATTTTGGTATTTCTGAGGTTTCCATGCAGAAAGGAGAGTGCAGTATATTTTAGGAAGAGACAACCTGAGTTCATTTTGACTAAATTACCAAATTACGTTCCTGCCCGTCTGGATTGCCTTGGCCTTGGGGATGCTTTGCAGGCAGGAGGACAGAGGGCTGAGGTAGGGCGAGCAGGCCTCCAGGCCTCTTAGCCCTTTTGGTGCCCAGCAGCACTTCCCTCTAAGCACAGCCATGAGTGTTTTCACCAAGGCCTGCCTCTGACAGCTGACTTGACCCCCACATGCCAGACTTTACTGCCATAGCCCAACACCTCTCATGCTTGGGGAACTGGACAAATCAGGCAAGATACCACTCTCTAACCCTGAGGCACTCTACAAGTGTGACTGCAACTGGGACAAGTGGCTGCCCAGTTTTCTCCTGGACAAGCAGAAAGACGAATGGGGACCTGTCATGACTTCATCTCTTCAGCCTTCTCTCTAGGTTTTCTGGCTTTCAGGGACTTCCACAAAGTAAAGGAAAGCTTCACAAATGAGCTGTCCTGAATTGCCCCCTGTGTGGACAAGACCTAAGCTTTTTGTTTTCCCAGAGGAGCTCTGCTGTTCTAATATCTTCCCCTAGTGACTACAGACAAATAGTTTTGCAGTAGTCAGCCTCTTGAAGTCATCTCATCAATAGAATAATCATCCCTAAATTATGCAGCTGCTGGTGGCTTTGTTAGTGGACTGTTGTTGTGCATTGAATGTGATTAAGAATAGCACACTGGAATCGCCTGTGAGACTACTGAATCCATCCTCTGAAATGGGTCTTCAGGAATGACCCCAGCTAAGACTTTAGCTGCCAAAACCAAATTCTTTGCAGCAGTGATCTCATCAGACAACATTCAGTTCTAAATAAAAATAAGAACCCAGACCCTTCTGACAAATCTCTCCCTAAATAACCGTGCTACACCTAAATATATACTCTCGGTAGTTAGAGGGAACTTGTGGCCTTGCTGCCAATCTTTAATGTGGTTCTGAATGAGATTCTTTGGTTCCTAGATTGTTCTGAAGTAGGCAGATACCCTTAAAAAGAGAGTAAGCATACCTACAATTGTAAAGTAAGAACTTAGACCTACAGAATGAGAAAGGGATGGAGGAGCAGGGAAAATATTTTCTTACGCTCATTAGCGAATATGCTAATTTTGGATAGATTTGCTGTGTTTTCCTAATTTAAAATTTCAAGGGTGTAGTGAATAGCATTTCTGTGTTTTTGAAATGCTGCAGCAGAGAACTGCTGTTCTGTCTGCTCTTTCTGCTAAGAAATTGTCTACTGTTTCATCCCCTTTTCCTACTGTTGCTTAAAGAAGCAGCTACTATTCCTTCCTTAGCAACCTCAATTTAAATGATCGCAACTGACAAAGATACTGCGTTTGAATATTCTAAAAATGAGGCTGATGCAATGAGAATGAAATGCTCATTTAGGAAAACAAAACCAAAACCCTTTTGGCTCTCATTGAAGGCAGAGGGTTTGAAGCTAATCCTAACAGGAAACACGAGGAATAAAACAAGTCCCTTGCCTTTTGACAGTACTTTGCAATGTTGTTAAGATGAGGTGTTAGATCTTTTTTGGGATTAATACCCTGTCTTTCTGAGCAATTAGAGAAAACATTATAAAGGTGCAGTCTTGGAGCATGCAGTCTTCCAGAAGGAAACTGAGAATGTCCCTGCTTGTGTTATATTTATTCCGTAGAGTCATGCTCAAAGATGGTGAAACACAGTGCAGAAGAGGGGGGATAGAAAGACTAAAACTGTGTGTTGTCAATGGAGGGCGAGAGCTTTGCAGTATGAGTCTTTTTCAGAAATAAAACAAATGAATAAGGACTTATATCAGCTGATTATGTGACAGAGTTCTGTCATCCTGGATCTCCTGTGGGAATGTTGTCTACTTATAATGTATACATTTCAGTCAATTACCATTTTTTCTTAGAAAAACAAATAATCAGAAGATGTTTGATCTTCAGTTCTTTGTCAGATTAAGAGAAGTCGGTACTCCCATGGCATTGGACACTATGCTGCTGCTTTTTATTTGCTGCCTGATGACCTGCCTTCCCAGCATACTTAAGGTAAAAGACTGTATTCTGCTTTTTGAATGAATGAAATTGAATTGAATTTTTCTTCAGGAGTCTGTTCATCTGTGTGTAGAGGTTAAGAAAATCTCTCTCATGGATGTAGTTTCTTTCAAAGATTTGGATTGAAACTTATTTCTATCTGTATAATGCTATAAACCTGAAACTAAAAGCTGCTCATAGTTGAGGAAAAGGGTTACCTACAGGCTCAAAGGAAGAATCAGCTTCTACAGGCCTTGAGCACTGCAGTGGGAGACACTTCAAGGTTTCAGTCACCTACAAGGCTCTTTGTGGCCTGCTTGATCTGAAGTGAGTGGTTTGATTCACGGACATACCACTTCACTATGGTGATGGTTTCATTTGAAAGGAAGATCGCCGAGGAACATAACATATCTACACAAAAGAAAACAGTACTAAAACTTGACTCTTCATCCTCACAGGCCTTCAGTGTATCTGCTTCTTTTATTATATGGCTCTGTGCTCTGTCTTCACTTTTTCACTCTGCTTCTGGCATCTGTCTTTCTCATTAATGTTACATAGTGCTGTGTCACATCATATGATAACCAGTGATTGCAGACCCTACAGACAGTGGTCTGGCAGACATGTTACAGGCACAAATATAGCCTGAATTTGTGACAACAACCCTAACTAAGGGGAAGGGAAAGTTGTGCAGGGCTGTGTTGTATTATACTTTCTGTAATCTAGCAGAAAATAAATTGGTCAAGAAAGGATTAGATATTGCTCCGTGTATTCTATTTTGTGTAGTTCCTGGTGGGAGTCAGGACACTTATTCTGGATTTAAATAGGAGAATAGGAGACTTAGTAGAGGGCAGAATGGGTATTTTTTTTTAATCTTTTTTTTCAATTTGGATCATATATTTCTCCATTATTGCAAATGCATAGGGTGTTTAAGAGCGGTATGCCAGATATGATGGATGGCCCTTTCCAAAGAAAACTTCTTATGTGGAGCTACTCAAAGAAAATCACCAGATTACATGAGACAACGGGCAAATCCCAAGGATCATTCCTCCCTTTCAGCCTCCTTGTATCCTCCTGATTGAGAGGTCTCCTCTCTGAAACCCATACTCAGCTGCTCAGGCTTTGAATTAGACCTCAAATGTAGGTCACCAGATATGAATACAGTTCCTCCTCTTCTGTGCATCTCTCCTCTCATCCCCACACCAGTCTGCACTCATGGACCATTAGCAAGGCTTCAAACACAGCTTTTGCATTAGCTGTGAGGAGGACCCAGGAGAGCTGCAGCTTGCCATGTCACTGCTGTTCTGCAGCTGGAGCTGAGATACACAGCCATTCTCTCTGCTACTGGGGAAAATGGAAACCAAACGTTTTCAGCAAGACAGCATTTGATAGGAGACCAGGCTGTGTTCTTAGTCGCTGATGAGTATTTGCACATTTGTATTGTTATGTTGGTATTGTTCTTTCTGATAGACTTAGTTGTGACAGGAGACTACAAGCTCGCGCATATCGATGGTTAGCCCCGGAACAGAGAAACACTCTTTCACCTGCCAGATGGAGACTGGATTTATCATGTGAATTTATCAGCTGTGTCTCCCAGAAGCTTTAAGATGTCCTGGCATAGCCTGCTTCCAGGACAGTATGTTATCAGAATAGGCTTTCAGTCTGTCGTTTCTTATTTCTTTAGTATGAGATAGATGTGATTTCCATTCGTTCTTTATAACAGATGCCGTCTTTATATATATATATATATATATATATGTGCCTGTATCTTATTCTTTATTACTTTTTGAACTTACTCACTTTCCCATATTGTTCTTTTATTGATTTTATTACCAGATGGCGTAAAGAACTTTGCAGCATACGTTAATTTAGCTTTAAAAAATTTCTATTTCCCTTCAGTGCCTCTCTGTTGAGTTTTACACTTCAGCAGTGTTTAAATGCATCACATTCTCATTGTTTGTTGTCGATTTGCAGTTCAGCATTTGTCTTAGAATGTTCCATGTACAAATTGATGACTTTTTTGTCCACTTTTTACATCTAGCCTATCGTCTCCCTGTGGTAGCAGTGGAACTGGGAAGTTCTGCTGGTTTGCTTGTAATTGGAGGTGAGCGTTGGTTTCAGCATGGCACCTATGGTCAAGAAGGTATGTGAGACTTGCCAAAAACAAGGAGAAATTTCCCTCTCCAGGCAGCAGTGTTCTCATGGCTCTCCTTGTGTTTTGTCAGTGTCTGTGTGGCTTTCCTGGTGCAGTCATGCACCAGACAGAGGAAGCTCAGTCATAGGCAGGAGTGGTTCTTTTGGAGCCCTGTGCTCCTGTTGAGTACTGTGGTCACAGTGATAGCAATATTGTGCTGTTTTGTCCAAATGCTTCTGTTTCTTTATGAGCAGGGGCAAATTGAATTAAGTAATGCCAGAAACACACAGCCTGATGCTTTTTCATTTTCTGTTGTCTACCTCCTCATGCAAACGTGCAAGGTGCTGGTTTATCAGTTCAAGTATAGTCTTATCTGTTTTCACATCCATCCTTAAGATACAGATGTCCATGTTTTTACCAAGGAGGCAACACAAAATTGACTCTCGTCCCTTGTTTACTCCCATCCTGTGGTGACTCCCCTACTACTGTTAGTCCCAGAGACTTTGGTTTTGTTTTAACAAAGACCAATATTCAACAGCAGAAGTACTGGTTATAACTGAATTTGCCTTCTTACTATGTATTTGGCTACACGTGTGATGTGGTCTGCGTCTTTTACACTGTAGATTCTTTGCACTTTGTATCTGGGCCTGCAAGCCACCTCATCAAGCGGAGCTTTTATCCCTAATGGGACCTGTAACTATCAACAAAAATATTCTATAGACATGTTTATCTGTCTAGGTGACTTCCAGGATCCCACTGCTGTGCACAGGATCTGCAGGTGTGGAGTGGCAGTCATGGCACTGATATGCTCCAACCAGCCTGTGAACATGAAAGAACAGGCCACGGTACGTGAGAATCTTTTAATGCTACAGAATGTTGCTGCTGTGAAAAAGAGTCTTGTGAAAACAGTAAAAGGAGAGAGAAAGAAGTTTAGCTGAAGATATTAAGAGCTATTCAGATATTAAGATTCTGAAAGGGAGAATTTGGGTACTGAAATAAAGCAAAAGAAATGAAAAATTACAGGACATCTTCCCAAAAAAAAAAAAAAAACAACTAGCTTTCCAAATATTTTCTTGAAGAAACCATATAAACACAAGAAAATGCAAATAATTTCTGCGATTTTTTCTGAGACTAAGCATTTTGCTGTGCTATCCTATGCAGAAAATCTGTGATCAGTGTGCAAGAGTATAAATTGACTATATTTACAGACTATATTTCTGTTACAAATATAGGTTTGTTTTCTGACCTGCTGTTCCATGAATAGAGCTCATCATGCTCAGTATGTGCAATCAAGTGGAGTTTTGCTGGATATGGGTTTGAAGCTGTGACTTCTGATACCAGCTAGATAAAAAGTAGTTTAGGAGCTAGAGGTGATGGGTAGGGAATCCGTCATTCACTATCACACAGTCACGCTCCAACAAAGAGAGATTATAACCCAAGCAATGAATTTGCTTAGCAGTAGAAACTGCCATTGTTAGTAAGGGCATTACAATTTCTAATTACTGCAGTTGAGAAGCTTCAAGATAAATGAACGGACAATTTAGATGCAGTTTGACTCTAAGTGTCACAGTCCTGATGTTTCTCACTGCCCACCTATTTCTGGAGAAGTCTAGGAAATGGATTTGCCAGGCAGACGCTGAGGGGACATGGGGAAGGTTGTTCTACAGTTGCACGAGTGCTAGCTCAGCATTTTGTCTCTACAAGGTAGAGCCCCATTTATCAGGCAAGGTACTCTGCCTTACAAGACTGTAAGTATGAGACATTGCTATAGGAGGGTTCACACTGGGGATCAGTTAGCACAATTGGTTATTGTGGTATCTCAATGGCAAGTGATTTGGGCTTGCTGGATTGTTGACCAATGCTGTCACCTAAGTAATTAGAACATTTTGCAGTTTGACTACTTTTCAGCCAGAACAACCGATTTGACTGTTATGCATTCCGTTTGATAGACAAGGGCCTGGTCCCTTGGCTAGTCTTCCCTGATTCCACTGAAATACTGTTCATCGCCCTGGGGAATCCACTCCTAGGAAACTTGCTCTTTTCAGTAGTGAAGAAACAGCTCTCAGAAATGAACATTGCTCATCTCCATTTCTCTGTTCTCCTGGTCTTTGTTTCTCAGCTACTATCAAAGAAGCAGGACATTTCAAACAAAAGCAAAAATAAGAGCTGAGCCTATGCTTCTCTTCCCCTATTCTTTAAAACTGGTATTGTAAAGGTCACCTTTGGTGCAGCTGTAAGTTTGTAGCAATGTCTTTTCCTTTTCTAAATGGAATTTAGTCTAAGTTTCAGGCCAAGATCTTAGCCGTTTTGATGAGAAGATCTGTAGTACATCTTGTATTCTGGCTAAACTCCAATTATATTTTGCCTGGCTTAATTTACTCAGTGCTGCCAACAGAATGACATAGTTTTCACTGCCTGTTCTTCCCTTTGGTAGTGTGTTGCTGTGCGCCACTAAAACAGCCAATCCAAGGCAGCCACAGTGCAAAAATAGTGATGGCTAAAGAGCTACCAGGCACTCAATACCCAGTGATGCTATGCTGGATGGTAATCGGGGCTCAGTGGATAAGAGGATGTTGTTACCACAGTCCTTAGACAACTTCCACAAGAATGATAGATGCATAAACTGTGTCCAGACTGTTTTTTGAGCATGAAATTTGCCTGAGGTTTACCCTGTTTGGAAACATTTTCATAAACCATGAAGGAGAACCATGAGGAGAAATACTAACAGTAAAGCTCCTTCTGTGGGCAAAGAGAGCATTAAAGCAGGCGGCTAGTAGTTTCCTGTATTTCATATTTACGTATTCTGCCACCTACTTAGCAGCACCTTTCAGGGTTTGGTTGAAGTGTATAGCAGAGATTGGTGGTAAAGATTTCTCACACCTTGGTACCAGTCGTACTATAGAAAATAGAATTAACTGAAGGATAGTAAAATAAAGGCATGAAATGAAGCATGTTATTTTAAAGTGTCAAGGCACAAGGGGAAGGGGAGAGTACAGAGTTGGGAATACAGAATAGTGTGTTTTATGTGGGACATTTGGTCTGGAAAGTGCTGAATATGAGAATTAGTAGCCTGTGCCTTAAAAGTCATTCTGCACAGAAAGATGACATTCTTAAGTGACATTCTAATTCCTATTTTGTATGGAGTTGTGCTTTTTTATTTTGTAAACTCAGAGAAGTTCTCTAAATGCTTCTTGGAACTAGTTACTTCTAAAAGTGTATGGTTTTATTTAATAAGTATTAAATAAGTATTATACTGATCGATCTCTTTTTGCTTAATATGGTGTTGTATTTTGCCTGAACAAATGTTAGTAGAATTATCTTCACAGAGCTAGCACAGCTGTCTTGGTCTTTTCCAAACACTTGGTAGCAATTTTACCTTCTTTCTGTGTCCTTAGGCCAAAGTTTACAAATGCATTTTAACTTTTAAAAGTTAGTATTTTTTCAAAGGTATTAACTGCCCATGTCTTAATGAATGAGACTATATCTGGATGAAGCAGTCGAATATTAGTCCGAACTCTTTGTACTGGTAGTTACGAAGTGATGCTGGGATGACCTTACCAGCAGCAACTTGAAGGACAGATTTCCCTTATTATTTTGGCTCTACACAGAGAAATATGATCTTATAGGATTCTGAGCTATGGGAATACATTATTGTGGGACAGACACAGCAAAGGGCTTCCACACATTCTGAGGAGCTCAACTAGAGGTTTTGGATTCATCCCAAACTGTTGATGAGCTCATTGGACACAGACATCATAGGCTGAAAGCAATGAGAGTTTTGTCACTGACTTAGCGGGGGCAGAGGCATCCTAAACAGTCCGTACAGAACAGATTATCTTGGAAAGGCTCCCAGGAATGAAGAGTGTAAAAGCAGAGATTATGCCTCATTCCAGCATGGTGGTGGAAAAACGGGCACCTCTGCAGGAGACAATTTGTTTGGGCCAAGAAAAGGTGCTTATATACCATAGCTGGGGGATTTGCTGAAGAGTCTCTAGAAATGTCAAAACTCATTAGCTTGCAGTGGGAGTTAGGCAGATTAACTTTGGGGTGCCTTTGAAAAGCACAGTCTGTGCTATTCTTTTGTGAATTTTAAGTGGCAGATCTGTGGATTCTGAAGAGTCCCTTCTTGAAATGGTAACTTCATGATTTTTTAAAATCCATTAAGTCCCATATTGAAATATTGCCTCTGAAGAAAAGGTATCTTCATTTTGCTTCTACTGTGTATTGGGAGATTTCTCTCTATTACAGGGCAGCAGGAAAGAGCTAGGCAAAGTTCAAGCCAGGAAACCTAGTTCTGCAGTGTACAACCATGCACTTATCATGTGTTACTTAGTAGTATTTCTGCTCCTCATTGTATTTGAGTAAACTTAGAAAAGAGAGAGCACAGGAATTAATTGCCTTGACACTTCCAGTTTGGATAGACCAACGTATTTTGAAAGGAGAAGAGGAGAGAGAAGAAAAAGTTGAGAGAGCTGAATGCTTGTTTGGCATGTAGGCTGAGGGATGGAGATATAAATAAATACATGTATACACACATACATATATATATCTGTATATTTAATGTGGGTTATCTATGGAAGCCTGTGCAAGTCAGTGGGAAGTGAAAGTCTGTGACTCATCCCACTGCTAGTGAGCAGGCATCTAAGAGGAGTTACTGGAGGATGGATGGCCCTTCGGAGAACAGAGTGTCCTTCGTGCTTTAATTGCTTACAAAGACATTGCAGCATGGGTGATTATTCATTTTTCCCAGTGCCACTAGTTTTTCTTAGTGGTGAAATAAAGCAAAGGCTCCTATATACAGGGATGCTGATTTTCAGAGCCAGAATAGTCACTCTCATGATGCTGCTGAAAAAAATAATATTTAACCTGCTCTAGAGCTCAAACTGGATTTTGACCGTCCTATCAGTTTCCCATACTTCCTGAATAGTTGTCACATGCTATCATGATTCAGTCATGAAAAATAAGTTTTTCTTCTATTTTAAAAATACATACCTAAATGTAATTTGGTTAAATGAGGTCCCTACCATTAGTTCTTGAAATCCATGTTTCAGCGCTAGGGAGATTTGTCAAGTTACAGACCATGGAAAGAAACAATTTAAAATGAAAATGCTATCAGGCATTAACTGTGAAAGCACCAATGGTTCTGCAGTAATAACTTTATCTTTGTGCCTGCAAGCAGTCTTCTAATGGAAAAAAATACTAAATTGTGTTTATGACATATTACGGCATTTCCACCATTATTCCATTACAGAACAATACTCCCATGTTAGAGAGAAATCTGTGTGCTTACATGTAAGCATGAGAATGTTTCTCTGATGTTCAAGAGTTCATTTTGAAATGCAGTTTTACTTTACCTTAGTGTAAAGTAAAGGCCCTTACCACTAGTTATTTATGAAACCTAGCAGGCTATTGTTAAAAATAATTTTAAATGTATTTGTGATAATTTATGTTTCTTCGTCCAAACAATTGAGCGTTTTATTTAATTTATAGAAGCCTACAGTGATTAAACTATAAAGAACCAAATCATGCTAAAGCAGAGCATCTTCTATAATGCAATTAATATAATGAAATTCCTTCTGAGATCTAGGGTAGATCCTGTATCTATATCTCATTTTTGTAACAAATCAACCCCTATAAACTTTGTTAAAGTACTGTGACTATAGAATTATTCTGGTTATCCTTTTCTTGTTTCTATGCAACCTACCCACTGTGCTGTAATTTAATATCAATAATGTACAATATTTTTTTTTATTTGGTAATGTGTACACATTTAAAATAATGCATGAACAGTGCTCCGGTGCTCATAGATGATTCAGTGCAGTGCTCAGAAGTGTACTATTCAGTTCTTTTAATATCATCTGCAGCTGTTATAATGGTGCATTGTGCATTTGCAGGCTGAGATCACTCGGAAATAAAAACAAGATTCAAAATACTTCTAAGCAGTAAATAAGCAAAGAATTATGTTCTACATGCTTGTTACTGCAGATGCTTTTTGGTTTAAAGGTTGTTTCAGAACACCTTGGGGCCTACCTAGTAGTTTATAGCTAACAATGCCCAGTTAAACTATATAGTTTTCCTCCATACACCACCTTCCTGAAACAGTCTGGTAGGTGAGGAGCCAAACAGAGCATGAGCAGACTTTGTTTTTATTGACTCAGTGTCAATAAATTCTCTCTGGAACTATATTTGCTGCCAACTGAATATTTTTTTCCCCTCCAGGATAGAAAACAAAAATCACTTTTTAAGGGGGCTGGGAGTGGAGTGGAAGGAACCTTGTAAGTTGAATAGAAAGAACCAATGAGATGGGGAAATTATCCTTACTCAATCATCTGTCTTGTGCCATTTTTACAGCTATTTCCAACAAATTACCGAGTGTTTATTTTAATGGTTATTGCTGACATTAGTGAGCGCAGTGTACATTTGTAACCACTTACAGCTACCCCTGCCCATGGCTGTCACAACAGGCTTCCTCTCTTCCACAAAGTCATTCTGGGCTTCTGATCACTGATTTTTCCACCCTGGTGATTTTGCTCTGCCGCCCCTTCCGTCATGTGTGTTTGGCAGCTGCTGCATGTCGTAACTCGAGCTGGGGCCCTCTCACCACCCACTTTCTCCCATGGCCACCGTGCTGGGGGCGCAGGAGCTTGGCCTGTGTGAACACAGAAAGCACCGGACTGTGCTGAGGCAGGTTTCCAGCTGCTGGACAACCCCGGTGTTAAAGCCAGCCATTCAGCAGCGCTGTGCACCCTTCACAGCTGTACTGTGACTGTGGTGGTACCTGCCTTCAAGTGTGTGCGCCTTGCTCAGCAAATGAGGATATGGAGAAAAAAATTATCTTCATTAGGGCGTTGCATTTTGCTTCAAGGGAAGAGAAACAAAATATTTTGTCTAGAAAATGGAATATATCTTTATCAAAGAAAAAGAAAATTATTGAGAGAAACAAATATTATGTGGTGAGTCCCCATACTCATTTGGGGGCAAAATCTCCACAGAAATTCTGCCTCTTAATGCCATAAATGAACACTTCAAGTTGAGAAAATGAAATAAGACTATCATCAATTTGTGCTCTTCAGAACAGAGTAACGTCACAGAAATGACTACATGAATTGAATATCTCACACAATGAGATCAGCCTTTTTTATTTATCTGTGCAATTCTCCTGAATGTATTCAGGTAAGAATTTTGCAAACCAGACATTTCCTTCCAAAGGAATTCTGAATCTACTTTGGAGTGGCAACAAATAAAAGAGGCTATGGTGAAAGTCTGTAAGTGAGAAAAGGAGAAGCCACAGTTCCTCCAGAGGTGTTATCATATGTACAAAGGATTTTTTTCTATGAGACAAGCTTAAAATTTATGACTTTTTAAATTAACTCCAGGCATCTATTACCATAGAGTTTTGCTGAAGCTAAGAGCTTAGTGTGATTCAGGAAAACAAATTAGAAGATGGAAATGTTCATGATTATTGTAGATAGGATTTCAAGCTATTTACAATATAATTAAACTATTAGACTGAGGAGCTAACCATAGCCCTGAAGAGAGGACTTCTCCTATAGGATTATTATTTCATATTTGCTCTTACCCAGCCTCTTATGAAAATCCAGCACTGATATCCACCAGAGAGAACACACTGGACTACATAGATTGGGTTTAGTCAACATTTCCAAATCCTGCATCAGGATTTAGCTAAAAAATGACTTAATAGAAATGTTCAGTATTTTCAATTTGAACCGTTCAGATTGGAAGTGAACAAATCAGTAACATAGCATCATTTCAGCTTTCTGCCCGATCAAATACTCAAACACTTCATACAGATAGACTCTTGGTTTGGGTTGTAGAATTGGTTTTGGTTAGTGATAAATACCCAAGGTGAACTCCTGTTGTAACAGGGCAATATTGCAGAAAGTTTGGCAAACATTATTTGTATAGCTAGCAAATAATATACTGAATGTAAAAAGGTAAAGAAAATAACATAAATCATAGCAGGGCATAATGTGAGGAGTGGACGTTGGAGTCATCCGTGATGTGTTTCATGTCCCCCTTGACTTTCATGGCTGTTACAGTAGGCAACATCCACAGTTGCTCTGCATTTAGCAGCAAGGCATACAAATGCCCCTCTTGGTTTCTGTTTAAGAAATGTATGTATTCATTTAATAAGTTATAGTAGGAAAATAATAATTTAAACATGACAGGTCAGGAAGGAAGCTATAAAGAAGTGAGATGCGGGCAATATCTGATCTTTGTATAGTATCACATTCAACATTGGTATGGTCTATTAGTCCTCTACATATGTTGCAAAACCCATCTTTTATCTCTGTCCACTGGGATAACCAAGTGTGGGAGTGGACCGCAGGCTTGACATCAGCTTCTTTGAATTCTTTGAAATTTCTTTTTGTTTAGCATTGCTTCTTATGGATTTTCTTTGCTAGCCAGAATTCTTTCCAGCATTAAAAACTATAGAATTTTATTTTCAATAGGAGTGTGAATAGTGTTGAATATTTAAAAAATTACAATAAAGTGAAAAGGCATTATTTGTTGCAGTGCTAAATGCAGACAGACGATTAACTGTAGAATTATCTGATTCTACAGATTGCAACAACGTGAATCACTGGAAGGAGAAAGCATGGCTGTGGTGCACTTAGTGAAAGTGTGGTTTCAAGGCTAGATGTGTTTAGCAGATGCTGGAAATCAGCTGTAATCTTAATGTGCTTTGCCTGATTTAGTTTAAGTTGTATAACTTGTAACGCAGCATGAATAAGAGGTGTGCTGTGGAGAGACCGGATCAATTTTCCTATTGATCTGCAAGCCTGCTCGGGGGCTGTGACTGCACCTGGGCCTGATGCTTTTCCAATAATTCATAAACAAAAAATAATAGACTGCTGTATATCCGATTAACCCCAAACTTAGCTTTATGAGGAACAGTAGTATTTTAATAAAATAAATACATTGTTATCTCTTCCACTGGGGTTTTTCCTTTGTGAGAGATGTGGCTCTCTGAATACAGTGTGTGCAAATTGAGCAGACTTGACTCTAATGTCTCAGGCTTATTGCATAACAGATAGTTTGCAACAAGACCCAAGAGGATGACGTTTTGGGGCAAACTGCTGAATTCCTTTGGGTTATCATTTTGAGGTGGTTAATTACATGTACAGCTGTAACCTGAAGGAATTCTGTTCCTTTTGGCAAAGATTCATCAGTGCATGAAATCGTACAAAACGCTGTGGATTTTCATACATGAGATTTCCTTGGTTACTTACTGCATTTCGAAAAACCTTCCTCACTTGTATTTCCCTTTGTAATTGTTTCTGCTATAGGAAAAGTAGCATGTTTAAAGGCAGTCATTTAATTTTGATAACATCAGAGCCGTAATATTTATGTTTCCTTGTGATCAGATCTGTCTGTTTCTCTTAACTTTCAGAGGAAGCACATTCCTGGAACAAATGCCACAGGCTGGAGAGTCCTTGATGTTAAGATGCTGCCCTGATTAAGAGCTAGGCAGGCAGCAAATTAGAAATGCTGATCCTCAGATGCTGAGCTGGAACTTTGATTAGTCACTAGTAATAACTATAAAAGTCATATCAAAATATCTTCCTCGCTTGTAGATAAATGTTGTGGCATGCCTGTCTCTTTTGCAGTGGTCCTTCCTGTTCTCTGCAACAGTGACCTGATGCCAGAATGCGGTGCAGTGGCCAAAAGCAGTAAAGAGGAGTCCATGAAATATTATGCCAATTATGTAAGGATGAAGGATATAAAATAATGCATAGATACCAAGTGCCTTGCATAGACAGCAGTTGCTGCAACTCACCTTGGCCAATCTGTTTGTTTTATTTTTAATCATATAACAGTTTAAACAGTGATAACAATGTGAAAAAATCAGTAGTATTCTGAACAAAATCTAATTTCAAAGTGGATCTATTTTACAGTTTAATTTTAACCTTTAGCTGCATGATTTACTTGTTAGTTCCTGGGAAACCCATCATGTACTCAAAGACCGAGTACTGTAAATTCGGAGACAAGGAAAAAAAGAAAGGAAACTGCATCATCCACATACATAACATAGTTGAACCCCTGATTTAAATTCAAAGCTCAATTCAGCCTCAACTATAGAGCTGCAGCTGGCACCTCATAATATAAACACTTAAGTGGCCTGTTGAATTTATCCTCAATGTCCACAAATGAAGCTATAAACTTTCTTTAGAGCTTCACTTCTGCTTCAGTGCCTGCCCATGATTTAGATCTGCAGACTTCACAGTAGCTCTGTGTTTCCCTGGCTGGGTGGAAAGTCCCATAGCAAACCTGCAAACATCCCGTGTATTTAGCTCTCTGCAGCTGTGCAAACAGCACAATGCATTTTCAATATTCTGCTTTAAACATGCACATGGATGATTGAACTTCAAAGCAACAGCTCTGCTAATTCTTTTATGAGCATGCAAATCAGTAGTGTGACTTCTCACCAGATTGGGAGCTTAATGGAACAATCAGTCTGATCAAAACCCGCCCCAAGGCGTGAGCACAGTCAGTCGGGGGTATTTCTGCAAGGCTAATCCATGCTTTACTCGCTGGCAGGGTGCAAAACCAATAGTAGCCTGCAGTTAGCAAAGTTTTCATCTTTAAATCCAAATATTCCAGTTATCTCCCCTCATAACCTACATCATTTCAAGAGCAACGGCCCTGATTCTAGTATTATTTGAGGAGATCAAGCATGAAGATAGCAGTTTAGCCAGGGGGGGAAAAAATCAATGTCTTGGATTTGGTATGGTCAGATGGAGTATTTGTTCAGTTCAGCATCTTCTCTTTCAGTAAAATCAAGCTCTGTGGTTGTTAAAATACGTGACATGTTTGGCTCCAGTATTCTTATTTCCTGATATTCTTTTAAAATGAGCTTTAACTTGAGAAATACTTGGCATTTTCTCCTGTGACCATTACCATTGTACAGCCAGTTTTTAAATGAAAGGCTGAAAAATACATTAGGTGCCTCAAAGCCAGCCAAATCAATTTACCATCTTGCTTTCTAGTTCACAGAAACAGATATGAATATTTTACTTCTGGCTTTTGGGAAGCCCAACTCTAATTAATTCCATATAGAAAATTAAGGCCCAAGAGAGAGAGATTCAATGGTGCCTTCACACTTTTGCCTGTCTCCACACATATGCCTAAATCAGCTGAAATAAAAGATTTTTTTTTTTAAAGCAAGATATTATTGTGACTATTTGAAAATAAGTGCAAATTTCGACCTTGAAATGCAATCGGAATTTCCATGAGAAGCCACATAAATATTTATGTCCTATGTTTCCAAGTAGCTGGCGATTTGAGGTAGAAGATCTTATTTTCAGCAAGTGCTAAGGATCTGTGGGCTGAAATTTTGCACCTTTCAAGGTCTCTCCATCTGAGGCGTGTGTGTGCGTGTGGAGGGAACTGTCTCACTGTTCTCCACTCCTAAACATGGCGGGGTTTGTTTGTTTGTTTGTCTTTTACGTATTTTGACTGACTGCCAACATCTCAAAGGGAATACAAGCAGCATGGCAAAGGGTGAAGCGGGGAACGAGACCCCATTGTTGTGGGGTGGACGCAGAGCTAGCATTGCTGCTGGCAGCTCCATGGGCTGCCCCTTGCCCACTGCGAGGGGCTGTGCCACATAGGAGCGCTGTCCCTGGGGCAGGCAGGAGGTTCATGCCCAGTGTGGGGCTCTCGCAGCGCCTTGTCACCTCCATGCACCAAAGCCAGAGAGCCACAGTGCTGGCACGGCAAGCAGGGTGTCATGGAGCGTGTAGCAGTTACTTATTCATCATCTCTTTTTTCTCTTCTCCTCTCATCCCTTTGATCGGAGACTCTCTACATTTTTTATTCTACCTCCTTCTGCTCCATTTCCCAATCTTTTTTTCTCTACTGAGTTATTTCCTCTGGGTCTTTTTTCCTGTTCGTTTTTTCACAGCATTTTTGAAGTTGAAAATACATCAAAGACGCTTCAAGTTTGAGCTGAACTTTAAAACCCACAGCTTCTGAGGGACTTCAGGGCTGAGGTGGATTCACTTCCCTCCTTAGTGAGGAAGATGGGGTGGGCCTGGCATGTCCATCCCCACCAAGGACCGGAGTGAAACAGGAGCAGTCAGGTGGGGACTGCTCATCAGAGCAAAAATGACGCCAGGACCTGCCACCTACCCACGGCCACCACTGCTCTGCCCACTGATGACAACACAAATGTTTTAAAGGCAATCTGAAAATTTCCAAAGCCTTGCTCTTTGATAAGCGAATTTGAGAAAGACTGTGAGTGATAGAAAAAGCCCCCAGTAACAGAGGTGCTCTTGCAGTGTCTTCCAGAGGTAAGCCATGGTGACCGTCAGAAGCCACCTGGGAGCAGTGACACCGCTTCCCGCTGGGCCCGTGCGGCGCGAGCAGCACATGTCAGCTGGGGACGGGCTGGCTCCAGGAGCTGGCAGCAGGGGTGAGTGCCCCCGGCCAGCACGCGTGCCCTTGCCCCCTCCCAGGAATTTACCAGGCCACCAAATTATCCCTCTCAATAGAAAGCAAATGCTAAAAGCCAGTGTAGCCATGTGCAAGCACCCCTGAAAGACGTGGCCTGCTGGCACGTCTTTAAATCTGGCATTCAAAATTGTTCAGACAGATGGAACAAAAGTATGTAATAAAATGTGACATTTTATTTTATCATCCATGTTTGTTAAGTGAATTCTTCTGATTATTCCCACTGTCAAGAGCACTGAATGCGAATCAGATTCTGACAATTTGCAGTTTATAAAAAACAACTCCAGGGGTCAGACAGAAAAAGAATAAGTAATAATTAATTACAGGATGCGCATTCATCCAGGGACTCTGGCCACAGTGGGTGACAGCTCAGCCTAACAGAAAAAAATGATGAGTTGAAAAAGTCACAGCTTCTGTAATCAATTACTTCTCAGTACCAATTACCTACTTCATAGTGTCCCTTATATATATATTTATATATATCAAGGATTTATTAGAAATTACTGTCTCCCCAGTAGCTCCCCCTTGTTTGCTTTGGTGCGTAACAGAGCACCTTCTTTTCTCTCCTCTGCCAAGCACATTCCCTGTGATAGCGCTGGCTCTCCCGCATGGTGTTTCGTTGCCTGCTGCCCTGGCCATGCTCCTACAGCCTGCAGAGCCCAGGCAGCCCCTCTCAGACCGCAGCAGAGAGCCACACAGCTTTAAATTCCCATTTTTTATTCCAGAGAAGCTAGCCCTGAGGGTCAGCTCTTGCCACGTAGCATTGCTAACAAAAGGAAGAGGTGGAAAATTGGCATCAGCACAGAGCGAGCCCTGATGCTGGGAAAGATTGCCCCCTATGCCTCCTCTTCCAGTTTGGTCAGGGACTTCTGTGGCAATTATATCACTTAATGTTCAATTAGTACTAAATTGGAAATATTAAGCAGTATATGATTGAACTCTTAATTAGCAATTAAATTAAAAGCACCCTCCTCCCTGCAAGGGAAATGTCATTGAGACTAACTTTGACAGTATTTTGCAAACAGCTTTACTGCATTTTATAGGTGACAATTTTCTGGGGATTAGCCCTGTGTTTGCTATGCCTGTGTGCTCCTACTACAAACATGACTAGTTTGCATCCCAAGGACATACCAAAAATACACGTGCAGAGGTAAATATTAATTCCACTGTAGCAGCAAGTAGAAGTCCCAGCTTCCGAGCAGGATGGTGATGTCAGGTGCCTTATCAACCAAACTGAAACATACCCCTAGCCTTGAAAGCTGACAATCTGAGTAATTGCAGTATTTGCATAGATGCTTACATTAACGCCTGGAAAAATAACCATGATACTACTGAAATCTGTAGTCGCTATTTTGTGATGGCAGCAATTTTCTCACTGAAGAATCTAAATCAGCCAAGAAAGCACAGGCAGCTGTTGATAGGGTGCAGAAACAAGACAGAGTTTGGGGACACAAGGGGTGGGTTTGCCAGGAGGCAAAGGTCACATTCCCTTCATGGTCTCAATAAAAGAGAGGTTTCTAGTTCGTGACACTTGGGCATGGCTGTTCCTTGATGAGAGCAGAGGGTGACAGCAGGTGGGGCAGCTTGCAGCCACGGACCAGGGCACAGGACCTGCTTATCCCACCAGATTTCAGCCTCCTGAAAGCCCAGCCCTTTGCTCCCCAAACACTGGCATCCCTCATCCGTGTAAACACAGTGCCCATACCCTGGCTGCAACTAATGCCTGAAAAATATGTGGCAGAATATTACTGAAGCTTCTCGTTTGAATCCCTGTGCTCCGGGATCGATGCTGACCTCTCGCTGGTAGCAGCATTGATGCCCACACGGGGAACTCCCAGCACAGCTGCTGCTCTCAGTAGCAGTGTTAGCTCTTTCAGCCTTCCTCAAAGCTGGCTACATAAATTGTAGGTGCAACATTTCACTGTAAGGAGCTTGTCACTTGGGTAACCGGTGCTGCTTGAAGGTTCTGAGGAGGGAAGGGAGTAAGTGAATGAAGGCAGCAGAGGCAGCGCATTGAGTTGTTGTAGAAGCAGCAGTGTTCCTATTGCTATCACTCTTGCTGCTCAGTGAGTTTGTTTTGGCCACTGACTCTCATGTCCTTCCTTTCCAAGCAGTCTAAAAATATGCATTTTGGGGTGGGCATCTTTTTCTCCATTTCAGTACCTGTAAGCGAATATTGAAGAGCAGTTTCAGCACTGGATTACAAGAGCTTCCATCAGGGGATGTGTGTTGTTCACTGGTGGATGAAAGTGTTGAATCATTACCACTTGGATTTTTGGTTGCACCTCTGAACAATACACAGGCCAAGAATTATTTGCAAAAATTATTCAGCAACACATCTCAAATAATGAATATTTCAAATAAAGCATTATGGGCCATACTTGAATAGGAAAAGAGGCAAAATAGATGATGAATTATTCATACAGCTTTAGCACCAATGTAATAAATATTACATGGTGTCAGAGAGAAATGAAGGATTTTGAAATGAAGAAAGAAATTAACTATGAAGGAAAAGCACCTGAAAATTGGAGAAGGTGAACACACAGATTTGAGATATGTGAATAATAATGAAGAGATTAACGGGGGGGAAAAAAAGTATGACAACTACGATTCTCTTTGAGAGGCAAAATACTTTTCCTCTTTGGTTCTTTCTCTACAGAGAATATATAAACTTCCCAAACATCCTTCAGCTCTGTTTAAAAATGAAGGAAAACCCCCTAGAGATAGCCAGGTGGGAACATACCTAGATCTGACTAAAGGGGATTATACGAGCAGACATACTGAAATACTAAAGGGCTGTAACACGTAGAGAAAAGTACTATTTTGAATATCAAATAACGCATTACTTTTATTTCTCAGAGTGACTTTTCTCACCAGATGAATACTGAACTGGGACAATAGGATTGTTTACTTTTAAGGGCAGGATCCATAAGACTCTTGGTGCGCTTTGGGTAGGCTTATTCAGCAGCATTAGCAGTGACACCATTAAGCATGTCTGAGTGGTCAGGCAAATCTCCTCTGACAACGCTTCAAGCAAAAATGTCATTAATTCCTTGTTTGCTCTTTTACTCAGGTGCAGTGTGTACAGATTCTCGCTAGTCTTACCTGTTCATCTTAACATTTGCCAAAAAAAAATTGTGGGAGAGAGGGAGTTAACATTTTTTTCCCTTCCAAATCCCTTCCTAATTACCTTCCTTTTTAACAGTAAGTAGAAAATGGAAGAGAGGAGAGAGGATACAAGTTTAAAAAAATAACCTATTCCATACAGATTTAGAAAAAAAACACTATTTTTTCTAAAAGTGGAATGGAAATGGAGACACATTACACATTTACCCCATTGACAATGGACTTGGGCTCCTGCATGTTTGGAGCATACTCTGATAAATGCCATCTCTGAATTTAATTCAATAAAATAAGGTCCACTTAATGGTGTCTATAAATAGTTCTTATGACCTCAAGAATAACATATTAAAATGAAATAGATGTTTTATGTTCGTCATTTCCGTAAATGTCTCATTTACAAAATCTGTCATGGGCAAACCAGTCTCCTCCTCATTGGACATTTCCCAGCCTTGGCATATCAATCCATCTTTTGCACATCTGCTCAGAAAATGTAATTAGTTATACCCATATGCTGCAGACATACATGATAAAACTTAAGAAACAGAAAAGACCAATAGAACTGACAGACTTTCTTGTTTCTACTGTGTGTATTTTGTTGAAGAATTGGAAAAGTGAGAAGCTTTTTTTTGCTCTCTGCCACAGGATGGGGATATCTTTGTGTCCTAATCAACTTCAAGAGATTAGATGAACACACTTGGTAGGCAATTCTTAATACTTCTAGTTCTAGTCCCTTGAAAAGAGGCATTTATTGAAAGGGCTTATAACTATAAAAAGACTTAGTATTTCCCATATAGATGTACCTTCTTGCCCTATTCATCAACATACCTATGAACTTGTCTTTGTAGAGCAATGATAAGAAAGATAGACAAGGATCCTCATCTGATGTTTTGGGACATGGGAGACTGAAATGAGAAGCTCTGGCTACACAAAATGACCCTCATATGTAGCAAATATGGAAACTCTTAAGTGCGTTGATCATTTTTTTTTTGACAGCTGTGCTCAATCTTGCTGGCATATGCCAAAGGAGACAAGGACTATGGTACAAAAACAAGTGACACCTTGGTCAACAAAAGTTGGTTCAATGGCCACTCTGTTTTCTTGTTCTTTCACTGAACTCCAAAGCAATGTCTTACTGTTCACTATCCTAGCTAATTCATGGCCATTTGGCATTACAGAAACATTTTAATTTTCTCTCTGACACACCACATTTAGTTGCTGCATATGTTGTTTAATGGCTGTGCACTTTTCAAAACAACAACAAAAGAACCCGAACCAAACAAAAAACAACAACAAAAAGGCCCTTTCAAATTATTCACATTCTTTTAGCTCAGTAGGGGGTTCAAAATCAAACTGCTGTACCTCCATCTTCTTACTTTTCTTTTAGGGTTAATTTGGAAGAAAAGAAAAGCTCTCCTGATTATAGAGATTTAGCTTTCTTTATAAACAGGCTATTTTAAGATCTGTTTACAAGATCACAATATGAAACATCATTCAAAAACAGTGTGAATTGATTACATCCTTCTGGAGAACATGTTGCAGTAGAATATGCATTTGTAGCTGTTACACTGCCCTATAATTAACGCCTTATGGCTTTCCTTCTAAACACATGTTGCTACTGCTAGAAAACAGCTGAGATACTTAAGAGGAGACAATGGAAAATGCTGCCCTCCCCAAATCCCCCCCCCCCCCCCCCCCCCCCCCCCCCAGCCTTTTTATAACAAAAGGCAAAATGCTGTGATCACTACCAAATATGAGTGAAGTCAAGGTACTGATTATATTTTTCTGCTCCAGTTTCTTTTTAATGAGCATTTTTTTCCCCAAATACTATTAATAATTTGAATGTTGCTTAATTGGGAGACTGTATTAGAACAGCTGAACACAGTCTTTGGTCTTTTCATTCATTTCAGTGGATTCTGGATCACAGCATAATGATGGAATGGTCAGCAATCACATCAGGAATGCTCACGTATCCCAGAATGAATGAATGAACAGAACAAAAAACAAGATGCACAATATAAATACATTTGCATGATTAGAATTACTTAGGGAACTCAATTCTGCTCTGAATTGGTCTCAGATTTTTTAAAAGCTAAAGCTAATAATGAAATATTTCTTGCACTGAGCAGGTCTCCACGCAGATGAGTGAACTAAATGTCAGCTGCTGACTTTATGGGAACATGGTGGTGCTAGGTGACACTTGGCTGCCATTTTATGGAGTTGTATGTGTGATCCTACATGCATGCTATAAACTAGCTGTAGACAAATAAGGAATTGGAACAATATAATATCTGGGTCTGTGTTATTGGAGAGGGACTCCCAAGAAAAATCTTCACAACCTTGCAATATCATTGTTCTAAATAAATACTTTTGATAAATGAGATGACACACTAAAAACCAGATATGAAAGAATATTGCTTTCCATAAAGATCAGCTGTTAAGTGATTCTAAGGGCAGATGACTATGTATAGCAATAATGATGATCAGCTTTGTCAAGGTGCAGATGACTTTCTGAGCAGGGATGCTAAAATTCCCATAGCAACCCTTAAAACTTCAGATGCAACACACATTCAGTGTATGTAGCAACCCATACAAATAAGGAACAAGAGCATTTTGAGTTAGGGGTTAAAAACTAAGCTAAATGTAATTTAAACTATTAAATATCCTTTAATCGTATACAAGATATTTTTCTCTTTCCATCCTATATTCTGCTCTTCTATATTGCCAAATCTATGTATGGACTGCAATGTATATATATATATATATATGTATAGACTTCTATCTTCGTAGCATGACCCGTGATCTCCCTTAAGCAATGCGACCAAGCACAGGAGCAATCCTTTTGCTCCTCAGCCTGTCCGTCAGCCCGCAGCAGCGCTGCAGCTAGGCGAGGCAGGGGTTCCTTGGCCCGGCACAGCAGGCCCCCAGCCTCCATCAGGGATCTTCATCCCCTCTCCGAATGTGGCTGTAAAAGCGCTTGTGAAGCCTGGGAGAGGAGCTGGGTCTGAGAGCAGGAAGCAGTGCGTGAGCTGCAGGAAGCAGCTCTGCAGCTCTTAGGGAAAGGCAAGTTAAGAGGAGGGTGGGAAAAAAAAGAAATTGTGGATTTTCTAACAGGAGCTGGGTAACACTTGCTGGTTTGACCCAGAATATTAGATATTCTGGATAGAGCCGATGCTTTTCTGTATTGAGAGTCTGTCTCCTTCAGCAATAACTCAGAAATGAAGAAAAGGCTAGAATACGAAAAAGATCTTACGTTCAGTCTTCAGCAGAACTATATTTCTTCATTAGCTGTACTGATATGTGAAAAAAATGAGGCACAACTACATTTGTATTATATTTTTAAACTCTTCTAAGAATTGCATGCAGTCTAAAAATGTGTGCCTCTAACAAGTGCATGATCGTCATCCCAGAAAAATACAAAATTAGTTGCTTTTCCTGCTTTTGCGTCTCTCCTTTTGTATTTCTCCATTATTTTTCTTCCATGCAATGTAATGGTAACAAAATATGTGCAATCATAGGAATGAAATGACATGCTGAAAGGCACCAATAAATATTGAACAATTGACTTTACTATGTTAAGCTGTCACAATTAATTTGCTTACAAAATCCGTACTGTCCTGTTAGTGAATGAGCACATAGCCTCCAGAGAGCTATTCCGACTTAGCTATTTTCTCTTGAACCCAATTGCAAATGGATTAAATCTTTCTCTATCCTTGCTTTAGCCTCCCATTACTGTCAGCAAACAGAGTATCTGCCAGGTTTTTTGTTTATTGCAAAAGGTATTGGTAGTGGACAAAATCAGGAAATAATGTACTAAATTCCTGTAATGGTTTTTCTCTTTATAGAATTACTCTCTATTTTTGCTTTATTTTATAGATTCATAGAATTTATTTTTTTTAGGTTGAAAGGGAACCTCATAATCCTCCCTCTTTTGATTTTATTAGCTAGAAGCTTTGGACTCTTGTGCTGAGATATATGTAGAGACAGGGTATACGGAAGTATCAAGCAGTAAAGAGATGAAAAAAAGTGTTAGCCTCTTGAAACTTCGATGAGCTGCTGCTCATCTAGGCAGTCTCAGCAGTGTTACGGGTTCAGGACAAGCTTTGTGGGGCCCCAGCAATTCTTATGGGCTCCTGGGTAAGAGGTGCAGTTGCTCAAGACAACTGTTTTTGGCTTGTAACTGAGTGACCAAACAGTTCCCTATGTAAAAGTGATCAACTTTGTGACATTTGTACATATATAGAGCTTCCTGTTCAGCTCTCATTTTAGAGACAAGGTTTTCAACACCTCGTGAAAGCTTAACTTGATTGAAATGAACACAATTATAGAGTTCAAATAATAATTAAAAAAAAATCATTTGCAAAAGAGCCTTGTGAGATGCTTTATTTACATTAACGCTAAGGATTAAATAATTTCCCATTAGAACATACTGCAACCACCTATTTTTGAATAAAGAAGTTAGTTAGCTCAGAAAGGCAGCTCAGCTGCCTTTAAGCTGGCTTACTGTTGTAACACTTAAGGAGCAGTGAATCCTACCCACTACACGACATCAGCATTGCCTCGATTGCAAGGAAGTTTGGATCTGACAGTTAATGGCTTACTTGCAACTCTTGGTTAATTATTAATGCAGACATAACAATGCTTATTCCTTAACTAACCTTGTAAGCAATACAATTATCACAGGAATTATTCCTGCTGAAAACCCAGCGTCATGTCACAGTCTAGATCAAAAGTTTTAAAACTCCAAGTAGAGCTTTTTGCCTGTAGGAAAATTAACATCATTTTTTCATCATTATTCCCATTATATTTGAAACAAAGACATTCTTTTAAAGCTCAGCCCTAGTAGTGATGGAGTCTGCACCAGGCAACCATTGCCAACCATTCAGTGCCGTGAGCCACCGATGCCTTACCAGTACAAGCAGTCTCTGCTTTACCTTTGCTAGTGACAGTTTGCACTGGTGACAGCTCCTGTTAGGTCGCTGAGAAGCCTTTTGGTCATTTCTTTGTATGTGTTTTCAATCTAGCAGAAAAGAGAAATGCATTGTTTATAGGCTGCAGATATGAAGCACTAGCATAGAAAGAGGATGCATATTCTCAACAAATGACCTTTTCTTGTGTCTTGAATATCTTCCTCTTTATGGTCAAGCCACAGACCACAGAAAGTCAACCCGGCAGCCGTGCTGGGCATGCAGCAACAATACTGTCTGAGGAAGCTGGTTATGGTTAACCAGTAGCTGAGATTTGCATGCTGAGTTCAGAGGAAAAGGCATCTTTTTCTTTATTTTTTTTTCTTTCTTTCTTTTAAATAATCATTTGACTAGTGCTTTCCAAGTGTCTGTACATAAATTCAAAATGCTGTAATGGGCAAAATTACCTGACCAGTAACTCATGACAACTTACCAATGCTCTTATTTCTGGTAGTGGGCAAAAAAAGGCACCACTGCAAAAACTGCAACTGTTGGGCCCAGAAACCTCTGGAAGGTACAACTGGGACACTGCAGAGCGGTCCCACCACCTCCCTGGGCATCCTTCTGCCCACCAGAACTCACTGGTCGTGGCAAATACTTGTAACAAGTCTTGAAGACCTGATATAAATAAAACTCATCATGAACCACTGCTTGTGGTTGCCAGAAGAAACTCGTAAGCTGTGGCAGTTATATATTCTCTAGGTGGTGATTACCTAGCTAGGAAACTGGAGGTGCAGGTTGAATTTTCTGTTTTACAGTAAAACAATAACATTTTTAAAGTGCTCTCGCGTAAATTTGAGAACAAAAACCACACTGGGCTGGATGGGAAACTTTCTAGCACTCAGAGCTGTTGCTTGGGGCTCTCTGCAGACAGATACACTAAGACTTCACGCTGGTTTTACACTGGCTTCTTTTCTAGACAATTAGAATCACCTTTTCAGTGTTTAATTTCAGAGGGCAAATTTGGAGAAGGAAAATAAGGTGTCCAGACTGAACCGTTTTTGCTGTAAGCAGCTAAAAGTTGAATTCTTAGTCAGACTCCTGGCACTTCAGAAATCATCTTAAGTGGTTGGGCGCTAACAGTCTGTACAAAGCTATCTGAAAACAGCAGAAAGAAATTTCAAAGTATAAGCAGGTTGATTATGAGTGAAAGAATAGTTTAAGCTTTTTCTAAGCATTAGCCTAAGGAAGTTGAGACTCCATAACATTATCAATCATTGGAAATAGGCTAAAGACACAGTATGTTTTCTAAAATAGTAACTATTTGCACAACACAAAGAGAACGTTTGATTGTACTTAACAATAGACCTTGTTTTTCCATGATACTGCTACTAGAAAATCAGAAAAATAACAACTCAATCACAAGAAAGCCTCTACATAACTAGTGGGTCTTCTCCCATAACTTATGGCCTAGCTAAAGAGGAAAATAAATTAAAAATAAAGCCTGAACATGATGAACTGCAGCCCAGTTTTTAATAAGGATGCAAAATCTCTCCTGGTGCTCTGATTTCCACACACCTTAGAGGACAGCTCTCTGCTCTGGCAGAACATGCAGGTAAAAATCAATGCAACGGACTCTGGCATTCCCATCCCAACTAAACAGATATTGCCTTTTCTCAGGGGAGCTTAGGCATGCTATTTAATTTTTTGTTACACTTAAACATTCATATCCTTCCAGGTAAGCCTGTTCAGGCTCACTTTCTTGAACTTTTTCTTCTCTGTCATTCAGAGTGTTACTGCTGCCTGTCTTGTATAATCCTGTTTATAGGACTGTACACTACTGAGAGATTAGGAGCTAAAAACAGCAGGCAAAATTCAGAATTAATAAATGCAAATTAATGCTCACTGAGGAAAAGCCAATTCTCCTATAAATACACACTGATGGAAATTAAATTATTTAGTAACCTTCAGAATAGCACATAATGTTATGAAATAGCAGCTTAGCATTCACTGGTACTTTAAAAAATAAATCAGGAATAGGAAAGAATGAGGAAAAAAATCAAAGCATAATTATGGCAATGTGGACATTTCTGGTGTGCCTGCATTTTGACCACTGGTTGCAGCAGAATGAGAAAATACAGAGGAAAGCAGCAACGATGAGCGCAGATACGAAATGGCTTTTGTAGAAGCCATACTCAACATGGTAAATCCTAAAAAGTTAGATGGAAGAAAAAAAAAAAGGAAAGGCATTTACGGCTATTAGGCACATTGATAGAAGCTCTGACATTAAAAAAATAATAATAATCACATCAAGGATATGCTGGAGAAAGAGCACGGCACTGCCATGCAGTTCTTCCATGCCTCCTGTGAGCACCCGCTGCCAGCACAGCTGGACAGGGCACCCCGCGGCACAGCCACACTCCATCCTGATGCTGACTTGCCTCTGGTTTGTACAGCTGGCAAGCTCCTGCGAGTTTTCCAGTCTGGGAGAGACGTGAGCTTCCTCTAGGATTTCACAAGCATCTTTCCTGCTATAATATTATAGCTCAAAGAGATTGATCTGAATTTTCATTAACGCTTCATGGGGTAGCATGAGACCAGTCTTCCCTGTAAAAAGTAAGGCCTGCTAAAAAGGCTGTACTTGTAATCTAGATTTCTTAAGATCGAAGGCACAAAATGACGACTCAGCTGGATGTCCAGCTTGGACAGGTTCACAGCCACCCAAGAGCAGCTGAGTGCTGAACAACTGCAGTCATTGGCTGAATGACAAAAGCAGGATCACAGATTATCACCAAAACCAGGTGAAGGCTGGCACCGTGCTGTGTCACAAGGCCAGAGCCATGGTGAGGCTGGCACTCATTCATCTCAAACGCAGACTTAGGCTTGCTCACACCGTAACTGCTAGGAGAACAACTACAGGAGTTAGAAGTGCAGACTGACAGACCCAGCACAATAGACTGGAATACATAATGACTGGAATACTTCAATGCATATTGCACTAGTGAATCATTTTGATGCAAAACTCTCTTTTCCTTTTTTTTCTCTTTCACTTCCATACCAGCCATCCAAAGAGGGAAGAAGTTGAGCATTATAGGCAGGTCAGCTGCGGGAGTAAAAGGCTATCGATCAGCCTCGATCTGGCAAACTCCAAAGTTCTTGGGTTGGCAGCATCAGTGCTTTGACAAACATATCAGTGTAGAAATAGTCTGCTTCATGAACTATCATTTTTTTCTTTATCTTTTTAAAAAGGTCAAATGAGATGCTTAATAGACAAGTAAATGCTGCAAACTGAAAACTGAATTAACAGGACTTTAAAGCAGTATTAATCTCACAGAACAGGTTCAGCATCTTCCCATGCCACTTTGCCATGGGGTGACTAGAACAATCTATGAAAATAATCCTAAATTGCTCCTTGAAGTCTACACTATGTAATTTTACAAATATAGGCAATTACTCAACAAAGAGAATATAACAAGTGCTCTAAAATACCAAAATACTTCTTAAAGACTAGAATGGAGAATGAAGACAGCCTTTTCTTATTAAACTTTTTATTAAAATCGAGCTATTTTTTACATATTTAAAATACTTTATATCCAAGTTATGCAATATGTATGAAAACAATTGTATGCAAACACTTGCATAAAAATATGTAAAATCACAACTAAGCAATATAAAGCAATATATAGCATGTTCCAAAATGTATTTCAGGACTAGAATACCTGAGTTTTCAATAAGCTGGTTTCCTGCGTTTCACTGATTTTAACAGTTACATTTAACAATATATCTGATCTCATATAAAGCACTTCTTTGGTTGGGAGAAACTGCATGGAAAGGTAGAGATCAAGCAGAGATGGTACTCAAGGCCTGTCTTCAGAATCTTCTTCCCCATGACAATCCACTGTTTGAGATGCTAAGAAGGACTCCCATGTAGCAAGGCACTTAAAAAAGAACACAGATACATATTAATATAGCAGACAGATTTCTGTAGAACTGGTAGCCAAGGAGAAAAAGAAGAAAAAAAAAAAAAAGCAGAATACATATGCATTGTCACAAGCTGTTTCTGTGGGACTACAGTAAAAGCAAAATATGGTTTCCTAGGCAGCTCAGTGATATGCAAAATGTTAGCCAACATGCTGAGTGAGCTGTAAAGGTCACTTTTCCATAATGACAAGCACACAGTGTGAGCATCGTAATTGTATGTGTTATCACGGGAGATGCTAACATTAATTATGCCCTTCTTTAATCTCTCCCTTTAGTTACAGGCAAAGATCTCCTCCGAACAGAAAGCACAGTCAGGCACAGTTCCTTCATAATCTCTATGGATTCCTGTAGTATACTCAATATTCTTTCCAAGTTAAATTAAAACATTTTTTCTAAACACACAGATAATTCCTTTTTCCCCTGAGTAATGAGAAAGAAATGGGACCAGAAAGGCAGAAGGCTGGGGGGAGACTGTCATCTTTACAACAAATGTTTCTCTCCTAATGGAAAAATGTATTCATAACTGTATAAGCTATTGTTTTGATTTGAAGCACCAGCACTGTAGTCAGTAAAAGTAAAAAAACAAACAAACAAACAAGAAAGCTATATGACTTTGGTTCAGTTTGGTTTAAATTAGTGTTGGCATCTTGGCAAACCTATATAAATCATAGAGTATTATTGAGAATCGTGGCAAGCCTATCACTAGGTAACCCATGGCTTGCTGATGTTTCTTACCAAAGTACCAGGTTTCTGCCATTTCAAGTCTGGCAACAAACAGTGCAGCTAAACTTATGCAATAACTTTACATTGAACAGTCTTTTGTTGTTGAATGACATTTTTTTCTGAACCACAGCTTAATTTATACCATGTAACTTCATGTCTTGCCATTCTGTAATTTCAGTAATGTGAATTAAAATATATATATATATATATATCATATATACTGGCTGGAATATAAAAATGGCTATCTATTATCTCTGCAACACTGATCCAAAATGCATGTCTTAAAATGCAGTCACACTATGTTGCTTACCCGGATAAATATAATCTACTGAAGCCTTTCCAGACAAAGATGCAGAGCATTTTTTCAGGTATACAAGTCACTTTGTTTTTATTTATCCTAATTTATGTAACCAAAACATATTTTCCAAAATGTAAGAGCAATGGTGGCTCATTTCACTGGCAGACATCACAGTGCTGCTACAGCTGACAAGTTTTATAATTAACCATACCAAGACAAAACTAGGTCTCTGTGCCTTAGGCTCAAGCTTTTTATATTGTGAAGCATGAACTGCATAAATGACATTTTGTTAGTGATGTATACTTCAGCATTATTACAGTATGATTTTACTTGGTTCTCCTGTGAGGGTAAAAATGGAGATCTAAACAGAGGATCAGCCAGCTTTCACAAAGGAGACAGAAAGGGAAAAAAAAAAGAAAAGAAAGAAAAACAAATGCAGGAAATGAAATGTGCTTGCATAGGATTGAAATTCATAATCCAATTACTTGTAAAAGCTGCACAGAAGACATAACAAAACCTAAATATACAAAATGAAACAGCAAGTGCTTAAATAAGGCTACTTTACCTAAAATATTCTGACTATTACTGCAGGTCACACGTCTGTTCTGCAACACCATTTTTAGAAATAGCAGCGAGAGGTTTCCATATACTACAATTGCATATCTTACTAAAAAGGAGATATAAAAATAGAACATGTAGTAGGGATGATAACAGAAGCAATGTGTCACATGCCATGTGTTTCTGTTCCAGTTCCCTAATTTTCCATGGTTGAAATCTTAAAAATACCCTTTATGATAACATTTCCTAGAGAAGAATCTGAAAACGTAGTCTTCCATACGTGAGAGAGACAAAAATCACTTTCACAGTGTCTGGGTGCAAGGAAACAAAAACTAGAGTCAATAGAAATAGAAAAATGCTGATTCCTAGTATAATAAATAAATAAACACAAAAAACAACAAAACAAAACAAAACCAAACAAAAACACACAAACAAAAAAAACAGAACAACAAAGCCTTCATAAAAGTATGTATAAGAAACTTTTATGGTTGAAATGACTGAGGGTTCAAAGATGGACCCAGGCTTTGAAACGGCATTCACAGAGACAAACTGGCTCAGCCATGTGGGAGCTTTTGAAAATCACATGAAGTTTGTTAACTAAATTCCTGGGTAGGGAATTCCTAAATTCCTACAGTAGGATGTGATCAACATGCATAAGCAGCTGACTTTGGTACACAACCAAATGACTAGTTAAATGCATCACAACAGAGGCCTCCAGGGTAAACAACAAATCTCATCTATTTTTCTACAGCTTATACTAGACAGATACATATAGGCTTTGGAGTTAGAGGGAAGTTACTCGAATGGGGAAGGAGTATTGTTTTGACCTAATGAATCTATTGGATCAATTTATGCCTGCATGACAATGTAGGTCACAGGAACTAGCCAAATTAGGTCTGGAACAGTTTAGAAAATCAAGAAATTTATATTTCTGGAAAAGAGTAAGCTGTGTCAATGCCGATAAGAATCTCACTACCCTATCAAAGATAAGTTTAGCTTTATATCAGATTAATCTGCAAAGGTTTAAACAGGATTAGTTTGACATGGCAAAAACAAAATTAGAGGCTATACATTAAAAGAAGGTGCATCCTTGCGCAAGGAAAAACATGTTATTTCAATGCCGAAATAAATTAAATATCATTCTACATTATGAAAAAAAAAAAAACACAACCCACAATCTTCCTGCGTTTACTAGAGTACTTTATAAGCAATGGAAAACCAAACTCTGGTATATTTGCTAGATTTACAAGATCTGACTGGTATTTGGATTGTGCTGCAAAACCTACCCACTTGTTCAGATGTGTTGTTTTTTTTTTTTTCTGAATAGAATATGTTAACAAAGTTATTTTCTGAGAAAATTAAATGTGTTTTTTTTTTTTTTATGTAAATATCCTGAAGACTACGGTAAACATGAGGGGAAAAAAAAGGAAAAATGTAGTAAATGTTTAATCACTATTGCTCTTTGAAGCCAAAGTTCAGCATTCCTGGTTGCCTGGATTGTTGGCTAGTATGAACCAGGAAGACTTCAGACACCCTAGCTAAATAACAACAGCAACTACTCCTTTGTATCTTGTTTTGGTTTTAGCAATGCTTTATCCTTAGGGAGCTGCAGAATATCTATACCTAACTTAGTGCAAAGACTCGCGGTGACAAGCAGCTTTCTCAGCTCTATGCTCCACCCTGTGGACAGTTTGTGATTTCAACCATTCAGAAGATGGCATCTCTTCTGAACTGAGCTGTGCTGCTTCAGACAGTTGTGTCATACCTGAGGCATGGGAAAAAGCAGTAAAATAAATGGTACTGCATTAACACATACTTCATTCAAGAACTATTCTCTGTAAGGCAAACAAAATGATGCTGTTTTCTTCAGAAACTGGAATAAAGTCCTGACTTCCTTTTTAACTTAAAACCTTTTCATATTATTTCAGAAAATCCTCCCTGTTTTAGCAATGCACTTACAGTCGTTTTTAATATAGTATGTTACTGGCTTTAAGTCTTGAATATAGAGAGACTAAAATATTTTTCAACTCTTTTCTGGAAGAAAAGGACAGGCAGTAAAGAACTTCGTGAACTCTTGAGACCAACTACAGGAATTCTAAGTGATTGGTCAGTCGTGGTAACACTGGGTACCAAATGGCATCATAATCAAATGTATTATAAGACATCTTGCACATTATCCCAGGAAGGACATCATTCTCATGGGTCTGCATAAGCGCACCTATACATTTGGAACACTGGGCATTAATTAGTGCCTTCGTTACTGAAGCATTGAGAGACAGAAGGAGATTGGTGATACCACAGCTGTAGAAACAAAGGAAAGATTCTTACTCAAAAGATTGTGTTTCAGGTAGGATTTTGTTTTTTATGGAAAGCATAAAAACCGTATTCTGATGCTAAGGATTACGAGAATCCCTTCCTGAGGTTTTACTTCTAAACAGGGAAAGCAGATGCTAGTGTTTCTTTTTCTGCTGTTTTCAGGAGTGCAACACCTATAGTTTGTAATAGAAGAGCTTCTGACTGTAATCACTTCTCCAATAATTAACCATTGTTAGTAACCACAGGTCTCCAAAAAAACCACGCACACGTTAGATTTAAACCCCCAAACTGAGTATTAATTTTACAGAAATCTCTTGAATGTCAGTATTAAAATAAAATGTTTCTGTTAAAAACAACAACAAAATGATAAGCACTCACATTTCAAACAAGTTAGCATAATGTTTACTATTATTAAAACCAATGCAGCAAGATAAGGTATTTTTTTCTAAATTCTAGATCTATCAACACATAACAGCAAAAATATTTTATGCAGATTTCAATATGTAAGAAAAGCACCAACAAAGAATAATGTTTCAATATAAACCAACTTGTCCAGTATTTCAGAGGCTATTTAAGAAAACCACTAGTAGTTACAAAAATACTTGAACCATTTTTTGCAGTTTGTGACTTAACGATAGTAATTTCATGTATAGTATGAGATTTGGCATTCTGAATTAAAATTCTAATTCAGAAAAAAGCAGTTTTAGACAGGAAAAAGATAAAATGAATTATTTTTGTGTTTTAATTTAGCTAATCATTCATGAACAAAACATTCCAGTATATTTAGCATTGATTTAACATACATATTCATGATATAGAAGCCAGAGATCAGCAGCAACTGAAGAAAATGTGAGAGGATGCCAAAAGTTTGCTGCCTGATTTCAGAAAATATTTTGATCTTTATATGTAACAACAGATTGTCAATGTCCGTGCATCTCACAGGCTGCATGCTAATTAATTAGACTTGATGATCATGAGCTCTGTCTTTTCAATTATGTTCTGACAAAATGATTTCTAAAATCAGGACACTGATTTTACACTGAAGCTAATAGTCAAGCCATAAAAAGTTCAGAATATGGGATTTGAAGTTACAGATATCAACATGTCTCTGTGAAGAATACTGATTTATGATTAAGAGATAGCTAACTGTACTCCTTTTTCCAATACAGAGAAGTTCTTTAAAAAAACTCGAGATATATGGGATATTTTCAAAATAAGCACTTCAATCAACATGTTTCCTATGAAGAAATTTCACAGAATGCTTAAGAGATTTTGTTAAATGTTTTCAAGTTCTGTTGCTTACTGTATATTACTTGGAATTCTTACCAATAATGTTAGCCATGGCATTTGAGTTTAAATTAAAATTTTATTTCAGCCATTTTTATTTCTTCCCAAAGTATTAAGTTTCAGTTATAAAAAGATTTAATTTAGTAACTGCATACATGTGTGTATCTTATAAAAATGTGTAATAAGCTTTTTGTACTGACCGCTCAAAATTGTATTGATACTCTTTACTGCAATAAATTCTGATTATTTCATGAACGACAATCCCTTAGAGAAATAACTTTCTGAATGTGCTGTTCGAAAAGGAATTACATTTAAATGTTTTCCTCATACAAAATCATTGTAAAATGTTGGGGCTTCTTCGTGCAGTTACGGCAAAAGGCTGAAAATATAGCAGCTGACATTGAATCCAAAAATATCTTCCAAATTCTTGTGGTTAGTAAAACAAGACTGCCCTCTGTCGATGATGAACTCAGGATCAACCACTTGGGCACAAATAAAATACATTTTACTTAAAACATGTCAAATTAGGGATAACTGCCTCCCTCTGCCCACAAAAACTTATTCTGAAGTTAACACAAGTTCAAACTAAGATGCAAAATATCTTCTTTAGATACAGTGCATTGATTTCTCCACTGAAATAATTAATGAAAAAAATGCTATGAGAAAGGGTTTTACCTCTTCATAATAATGGAGATTATTGTCAGCCATATTAGTGAATGCCGATCTCATATCACACTGCATATTTTGCTTCCACCTGTCCCAATCTGCTTTCAGAGCATTATTGGCACATTCTACTTTGTCTTCAAGTTTCCCAATCTCTTCTGAGAACTAAATATGAATTGTAAACATAGAAAAAAAATTAGTAGAGTCATGATTTCAAATGTGATTGAAAACAAGTGATCATAGTGCAGTAAGATGAACAGAATTGCAGAACCAAGGTTGGTATTACAATTAGTACATCAGTTCCCAGGGATAAATTTTAAATTATGTTCTTAATGAATAGCTCAGTACAATTTCTGAAATATTAATAGCAGAAATTCCAGATGGTAACTAAAGCGTTGCTGAAAATATTTTTATTGACTGCGAAGTTACAGACTGTGGCACCTCTTTACTTGCACTTGACAGTAATGCATTAAAAAAAGAAAACGTAAAAGGCTTTACTGGAGCAGAATCAACTATACAAATTAGATTTGGACAGAAAAACTGAGAAGACCCTGACAGAACCTTTGATGACCTCAGGGAAAATCCGAATGGGGGAATACAGCAGAAATCACACATACAAACTTTCTGATTTCTTGTCAACTTGCAATCTTTTATTGTGGAACTAACCTTTGTGTGACCATGTGAGGAAGGCAGAAATACAGAAGTAAAGAAAGAAATTAAAACAGAGGACTTCTGCAGAGCAGGAACTCTTTCACAGGGATCCAGGATCAAAAACCTTGAGGGCAGCTACTATGCAGACGTTATTTTCCTCTAATTGCTGGAGATGCCCAAAGTGAATTCCAGCTAATGGGAATCAGTAAGTAGATAGAGGGCCCCTCTTTAATGAGTCTTCTAGTCCTCTCAGTAATTTTGTACCTATTGTCATTTGTTAATCAGCTCTGTTGGTTCTGGCTGGCACCCAATTGCAGAATGAAGTAAATCTTCTGCAGCTACAGCACGATTCAGTGCCTTGGGACTGCACAGAGACTCTCTGTGACAAGTCAGGCATAAATGCCACCAATAACCAACAGCAATCAGGAAAAGCTGATCTCCTTACACTGTTTCTATTGCAACTCAGGTACCATACATCTTCCTCTTCTTTCTTGTACTCTGCTATCAGGCAAATTGTTTTTTCCTCATATAACAACTCTGTAAAGTTGGATAGCTCCTCATCAGTGCTGCAGAGCTGGTGCTGTCATTGATATTAACTTGCAAATCTTTTACAGGATTTTCAGGGGATGCTTAGGCTATTCACAGAATGCAGGAATATCAAACTTCAGAGCAGGATATGGAAAGGTACAATCTGCAGCCTCCAGCTTAAGCCATGCACGAAGGGCACCATTCCAGTGCCACAGCTGGCAGTGCCGCAGCCATCAGAAATAAACTAAGCAACACTGTCTGAAACAGTGACAGAACCTCAGTCCAATCCTTAAAATTTATGGAGGTATCAAGGAAGGATGACGGCTCATAAATGTTTCTTGTGTGTCCCTGAAGCCAAGAAGAGACACATATGCTTTAACCAAGTAACTCACGCTTGTGTACATTTCCACTATGCAATGCCCAGCAGAAATCCTGTTCACACTCCATACAGTCAGCATAAAATTGTCACCAAGATCACTCTGAAGTCAGTCAGTTTGTACAACCTTCTGGGAATCCACTGTTTGGGATCTACTGACTGCTGACTCTGGGCCACACTATAACAAGAGGTACTGCTTCTGCCAAAAACAACCCTTCCAAGAACATTAGCAAGAACGAAAGGTCAAGTGAAAAGATAAAATATTTAATTTCCAAACCACAGATGCAAATTCAAAGGTTGACAAAGTGGAATCCTTCACCTCTCAAAGTAGCCACAGAATCTTTAGCTGGGAAAAATGAAAGGAATTTCATCTGAATGGATTTTTTTCCACATTCCACAATACAGAGATGAATAAACATTTTTAATTGGCCTTTATTTCTAGACTGATTTTACTTGCCACACTTTTAGATTCACAAAATACTGGATATTATTCAAGAACAAAATGAAAAAAATGTTATTTCTACTTTACTGAAAAACCCAAGTTCAATTATCTAGACAGATTAGTAATCAAACTACTAATTTAATCAATTCATCAACTACCAACAGTGTATTTGATATGAAAAGGTTAATCCAAAGTTTAAATGTGGAAGAATTACCTCTAAAGACATTACACACAACTGGATTAGGTATCTTGGGCATGTCCCAAGTTAATTGCCTTTCCTTCTAACACTATAAAAACGAATGCACATAGAATACTGACAATAGTGAATATTTGTAGATGATTTAGAGTAAGAAGGGGAGTTGAATCAATTTTTCTGCTTTTGCAAGAAAAAAAAAAGTTCTTATTTGAAAATGAGCTAGACTACATGCTTAAAGAAATTCTCTGATTTCAAAGTCCTGGCAGCAGCATCCTCCCCTTATCTTGTTCTTTATATCTTTAAGACATTTATTTTACAGTTTGTTTTTGTCTTGCCTTTTCCAGGAACTTCGAATTTCTTCCACGGTGTAGCCATGATGTGATGTGGACAGGCAGACTGTTCTACATCCCCACCTGGATACGCAGTTTAAACATCACCCTCTAAAGCCCCAAAGAAACTGTATGTTGTATCAAGGCAAGGGTTGGACCTAGGGTCTAAAGACAGCGTTATGCCACACTTCTTCATCTCGACTAGAAAGGTTTAAGATCTACTTTTCCACAGCTGATAAGAAATATAAATACCATCTTCTTCAGCTGACATGAGAGCAGAAATCAAAGAATGCCCTGGTCTCTGAACTAACACATCCACCTAGTGTATTCCTGATTTATGAGGTGTACATTGTTACGATTTATCCTACCAATTAAATATGGTCCTGAATCCATTTTCTTACATTGATCTCACTGAGGCAGCTAGTGCGATAAATTAAATCTTACATCAGTGGTTCCTGCAGGACAGCACGATGTTCAACAGACGTCACACAGCTGGCCAGAAGCTAGACACTGCCAGGGCAGAGCACTACTGGACATGAACAGGGCAACTTGTAGCCAAAGAAACTTGGCCCAAAAGCCGAACTACCCGGTAAGTGACACAACACTTTACAGTATCTCACTATGCAAAACAGCATGACCTTTTATCTACTACGTGCATTAATCCTACAGCTTGGTAGTACTAACCCTGTTCAGCCTGGAGTTAAAATATCTGTTCAGAACGTGATATATTCAGCATTGCTTTTCTTCATTTCAAGCCTGAATACTAGAATCGTAAGTCAGCATTTAATGCCTATCTGGTGCCTGTCTGAATGACTGCCTTCTTCACTGCCTAAATTTTGGAGTGGAAGGCCAATGTTTGGCTTTTTAAAAGCACTACAAGCAGCTGGTTCTAAAAGCCTGGTGGGAAAAGCGCGGCTCCAAAACGTCTTTTTTTCCAACCAATGGACCTGACATCTCATGAGGTTTAATTCGTGATTCCAGCCTGTTTCAGCGGCACTGACCTTGGGAATGTTTTGCATTCTCCTGTTGTATAACCATCCGTTTGTTAAATCATTTAATGTTTGCTGTGACCAATGCTAAAGATCTCACAGCCTTTTATCATCTCTAATGACAGTCTAAGTTTCCTTATCTATGGTGGAAATGTACTTCAGATAAGATTAGAATTCATGCCACTCATTGTCAGCAGAATTTCTGGCTACTAGATTGCACTGACAAGTTCAATCTGACGTCTGTGAGATCATTAGAAGCTACATGAGGTATGCCTAGGAATAGAAATGTGCAAATAAAGCCAAACTCAGCATTTGGCACCAATTCCAATAATAGTACTTCTGTTTTCAGACTTTTTTTTCCAATCTCCTATCATTCTGAAATCAGTCAGGTTACAAATGTTAGCAAAATAGTTCAAGATGTAATAAAAATTAAAACATAGTAAAAGCAGATGCAGAAAACAGTTAAAAGTTACCTGAACAGTTAAAAATAGCAGTACACCACTCTCCGTGGCCAAACTATCATTAATACAAAAAGCCTTCAACTTCTAATTAAGAAAAAAGTCTTCAGGATATAGCCACCACTCAATTACAGAGGACAGGATTTTATGATTAGACTAACAGATATTTGTCTTGCTGCTCTCTTGAGTCTGCAAGGAGAATTGAGGTCTCAGCAACAGCATTTTTTGAAATAATCAAGAAACAGAGAGGCTGGAAAGATAAAGCAAAGATCTGAACACCTAAGTAATCATGTGATCTACAGGCTTTTACCAGAGCTGTAACAAGGAAATTCAGAAACAGTGAAAAAAAGACCAGGTTTACTGGAAGCGAGGACAAACATCTCCTTATGGAGCAAAACACGGTCAATATCAGATCAACATGGTATGATCAATACAATGCTAAAGGAAAAATTATTCCTTTCTGTCTGTAACAGCTGAAGAAAACGGAGTGCATGCACCTTGTCTGAGGACTCCATGAGATTATACCAGAAGTACTTTCTGAAAAGGCCATGTCCTGCCAGGCAATGTCCCTTCCCTACAGTGAACAGCAGTAAGACCAGCTGCTATACAAGTTGTATGAAATTGCCACTCATCACTGAGTCACTCTGTGCAAATGCAGTCGTTTTTAGCAAGTTGCCAACAAACCATACAAATGGGAAGTACTGATAAAAGGGATGCAATGTTGAAAAGTTGATCTAACTAGCTGTGTACAAATAACTTAAGCGGTGACCTGTAACACTCCTTTTTGCCCAAACAAATTCTTAATATATACTGTGCTTTCACATACAGTGCAACTAATAGACCTGTCTATGATACAGCCACTGTGAGACCTCACTTAGCAATTAATTGTCCAGTGCACAGACAGATATATCTTACAGATAGGCTGAGACCAGAAATATTTAAGTAAAGGTTTGCTGGAAGATGGTCTTTGCTTATTCCTATAAATGTGAAATTAGTGTTATATAACATGATAATTTATTTCCAAGAGAAACTGTATTTCAGTTACCTTTTATGTGACATTCCCTATAAACCTGGGGGAGCGAAGAGCAGATGTGGTTCTGGCAGCCAGTGATCTCTCCGACCCCTGCTGGCTGGTTCCTGGCTGCAGCGATGCCCCTGAACATCCCTGCTACCCTGGGCCAGGGAAACCGTGCGAGCCCCCACGCTCCCTCCCCCTCCACTCTCCGTGTTGCCCAGAGGCTGCCCCCTCCCCACCCTTCAGGTTTACAGATTTGGCCTGCATCCACCAGGCAGGACAGCCAGGAGACAAACCTGGGGCCCGGGCCCCATGGCTGGGGCATCTGGGGAGACACGGTGGGCTGGGCGAGGAGCAGGCAGCATGGAAATACGCTGGCCTTGCTGGTAGCTGCAGCTGGCAGAGGACCAAGACCTGTCCTCCATGCCCCAGCTCCCGGCGTGGGGGGCTCCTCTGCCTCCTCACATTTTGTAAGAGCTTTAAACTTTATCCCTAAACTAAGGACAGGAGAAGCAGCTGAGGAAGCAGAGAAACAAAAACAGATGAGAGAGCAAAAAGGCAGTAAAATTTAAGTAAACAGAATTTCTGCTTCAGGAGAAAAAATTAAAAAAAATAGATGTATTTACTGACTGTCCCACTGCAGTACACAGAGGCAAATTATGAAATACACTGTAGACATCACAGATTTAGATAGTGGTAATATATTCTTATTTATTCATTTAATTGACAAGAAATCAAATGAAAATATGCACTTCAGCTGCCAAAAACTACCTAAACAGCTCATCTTTACATGAAAGCTAATTACAACAACCCTAATAAAAAATGTCTGAAATGTCAAGGACTTTCTCCATCGATATACTAGAAAGTTGCAGTAATTATTATCTAGTCATTTTTCTATATTATTTACATGGTATAATGCTTGGTGTTAACACTGGGCTAAAAGGACATTATTTAGGCTGTAGAGCTCAACTATTAAAAATTTTAAAAAATGCCAGTTCCGCTCTCCACCATAGCTCTAAGCTGCATAGGTGGTAACGGAGGAGTGCAGAAAAGGTGTCCCAGCATTGGTGCCAACATTGCACAAGAGTAGGCTGAGGCCAGATGTGAGCCAGTGGCAACAGTGGGCAGGCCAGCACTGAGGCCGTGCAAATTTATCCCAAAATTCCTTTAAGTCATCCCACGGAACTTCACTGGTGGCTTTCAGCATGCCTGCTTCCATGAGTTACTACAGGTATGGTCTCACTGCACTAGAATGAAGATGTCCGACTGCTAGTAAAAAAAAAAAATCCTAAAAAATAACCAAATAAGACAGAAACTTCAAGGAACAGGACTGAGAGCTTTTCATTTTAAATATGTCTAATGGCTTTGCTCATTCTACCTCCTTTTCCTCTCCTATGTCAACAGAGCAGCAGCTATGAGACACTGCAGCAAGTCTTACTTTCTCTTAACTCCCAATGGGGAAGTAAAGAGAAATGTTAAAAATAAACCACGGCACTGCCTGTATTGACAAAACATGATCCATGGATGCCCATTATAACCAGTCCTTTGCTACAGCTGCCTATCCACTGATGTGTTGCATGTTTCTCACGGTTGCCTCTGCCTAGCATGCACAGCTGCAAAGAACAAGCTTTTTCAGAGAAAGTATGGGACATACAGAGAGACCATACAGTTACAGAGTATGGCTTCACAGGACACGCTTTCTTCAGGGGATTCTTCTCTTGCAGTTAGAGTAAGGCGTAGAATATTTCAGCATTCTGTACAGAGACATACTCACCAGATCCTTGTCTGCCTTTTTATTGGCTAAAGCATCAATTTTGGAATCGAGTTCGCTTTGAATGTGGTCTCTCCTTTTCAAAACACCCTTAAAATAAAAAATAAATAAATAAATAAGCAACTAAATAAATAAATAAAACGCACTAAATTTTAGCCATGTATTCAGAAAACCATCAAACAATTTGGAAATTTAATAAATTAAGATCACAGAATGAAACAATTCAAGAATTTTGGAAATTTAATAAATTAAGATCACAGAATGAAACAATTCAAGAATTTTGGCATGATACAAGTACTTTCCTTTAAAAAAAATAAAATCGGGTAGTAAGGACTCATATTTCAATACCTACCTTTTATCTTGTGTGATTTTTCTAGAATCTTGGTAAATCCAAAAGCAATGCCACAAGACTCTGCCATACACGGTATCATTGCTAATTGTATGCGAAAAACTACACCAGCAGTTAACTTAGTAGTAACTCAACCTACAATATATTCGTTTTTAAAAAGCAACATGAGTTTGTGAAATCAAAAGTATCTTATTTGAGGAAAAGCTACAATACAAATTAGAATAAACGACTGAGAATGGTATACAAGGTATTATTGAAATTGTGACTTTAACCAATATTATTCTGCAAGCGCCAACTGTAGTTCAGTAAAATCAGATAAAATTATCATAAAAATAATAGACGCAATGACATTGATATGTGTGCCTATTTTCAGTATATGTAATTATTTCCTTCCCTAAAACTGTCTTACAGGTATTAGATTTTTAGCATAATGTCAAAAATAATTAGAAAGGGGAAGAAATGTTACTTGTTAGACTACAAAACAGCAATGGTGTAACAGATTAAATTTCCATTTCTGATGTTCATTTACTATGTGACCTTGAGCAAGTCTTATAAATTTCTCTTTGCCTTAGTTTTCTCATCTGTAAAAGCATACTCAGGTGTGCTTATCTCACAGAAATGTTACAAGGCATTAGTCATTTAAAAAAAATCATCAGAAGCAGGACATACATAATTGCAAATGTCAAAACCTCCTTTTACTTTGCATTGCTGCAACTGGTTTTACTGCTTCTTCTGCATATACAAAAAAGATTTTCAGTATTTACCTCTAGCATAGGGCATGTTGAAACAGCACAGGGCCTAAGCAGCTCTACCTTTTCTATCTGTCTTACTTGACAGAGTTCTCTCTGATGTCACTTTAACAAGCACGACATAAAAAATTAGTAGGTGAACTTTCAAATAATATTTCATGTTTCATATGTTCATTTTGAACATATATTTACTAGAAAAATTTGGCAAACCTGACTTGGGACAACTCCAAGTACTACTTTAGCACTACATACTAATGCATAAATCTACCTTTCAATAGCTTAGAATATCTTCTGTTTCAATAAATATAGAAAATGTTTTGCTGTAAGCACAGAAGCAAAACAATTATGTCTAGAAAAGCTGTCCTTCATATTATAAGTGCTTTATCTTTTTTTTCTTTTGCCACTTTTAAAACTATTTTGTTGACTATATGCCAACTTTTATCACAAATATTTCTTAAGTTACAAGATAAAAACAATAATTTTAATAATAATGTGTTGCAACTATAGGCAAGTGCTGAATTCCAATGTCAAACAAAGGGACTGTGTTTTATATACATATCGTTATACTTTTGTAATTTGTATAATAATTAATACTACCCTGCCACAAAGCCATCAAATAATTGTATGTGGACCCATAACCAATTCAGAGCTGCAGTTTGTACCCTGAAGCACAGCAGGACAGTTACACTCGAGATTTGTTGTCTCCACTGTGAGGCAGTTAGAAAGGAGCCTGTCTAGATGTAAATATTTAACTATGAATTTATCTCTTTCCTCAGTTTAAGGCTGAACTCCCAACACCGGAAAATACAAGGACTAATCCATTGTTGTACTGACCACAACTTCTGCATGTTTGCACGTTATCTTCTTGCAGCAACACACAAAGGTGCCTGTGATGAGGTACCCTAGAAAGCAGGTTTTACTAGTGTGTGACTTCCTTCATTGTATTTTTAGTATGATTAGTAGTCCCCTCTCCGTACTGTGAGAGGGAAGTAAGTTGTAGGGAAAAAAAAAACAAACATGGTGAATGAAAGGAAAAGAGCAGCAGTTTAAGAGGAATGAGCTAGTGGAGAAAGACTTTCCTTCGGACAGGACCTCATGGCAGCTTAATGCTGCATTGCAAGTGTTGCATCAAGGCAATTGCAACTAAGAAAAACAAGACAAAACAAAAACAAGCAAAAGAAAAAGGAAAAAAAAGAAACCAACAGTGAGTAACAGCAACTTGCAACACGTGCATTAAGAGCCAGGAAGTCATTCTGTGGTTTATGCAGACAAATCTCTCTGTGCTACACACAAAAGCAAGCACCTGTGAAAGGGTGAGCCAAACTGCAAACTAGAAGGCAGTGTCTCTTCAAAAACATGAGGGATGGGATGGCTCACAGCTAACAGACTTACAAGTTCTGAAAAATAAGATTGGAACTGGGGGAGGGGAGGAAATACTGCAATTTGCCGAGATAGTAATCTCTTCATACCTTTAAGCAAAGTAATGCCTATCTCCATCTGCCTGCATGTACATTTAAATACCGAGGCCTGTGAGATACAGGACATTTTGGATGGTCTCTCTTTTAGTGAAATTTGTTTTAAAGACAGTGGTCACTGTAGTGACCAGTGTAGTGACACAGTAGTTCTTAACCTTTCAGTTGCTAAGCCATATGGAGAAATGGGCAATGCTGTGCACCGTGCCAACAAAGGCCTATGCTGGCCAAGTTAACTTGGGTCTTGCTCTACACAAGACCCGTAGCACACTCAGCCCCTGCTCAGAAACCACTGCAGTATGAGCAGGACTACCAGCAGAGACACAAAAACAGATACTGCAGATTGCACTGGCATGGCAAATCCTAGACAAAGGCTTGTTTGTAGACATTTCTGCTTTCTGAAGGCAGCAGAGTGGGAATGATGACATGCTGAAGTCAGTTTTTGAATTATGTTGATTGTCAGGTCAGATTTTTTACATTCTCTCCAAGTGTAAGAAAAATACTTATGTGAAGGGAACTGAGAGCATCAGCTTATGACAGACTAAAACTTGCTTATATAATGACACAGGGACTGGAAGTTCCCTGCTTTTCTAGAAAAAGAAAACATAATTTAGGAACATCTCCTAGAAAAGGAAAGAACCTCTCCAGTCCTCCCCCTCACAATCTGTTACTAGATGAGTCCATATTTCACCAGTGTCAGAAGAGGTCTTTCTAAACTGCTGTTCCTCGAGCCTTTCTGTGTTCCAGCCTCTCTGGTACAACACAGAGCTCTCTTCAGAGGGCAAAATCCAAACTCTTCTGCACTGCTACCAAGACTGGTTCCATGCCACACAAAACTATCAAGCCTTTCTCATCTGAAAGGGGTGCCTCTAGCCTGATTAACAAGGGAAACAGGACAAACTGGATTCTCTGCTAATGGACAGTGATCCTGTACGGTGCAGGTTTACTAACGGCAGTTAACAGTGACAGCAAAATCATTTTCATCAGTTACAAACGTTCTTCTAGAGTTTGTCAGTGGCCTAAGCCAAACTTCATATACTGTCATAAGCAATCCTTAAGGAAACCTTACCATCAGAATTTCACTGTAGAGAACATACTCATGTAAGATCGGTAACAGATTTTCTGAGAGCCCTGCCATTCGTTTCTCTGTAGCCTTGCAACACTTGTCAATGCAGCTCGCGACGCCTTTCAGGGAGTCTGCTATATCTTCTTCTGATGCTGACCAAAGTGTGTGGATGGGGCCGTATTCCTTCATTTCATTAAAATACTCTTAACAGGAACATATACACAGGTTAGTTGTTTGTTCACTAACAGGTGTCTAAGCGATACGAATTGCAACCTCGTATTTACTATGAATACAGCAAGAAACTGGTACTAATGTTTAATATTTGCTTAGTATGTTCTAAAAGGTGCATACTGAAGTTCATTCCAGTTCTGCAGGTGTTACCTTCTTCAGAAACTTGTATTAATCTAAACAGATAGGTATCCTAAGAATTGCTTCTCTTATGTCTCTGAGCCAAGTGCTAATTCGTGGAAGAAAGAATAAGGTCCAGAACCTCACTGCTGTTTGGTAGTACTTAATTTGGCAAGGCTGGTTATGACCTGGAAGATGTTCATAGGAGGGTACTGAGAATACGTTTCCATTTATTGAAAACATAATTTTATCACAATTGAATTTATAATGAAGAAATGTCCAACAAAAGTTGCCAAACAGCTCTGTGCCATGAAGAAATCAATATTTACTTTGAGGTCACTTTGACAAAAAAAACCCTCCATAGATAATGTAATTAAGACTCTCATGTTAGGCAATTACAAGCAGGAATATTTTCTGAATGTTCTGAATCACAGTTATCAACAGGTCACGTCCCCAGCAGTGCAGCCCTGCACACTAGTGTTCTGCCTATTGCTATTTGGAAAATCTAGAAAGAAGATACATCCAGCAGCACTTGGGAACATGTCAAAATTCATAAGGTTTTCCAAGAAATATTTTGTCATTGGTGACTTGAACCTAAGAACCTCAGCCAGATATTGCCACTGGAATGAACTATAACAAAAGGAACCCTTTTCGGCAACATTTATTTTCCTTTTATAAGACCCCTCCAGCTTAGTGAGGACACACTGAGATGTGGTACTGCACACTAAAGCACAAGGTCTTGGTTACTACAGAACAAAGCGTAGCACTTCATATTATATTATATATACAATAACATCTCTCAAGTGCTGACCAGTAGAAATTGTAAACACACCTAGTATGTCAGGTCAAGCTCAGAAAGTTAATAATTTAGAGTTTCAAGTAGGTGTGCAAACTGCTGTTACTGATGAAAAATATAAGCTTAAGTCATCCTTTTCAAGAAAACTGTAACAGGCACAGATTCCCATGGCAGAAACTATGGCCAACAGCAAAGCTCTTAAAAATAATCTACTTGGTCAACACATAAAAAAAGGTGCAGAATGAAACTGAAGAAGACATTTAGAGATCTGGAATCTGTGCAGCATTATGCCAGGACAAGACAGGAATAAAAAACTGTAACTCTACGTTCCATTCAAAGTACAAAACAAAAGGTCATGCAGATCTCCAATAACCACAATAAAATGACAGCCACACTTGTTATGTTTTCTTCTTTTTAAGCTCCTTACCGGGTAGGTCAATGAGATGTTAAAACTTTCCCTATTACCAAACTATTCAAGTTAACTTGAAGATCTGCCAGAACAATGACCATTATGAAAAGCACTGTATAAATACAAATCTCCCCTTTTTCCCTGCTTGCTGGAAAGAAGTATTTTGCTTGGCATAATGAAAATGAATGTACTGTTCACAACAAGTTGTTTTCCAGTATACTAATTTCTTAAATCCGTAAAAAGATATTTGTTTTCTACTTACCCCTTTCTTCCTTGTAGATTCTATGAGCTATTTTGTCCAGTACATTTATTTTCTGACTAAATGTTTCCATATAATCATTCATTTCTGTAAACATTTCAGGACGATTTTTAACTCCTCCTCTTACTGAGGATGCTACAGCTCTTACAGTCTGTCCCATTCTGCTCAGCAAACCAGGGCCCTGTTTCTTGTGTGAGGAGAGTTCCTAAAAACAGAACGTGCTGAGTTTACTTGCACATACATTTTTAAATTCTTTAAAAATAATATGTGGTTAAAAGCTTTATTTTTTGTTTTAAAACAAAACTATATTCATAGACCTCTGGGGAAAAAAAAAAAAGCAATTCAGATGTCTTTTTAGTGGATAAATCTCACTCTAAAATTATTAGACCAGTGTAAGAACCATAACCGTCACATGCATTTATTAACTAAGCCTTTCTGGACAAACATAAACATGCTGTGTGTCATGCTCTCACAAAGAATGATTAAAGATGGCAGAAAACCTTTACCCTTTCGTTCCTTAGAGTTGACTAGATTGCAATTTAGCCTTGTGAACAGGAAAGCAGAGGTAATGATTGCAGAAAGAAGTCATTGAGAAAAGCAAACCATGTTCCTACTGGAAGAAATAAGCCAGCTATTTTCTGTAACTATTTTTACATGTTGATAGAATAACCTTTGCTAAAGTTCAGAGGCAGGCTTTCTGAGTACAAAACTCTGATCTTCAAGTGGCAACATCTTGCAAAAATACCACAGGAAATTCAAAGGATATATTTTTCTTTTATGAGACCAATATAACTTAAAAAAAACAAACAAGCAGATGAAAAAGACAAGTGCCATGCCAAAACAATAATTCATTTAAATTACTGCTTTTCATATAATCTTTGAAGCTTATGTGTATTATAGAAAGCATGCAGAGTTGAAATATTGTGCCACAAAAATCCAGAACGCAGCAACAAAAACTGCTTTGGCAGGTACAGCAATATTTATGGCCACACGCAAGATTACCAAATGCACAGAAGAAAAGGTTATCTCGGGGGACGAATATTCCATAAATTCCACACCTTCTTCTGACACTTCTGTAACAAGCCGTGGGAGGATGCTATTGAATACTGAACTAGGGAGACTCCTGATACACTCTACTAACACAAGACGTGGTTTCATATAACTGTAGATAAAAATAAAGCCATTTTACCCAGGCTTGTGCAGTAAGAAAAATTTTGAAGTCTTCATTAAAAGTTAAAGTTGGATGATCAGCAATGCGGTTCAAAAATTTATGTAAAGCTTTTCTTCGAGTCTCAATGAATTCATCGCTAAATCGTTCCACCATTCCTTTCATTATGAATTTTTCAGGCAATGGCTAAAAAAATAAAGAAAAAAGTATATTGTATAACTTGCATAATATTAGGGATATTATAACAGTTCCTCTACTTACTGAAAACATAGATATAGCTTGTAAAATTCACCATGTAAAAACAAATTGCCACAAAACTATCACATTTAACAGTGGTATAAACTGGTACTTGTAGCTGATAGTATAGCAGGAATTAAGAAAGGGGAAATAAATTACTGCAAATTACTGCAAATGGCACAATTACAAACATAAGAAGTGAATTACAGAATTTTTAATTATCGCTTATATACATACATATAAAGCTACTAAAAGGTTAGTTTGATGTTCATGAGAGTTCAGAAACACAAGAAAGCCTTCAAGCAGCTCTGTTTAAAACTGGGGTCATCTTATAAATTAATAAAAATAAGTTTTAACAAACGAACAGGAATAATTAGTGTTGGATGTGCTTCTTCGAGTTTGCTCTTCAGCCAAAGGAAATCCTGATACCGTCTTCGAACTTCATATTCACAGGAGTCAAATTCACCACGAGATGTCTGAAAACCATGGAGATAAAAAACAGGACCAGAAAGTGAGAATACTGTGAAAAAAGAACAATATTGTTTTAGATTTTGAAGAAAACTGCATACCTGAAGGGAATGCATACATGATTCTATTTTGCCCTTGCTATTTGCTTGCTCTTTTTTAATGCACGATGATCAATTTCTTAATGAAATAGAACACATGTAATTTTAGCAACAAATCAAAGTTCTACTTTAAAACAACAACATCAACAACAAAAGAAGTACTAAACAACAGAGTGACCTAAAATAATCACCCTAGCAGTGTTTTCAGAAGATTTCAATCATTACTGCGCCATTTCCCTTTTAACAATCATGGTTATGTTGATTGCTTTTAGGGCATTTCTTCTGAAGTGATTTGAAATCGATGAGTGAGGAGAGTCCATTTTTTTAGCATTCTGAAAAAAATAGAAATAGCTGACATACGTCCTTGGGGCCTGCTGATGCCAGTCAACAATCCCCACATTCAGAACGTGAAAACTTCAGCACATCACAAAAGTAACATTTCCTGTGCTGTTTAATGGATTCTGCTATTCCATCATCAATTCCAGTTCTGTAGCCCTTTGTCAGAGCTTGCCAACAAACCTTTAATGCTTATAAAAATGCTTATTACAGCATTGAAAAATTGTCAAACCATGAGATTTATTTTATCACCACTCTATCTTCTAGAATCAAGCTACAAAGAGCTCATGTTTTCATCAGAGTGATGCATGCTGTTTAGCATTTGTTGTTGCACGGAGATTTATAATGCAATGCAAGTAAATTCTAAAAAACTCAAAACACACTTTTGTAATCTAAACATTTTTGAGGACTGAATATATTTTTTTCAAGTTACGTGGGAGGAATGACATTACTTTATCATCAACAACCAGGATTCAAATTAAATGTGATAAGAAAGGATGGAAGAGATAAAAAAGCAAAAGCAATCTACCTTACAGCCCTTCCATACTTGCCTGCAGAAAAAATGTTCTTTTGTCTACAAAAGGATGCCTAAAATGAAAATTATTGCTAGCAACCTAATGAAGATAGCTCTCTTCCTACTCTTTAAATATTTTATGAGGAATTGATAACTTCTCTTATTTAAAGATGAATAATTCCCATTTGAAAATTTGGTTTTAAATGAATCTTTTAAAAAGAACTCAAAGTAAAATAAATTAACACAGTAATTCTCAAAACACAGCCTGCAGAATATTTGCTGGTAATCCCAAATGATCTGTCTGGTCTCACAACACTAACTTTCTTCCTTATTTCCAGTGGATAATTTGCATTCAGGACAGCTAAAAATACTCTATGTTGTTTCCTAATATTACTTTTTTTTCATTTGAGAATTGTGGCAGTTTCCCAGAAATCATATGCAACTGTTGATGGGAAACAAACTTCCCCATGGTAGTGAGCACTGCAATTACAAAAGAATGGAGCTGAAAGACTTTGTAGCAGCAAGTCTTTTCATGCAAAGCAAAAGACTGCTGGCCTGCAAGTGATCCAAAAGTCATATAATACATGGGCTAACATAGTGTCTTCAAACAAAATCAGTGTCTCTGCTGTTTCATATTCATGTCGAAGATCACAATAGAAAATATTTATTTCCATATAGAACTGAATTTGCCATTGAAGGAATACCAGCTGTTTTCTCAGTATAAAAAAATCTATGTACATACGTCTGTAGACTTTACTGATTTTTTTAGAAACTTCCACAATTTCATACAGTTTTAGTGGTCTATAACTCAAAGCAAAATCAGATTATGATTTCAACTTAGTAATATTCCACAGAATGGTTCAAAAGAAGAGTGAAAATACTACTACTGTTACCAGTGTAAGCCATTAAGGCCATGAATAGATGCTTACCTTTGTGATTACTCTGTATGTAATGAATGTTTCAATGGCTGTAATGTGGCTTTCAGGATCATCGACAGTAATGAAGAGGTCTCTTAATTCTGGTTCATCTTCAAATTTATACTGGTTTATCATAGATGAGGGGGATATTGTCATTGAAGGACTGAATGAGTTTGCTTCAGCCAATGATGTATCCTGCATATAAAACATGAGAACATTCATACTGAAACATATTTACGCATACACAAACATGTCTCAGATGCTATAATGGCAAATTTTTAAATAGATTGAGAAAACATAGGGCAGATGAAAGAATTATATGATATGTGGCAAATCTATTATCCTTTTCAGTATTCACTTCAGTAAGGATGTAAGAAATGAGACTTATTCTTTAACTGATGAAAGCAAAATGCTACCATTTGACAAGACCTTTATGCATAGCTAGAAAGAGAACTTGCCTGCGAATGCTAAAATTAGTTATGATTACAAGCACCCAGTATTTGTGTAGTATGATTACCAGCTTTATTATAATTGTTAGAAGCCAGTTACTCAGGACTCATCATGCTTCAATTCTCTCTAGTAAGCTGAACAGGGTGGATAAGAAATTATGATTTTAAAAAACAAGACAATATCTAAATCAGAATTTTTATTGGAATTGGGTATCCCAGTTTGCATATATTTTAAAATAGAATTTCAAATGGGAAACTTTTACAGAGATGTAAATTTAATCTTTTTTAAAAAAATGAATAAGTAAGAACGCAGTACAAAATTGCTGCTTAATTTATTAATTAAATTCACTAACTCAGAAAACAGCATAATAAATTAATAAATTATTAAAAATAAATGAGAGCAATTACAATCAATAATCATATTGCAAATATCAGACATTTAATATAGCCTTTCTAATACATCCAATGCAATGAAGTATTTCAATTAATAACAAACTTCAGTATTCCCTGGTGTTTTTGGAAAGTTTCTCTTTTGAAAAACTTAAGGTTATATGCAAAACTGGATAAAAATGGCTATTTAAATCAGAATTTCTGAATGAGATCATCAGGCAAATGAGCAACCACCCTGCCTCGTGCCAGCCCACTGCTGTGACCAGCCAGGAGCCCCGTGCTGTGCTGCCATCCTACACAAGACTTCTGCGCTGCCCTTGGCACTGGGAGCTCGCTTGAGCTACCTTTCTATCAGCTTTATGCCACAGTAAAACCAATTGCTTGCTTGTCCAAGCCTGTGAATAAGCAACATAGAACAGCTTGGGTTGGGAGGGACCCTAAAGACCACCCAGTTCCAACGCCTTGCCCTGCGCAGGGATGCCACCCGCTAGACTGGATTCCCCTTGGCCCCATCCAGCCTGGCCTCGAACACCTCCAGGGATGGGGCATCCACAGCTTCTCTGGGCAGCCTGCTCATGAAATTGGCTGCCCTCTTGCAAGCAAGATAATCCCAGAGTGTTACAAAAAGGCCCTTTCTAGTGCCTCGCTGGCTATGGAGCATGCAGAAAAGGGATGTTGCTGAAGAGAGAACCGGTGAAATGTCAGGAGTGGAAACGTGTGTGCCCATGCAAACTGGAGTCAGGTATTGCCTTGTGGGACTGAAGAGTGCAAGACTGGTGTCACTGAGGATGGAAAGATTTTCTCCTTTGGATTTAACCAAACCAAAGCTGCCTCTGGGATATGTTCTCCCCTCTCACTCTTTTCCAGTCTTAAACCTCATCGTACACTGCCAGCTCCCTCCTTTGGATTTTTCAATGTACTCTCACACATATGGAGTAGAAACTTCTATTGGGAACTATGCACTGAAAGCACTCCTGTACCAGATCTCCTCCCATCACATATGTACAGTTCTTTGACCAGGGAAACAAAGCCAAGAAGAAAGTTTAAAGACAATGCTTTAAATATTATAGAGCTGCTTCCTTGTATGCCTGCCAGTCACGTTATGTATTTTACTCAGCCTGTTCCAACCCACGATTTCTGTACTGATGTAGTCTGCACTGCTGGCAGTGGTGGAGGATGAATAGAAAAGCTGTGTTTTCATGGCTCACCAGCGCTAGCTGCCCATGCTCCCCATGAGGAATGAAACTGCTTTCCAAACGTGATAGTTCAGGGCAGGCCATGTGATTCAAAGTGCTGAGACAATGGGAAATTCCCAGGGAAAGAAAAATGCATGTGAGCGTGCAAGGGACTTGGATGGCCATATACTTGAGGAATAATGATATTGCAAAGCCTAAATTGGATCAAGGCAAATGTGTTTCATATCTTCTAGTTTCCTATGGGTCATTACTATCTTAATATTTCCTTCCTCTTTCTAGGTTGCTACTAAAAGTTGTTCTATACAGGCAGGTTCCTGAAAGCATGCTTTTATTTGAAAGGCCTAAAAAATACATAGCTTATGAAATAAAACACTGCCAGTAAAAATCCACAGAGTAAGCAGGACTTCTGGTTTGTTGTACTATGGTTACTGTGTCATCTGCACGTGAGTGAATGCATGTAAGGTTTAAACAAGTATCTGTTTCTCTATCATCATGATACTTCAGGTTTATTTCCAGCAGTTCTTGAAGTTTGCCTGACATGCCTGATGCCATCACAGGGGAACACAGTTAAATAATAAAAAAAAAAAAAAGATAATTTTCTGTTTTCTACACAGCTGCAATTTTGGGGTTGGTACTGTTTTTGTGTGCATGCTGTTGATGGTGGAAATTGTATGTCAGGGGAAAAACAGACAATTCTTCCAGCTCTTGGTTTTTAAAACTTGTTTTTAAACTTCTTTCCTCTTTATCTATGCGAAGAAAATCAAGGCCTTGCCCTTGATAAGGAGGTACTTTCCCACACCTTCCACAACTGCACGTGCCTACCACTCCCCTGCTCCCTTCCATGCCCTTGAACTACTGGCAGAAGAGACGGCAGAGCCGAGTGCTGATCAGCAAGTGGGTTCGTGCGCTTTGAGTTACTGGCCAGGGCAGCAAAGGGACAGAAAACCAACGAGCTCCTACAGTGTGGGGGCCTTGCTCTGTGTCTCCTTTCTCTAATGCCAGCAGTTACTTTATCCCGCTCTCACATTTGGGCTGAAATTGGTCAGTAAGACTCCAAAATTAATAAAGGACAGAAAACACTCATACAGCAGGGGCAGCCTCAAAGTAGGCCGAGCACAAAGCTGAGCCTGCAGCTCTCTGTAGAAAACATTAAGCACAGGGGTTTGCCAAAGCACTCCTCCTCCCCAGGGCATGACTCAGGGCTGCCGCCATCCTTCCCAGTCAGGACCCAGAGCTTGCACTCTTCTGGGGCCAGCAATCCAAGGCAGGTCTGGAACCAAAGGATGTGGTGGCAGAGGTTATCCTAAAAGTGAATAGCTTAGTTGTTGGAGCATTCTTCAAAGGAAAGAGATTCAGGAAGACAGAGTAGTTCCTTGGTTGAAATACTCAATTTTGAAACAGGCTTAAATCCTCGATCAACTTGTTCTGGAAAAAGTAGCTTCTATGCAATTCTGTGGTGGCATGTACATCTTTTCTACAAACACCATGAATTAAGTTTTCTGTAATCATGGAAGGGAGACAAGCATTGTAAAACTGAGTTTTGAAAGGAGGGCTGCTTAACATTTTAAGTATTAACCAAATCACTGACAGCTTTGTCAATGTCATGTCAAGGTACCACCAGCAAGGAACACAAGGATTACTGCAGTACAGTACGTGTGGTACTATACTTTGAAACCCATGGAGGAAAGCAGGTTGCAAACACTGCATTCGTGTGACTCATCATTCAACCCTGAGAAGCTGGCTCTGCTAAAACGACCTCAGAACTTTTTCCATGGTAACAGAAACTGGGATAAAGTGAAATGCATGTTACATTATGAAATGCTGTATCAGAGCTGCCGAATAAAATGCTAGTCTGTAATATTTGAGGTATGTCACCAGATATTGGGCCAGTGGTTTATGACACTATCAGGTTAAACGTCTATGAATTTTCATACAATAAAAGCTTTGCGTTTACAACTTGAGTAATAACTTATGGTATTGAGGCTGACAATTTTTAAGAACCTCATTTTTCACCATTTTGGTAGCTGGTCCATTTCACTGACTAAACTTAGAAAAATGAAGTCAATGTCAGTGTCAGGCACTGAGCACTGCACTGCCGCTGCATCCCATTTGGCCTGCAAATGCTGGGGACCTTAAAGACAGTGGTGTGAGACACTCCATTAAAATACAATTTAATACAAGATGGTCTTGGAACAGCACGTTATGGAAAAATCAGTTTTACAAAAATAAGTCTGATGCTACATTTAGCTTGTCAGTTTCCCTTTAATATACAGAACACACACAAACAGAGGATGCAACCCCCAATCACCCTCACAGCTTTTCATCTTCCCAAAAGATCAGCCCTCAAGCTGCGGCTGAAAACAAACAATTTCTGGCCAATATATAACCACTAAATGCAGGTGTCTAAGATTTGAAAAGAACACTGGGCTTTAATATAGTTTGACACATTTTCTTGTTCGCAGAAATAGGTTATCATTTTGCATGCAGTAAACCTTTTATTAGTAGCTAACATTAACAGTAGTTAAGATTTAATATAAGCAAGAAATATTTTTGCATGAATCTAGGTGGCAGTAATTTAAGGATATAGATATTTCCCATAGAGCAGCAGTATCTCATATCATCTATATTTGTTTTTATTTTTTATTCTCAAGGAACTTCACCCTTGCCAAGCAAGCATGTTGATTTATGTTGTATTGATAGGCACTGACACCTGCATGCAGAACTGCCTGAGCTTACCTCGTAAACGCAAAAGGATTTAAGGTAAGATACAACTAAAGTTATATTTAGCATTGGTTTTGTCTGCAAGTTCAGTAAATCATTCATTTCTTCAGATCAGATCAAGACTGTTACTTTTCTAAAAAATATGATTTAGCTGAACCCTAGTCATGCTTCAGAAAAACACTGATAACTTGGTGAAGTTTAGCCTAACCTCTTGTATGTTACAGACTATTAAATCACCTAATAGATACCTCTGGTGTTAAAATACATGAATTTCAAGAATTTTATTGCAGTCACAGTTTAAATACATAGCTCCCAAGAATGAGGCTTTTATTCCGATGTTGGTTTTTTTATTCACACATACAAAAAAGTATCTTTTTTACAAAAATATAGAAAGTATACACAATTCATATTACATTTGGTCCTAATAAAAATGTTTGTTATCACATTTTCAAATAGGAAAAATATTTACTATTTCTTTCCATTGTCATACATCCTGGTACCCAACAGTTCAGAAGTCTCAGAAGGTGGATGGGGCCATAGCTGCCCTACACATTTTTTCCACCTTAGCTCTCTGTACATCCTTATGTGATATTTTATATAGTTTTGATAGGGCAAATGTATCCATCACATGCTCTCTTCTTTAGTGGCTGAGAAGGTGAGAGTTAAGCCCTATCTTAACTAGATCAGCACAAAATGAGAAACCTTACACGTGGCAGCCGCACCATACTTCATTACATTCATCAAAATCAGTAACGCCGGCAAAGCTGGCGTACCCGTACACAGACAGCTAATGCCGTGTGCTTGCAAAATGTGTGCCAATGTATCATCACAAAATGCTGCTGTTGCCGACCTATGCGGCGGTGCCAGTTCCTGGCCCTCCCCTCGTCTTTAACAGAAACTCGGCCTGAAGCTTGCAGATGGGTGCTGTTATTCCGGTACAGCCGCATCCACTCACAGGGACTGTTAATTCAGTTCGCAGACACACGCACACGGCAGGCGACAAATGCGAGTGACACCAGCATTACTCGGGCTCCTGGGCAACTTCAAGGGACGGGCGGCCCGCCCGAAGCAGCGCGCCCCGTTCCCTGTGCCAGCCCGGGAGGCGGCTCGGCGCTGACCGGCGAGGGGGGCACCGGCACCGGGACCGGCCCGGGGGGACCGGGAGGCAGCGCCCCGGGGCGCGGCAGCCGCGGAGCCTCCCCCGGCCCTGCCCGCGCTGACGGCCGGCCCGAGCGCCGCGGCCCCGCGGCCGAATCCGCCCCGCCGCTGCCCGGCGCCGGAGGGCCGGAGGGCCGGACGGGGGGAGGGAGCCAGCACCCACCCGATGCCGGCGGGGCCGCCGCGGGGAGCGGAGCGGAGCTGCCCTGCGGAGCCGGGCCTCCCGTCCCGTCCCGTCCCGTCCCGGTCCCGGTCCCGGTCCCGGTCCCGCCGTACCTTGCTGAACACCTCCAGGTCGTCCTCCTCGTCGTCCAACTCCAGCACCTCGGCGGGGGCGCCCAGCAGCGGCGCCCGGGCCGCGCCGGGGGGGATGGCGGGGAGCTCGGCCCCGATCCCTCCCCCGGCGGGGGGGAGCGGCGGCGGCCCCGGTACCCGGCCCTCTGCCTCCATCCTCGCCGCGAGCGCGGGCGGCCGCCCCGCCGGAGCCGCTCCCCGGGGCACCGCAATTGGCCGCCCGCCGCTCCCCCGGCCCCGCCCGCGGACCGCCCTCGGACCGGCCCCGGCCCCGGCCCCGGCCCCGGCCCCGGCCCCGGGGCGCGCCCAGTGCGCAGGAGTGGAAGCGGCGGCGGCTGCGGGAGGCCCCGCCGGGACGGGGCGGGACGGGGCCGGGGACCGGGGCCTCTCGGCGGAGGCCGGTTGCGGGGCGGAGGGGGCGGTCCCTCCTCAAAACGCCCGTAAACGTCTCCGTGGGGGCGGGGGGGGGCTGCCCGCGGTTAGCCGAGCGCCTGGCGAATGCTTGTGGGAACTACGGCCTCTGAGCTGGGGCGCTGCGAAACAGCGAGTCTTGTCCGTGAGAGCTCAGGAGAAACGGGCAGCTCGGGGTTTATTTCCTGGGAAGCCCCCGCCAGACCCGGCAGGGACTGGCCGCCCAGGCTTCTTTCTTCTGCTTCCAAGTCTGCCTAGCTGGTGGGTGCAAACATACATCCCAGGCGGAAAATACGCCTTGCTTCTTGCCTCGTGTGCCTCGGACAGCCTTTCTGTTGTTCGTAGCTGGAGGCTTACTTGTTTGCTCTTGACCTTGAGGTCTGGTCTGCTCTCTGATGTTGAGGCCAGAGATCGCTTTGGGGTCAGAGGTTTACTTGCAAGATAGTATTGGCACCATGTTACATCTGGAAATAGGTTTGTGTGGGAAATAATCAACCATTTATAAATGGTGAAGCTGCAATAAGTTCAAACATCAGAACTGAGGGATTGTGAAGCTGCCTGAGTTCCTTAGCTCTTCCCTTTGAGCATCCCCATTACTGGCTGTCATCAGTGCAGGGACTGCATGTTTTCCCCACAGCCTCTCCCTCATCCTATGCAGGGTAATTCCTTGAAAGCAAATAAGATGGAACAGGGGCAGTGGTGCTTGTTGGGGGAGCTCAGGACACCTGGGAGGTGAGCAGGCAGGTTGAGGGCAAGAAGGGTTGGCGCAGCAGTTCCTGCACTGAACGCAGGAGTTCCTCTGTGCTGCTGGGCAGGTCAGACCCGCCGTGTGGAACAGTGCTCTTTCTACAGGCTCAGTTTGAAATATATGAAGTCAATGGGATCTTTGTTAATGTTGGCCTCAAAAGTCCTAGACTGGTACTTAAACAGGCAGATGTGGCATAATTTTTCTTTACCTTTGTTCCCTAGCTGTCAAATTAGAAAAGGCAAAAGCCATAATCATATGAAAATACTTCGAAAGCCATTCATTCATGAAACACTCTTAGCAACTGATGAGGAAATTCACTTCATATTTTATGCTTTTCAATGAACTCTTGAGCCACAACTTTAAAGAGAGAGATAAGAATGAACACCGAATATTCACAGAACTATGCAAAGCAAAAATGAGTATGTCTATGTAATTCAAGAATGTACGGTCAGACATCTTGATCTTTGAAGATAAAAGCCCACAAGAGCCTACAACTGAGAGGGACCGGCGCTGCTTGTGGGGTCAGGACAGGGCTCGGTGCCCAGGAGCCCTCACACCTCAGCGGGCGGCTGCAGCCATGGTCTGCGCTCTGCTGCGGGCCGGGGGCGGCAGGCTGTGCTGGGCTCGGGTACTGCTGAGGTAAAGCTGGTGCTTTCTGTAGCTTTCAAGTAACGGCGGGCCCTGGGGTGAGGACCTCGGTTCCTGCCTGTCAGCCCAGCCCGTGGCTGGGCCTTGGGCTTTGTCCCGTGCTGCTCAACGAGCCTGGTCCCTGTGGCGGGGCGGACGCTTCTCACCCAGCACCAAACACGGCTCTGCCCACCTCTGTGCCTCACAGCACCTTCCCACTCCTCTCGCTGCTCCTACTTTATCCTCGGGTGCCTCGTGTACCAGATCCCAACAGGAAATGCGTAACGTAGAATACCCTGAGTTGGAAGGGGCCCACAAGCATCAGTGAGTCCAACGGGACCACCCCAAAATCAAACCTTATGTCTTTCCTACGCTTTCTAACTCACCCTTCGTACAAAAGCGGTTAGAGTAGCTAGGTTGTCTTCTGCCTGCTGCTCTGTATAGGTGACAGATGAGCATTGTTTCCTGTTTGGTTTTGGTTTTATTTCACTGTTTTGAAGTGCTAGAGGCATACAGGGTTTCTGAATGAAGTACCTACAGCCTGCATAATGCCTATTGTATTATGTGTTTGAATTTAAATTCAGGTGTTACACTTGTGAAGCAATAACTGAGAAAAAGGAAAGTTACTGAGAATCAGAATACCAGACACCACGCATTAGAGATGATAAATAAGGGACAGCCAGTCACAGAATGTATAAAACTGATGTACTGTAGTCTTGAATACTAAGGCTGTCATCTCTATCATATTAATTTTTTGAAGTTTTACCGTTCTCCTGCATTCTTTATTTCTGTTTGAGAGAAATCTCAGAAGATACTTTAATTGGACTTTTTTTTTCTTATTATAGCTTTTTATTATCTCATTAATCAATCTTAACAAGACATTTTTGATTGCTCACTGGCAGTGCTTATCTTTCTGTGTTTTATATTTGAAGTACCAATCTGTGAGGAAAAGTTATTCATTGTCCTTTGCTCTATGAAAAAAGGCATTACCTTTATCAGTTACTTGGAGTTTTAATCACTGCTAAAACAAAGTAGAAAGCCATTCTGCCACCCCTTCCCCCGCCCTCCATCCCAGCTGTCTCTAATCTAATGAAAGGGCCGAGGGAATAAATTGCCACTTAGGGACACCTGCCCTTCCCCACCAAGCCACAGTTACCAGCTCCTCTGTGCCCTGCAGTATTTAACAACAAGAACCTTTTACAGACTCAAGAATTTGTTGCTGATTTTCTGGTGTAGGACCAGTGACAATTTTAAACAGTGAAACAGTTGTGCTGTTCAGAGATGTAGGTCACATAAATACTACATTCAACAGAGGGGATTTACAGGTACTGTTATTTCGAAAGTGCATTGCTGCAGATCTTGCTTATTATTAATTTCAGTGTGTGTGTGTGCACGTGTATGCCAGGAGGCTGCGTGTTTCGTGAGCGCCTGGGATTTACACATTTAACCACAAATATCCTTCCCTGAACATACGGAATTATATCTTGGCAACAATCAAGGGCCAATATGTCAGTTTTCATGCCATGAGTATCATTGCCCTACTTAAAGAAATAGATATTGCATTGAGTCAATAGTGAACAATATTTTTGGAAGGAAATGTTAATATTTTGTAAAATATGGTGTTGTCTAAGTAACTGTTCAGTTGTCATGAAATGCTGTGAAACGTTCAGTTGTTTCAGGCTCTCCTACTCGGGAACACTGAGTGGAGCATTCACATATGCCAGGGCTGAGCTGCAATTGCCTCCAACGTTTATTTATTCTCTTAAACCCAAAAAGCTATTTTGTATTACAAAAATGTCACTATTATTCCTACTTGTATTTTCCCTCTTTCTTGGTAAGAGCGTTGATCCTAGCCAGTAATCCCTACCAGAGTTGCTTTTTCTTGAACAAATTAAATTTACAAACACCGAAGCAGAACCGAGCTATTCCTTCGCTCTCATGTGCAGGCTGCATGTGATCCCTTTAGGCCACAATACCACTTTGAATGCTTGATGTTGACTTGTCAAGTTTCACCAACTGCACGGTGATATGGACAGGATTAAATCTTGTTTTATTTCATCTCCTCCCTAGCCAGGCAGTCGGGGGGTATGGAGGGTTCATGGTGTTTTACTCTGTTCCACCACTGAAGTGCAAATAATAAGCATATTAGTAAATCTGCTGACATTCAGCACCTTGACGCAAATGAGCAGGTTTTTCTAGGTCTGAAATGCATTGTCAAGTGGAATTCTTGTCAGGGTTGTCTCATGTATAAGCAGAAGTCATTACATTTACACCCAGAAGATATTTCGATGGTGAATTAAGGGCTGACCTTCGTATCATACTGTTTATTAGCGCAAGCTTTATAGAAAGCTCCATATAATGGCTCAAAATAAGGTTAACTATTTGTGTGCTGTGCCTAAAATGGCCACGGAGTCAGAGCATGAGAGCTTTCAGATAAATTGTCAGATGCTTAGCTTTTCAGCTTTTTTGCCTGTTATGTTTTGGTTGGAAGGTAACTGTTAGGCTCCTCTCTTGTTTTTATTATTATTGTTGATGTTACTATGTTAAGAATAGAAGGTGCTTTAATTGGCATATTTTAAAACGTTGCATCTGCCAATGGATAACTGCCAAGCTTATTTTTTTTCAGAGACTATCAGACTGTCTTCATTTTCTGACTGCCCAAAGGAAATTACAGTATACCGTACTCAGAATCACGTTACCTTTTTTTATAGCTGCAGATCATTTTTATGACATTGTAGATGTACAAAGCTCTGATCAATATCTAGAGACTTGCTATCCTTTTAAGTTATGTGACTGCCAAATTTTAGACATAAAAATATTCCAGGTAAAGCATTTTTGGGTTTCATAAGTTTCACCACATCTAAAAACAGTTGCTGAGGTTCATGGGATATGAAAGCATTGATTTGGTTTTTTTGGTAATACTTTGAACTGTTGTGAGATAGTGTCCATCTGTTCTGATTTTGCATTGTCCCTTCTGTTGAAGGAATAGTTTAATGTTTCCAAATAATTGCTGTTTGTCTCATTTTTTGATGAATAGTATGTTTAGCAATCTATGTTGTATGGCAATATATGAGTATCTCTGAATCCAAAAGTATCCAAGAAATATATTAATATTTAACATACCTCTAAAGGTTTATCCAATTAATTTGGTATACGAACCTGAGTTCTTTCTAATCTTACTTTTCCTGATATATAGTTTGGGAACTCTGGCTTCAGGTGAAAGGGAAGAGATTAATATGGGACCTCTGTTTAACTTATTTATGACTAGGTGTGGTTCTGTTTGCTAAATAACTGAAATGAAATGAGAGTGATATGAATGTTACTTATTTACAGATGTTTGTTTATAAATAAAGAATTAAGTATTTCAGCTGCTGCAATGTAATCCACATGCTCTGCAAGTGCTCTGCAAACCTGTGTGTTTCATGACGAGAATCCCCTGTCCTGCAAACAGGCTGAGCAAATTAATCTGGGTGTTGTGCCATGGGGGTCACTAAACCTAATGAAATGTTGAAAATAAGGTCCGTAACTGGAGTGGGGCTTTTTTGCCAGGTATATATAGAGAAGGTACTGCATGTTTTGACTGGAGTCTCGTCACCTAGAAATGTAGAACAGAATTCAGCCAGCCAGCGCAGGCTTGTGCCACCGTCAGAGCGGGCTGGCGGCCGTGGTTCGGTGTGCGCAGAGCCATGCAGCTCCTCACGCAGTGCCTGCGGCGCCTCACAGCCCTTCGAATGGCACTGCACGCCTGTGCTTACACAGCTACATCCTGCGCACGGTATCCCATATTATCCTGAATTATCAGTTGAATGCCAAATGTTAGGTAATCACTCCAGCTGCAAGGACACACTGGTCCAGGTATTTCCTCATGCTTGGCTTTACTTGTATTTCTCTTGTATTGTGGTGAACCCAAGCTGGTTTGTTCCACTTATTGCCTCTGTTATGTGTTTGAAAACAGAATAAAGCAGATTCAACAAAATGTAGGTTCAGCAAATAAATGAAGAAATAGGAGACTCTGTTGTGTACTGGGACATTTTAAAAGGTATAGGACAAGTAAGTCAGAACCTGCAGGACTCCTTATAGAGAATATGCATTGAGAGTACTTCAGAGAAGAAGCACAACTACTGGAAGGAGAGAAAAGTTTCTGCTCATACGTCTAACAAAATCATCATGGCAAAGGAATTAAAATAATTCACAGCTTTCATGTACAAAATCAGTTACTGAAATACTGTTAGGACTGAAGGAAACTGAGGATATCCAGATGTGGTGCAGTCACTTTAAGATTAATTTACTGTATTAAGCTTAACCCTGAGTGGTCATTTCTTTGACCTCCTAGGTACAGTGCTGGTCATTATTTCGAGGATTATTAGTCTTTACAGAATCACTTTTATAAAGATTTATGAACCTTTATTGTTCACACACAGTTTCAGTCACCCTAAAAAACTTTCCCAAAGGGAGCTGGCATGTATGTGAGCCTTCTAAACTAGTCCAGGATCTACATCATGGTTGAATTAACCCTCATTCATGATGTTTTAACACATTCTTTGAGACAGAATCTGTGTGTGTTTTTTGTCTTAGTTTGTTGCTACTGGGATGAGTAAGAAGAAAGTTTTTATATGAATGTTTTTTTAGTCCTTAAATTTTGACCTGAAATGTTGACCATAAAATTAGGATCTACATGGACCCCCTTAACAGTGCAGTACTTACCAATAGAAAACGATATGTATATAGAGTCATTCATAAAGCATGTGGAAAATATGTTCTACAGCTAATCCTGCCGCACAGTTTCATTTTTATCTTGTGCCACTGAGCTCTTCTCTTCCATAAAACTGAGTGGTATATTAATTGTGAAGGACAGTAGCTCAGAGTCATTCAAGCTAAAAAATATCCCTTTTTGTTCTACAGAGATCATAAAAAAAAAAGAAAAAGTAGTAATGCAGAAATAAAAGTATGATCCTGGATAGTGGATTATGACCCAGAGGAAGGAATGTGAACGATGCAGCTGCAGAGAGGAATTTTAAGTGATGTATGTGAAACTGCCAAAATGAAAATTGCAGCCGAAGGAAGTGAGCCAGCAGTCTAACCACAATCAATATGCAGGTTAAGTAAACAATTACAGCCTGCCAGGGGAACTGCAGTGTCTTCAGGTGTAAATTCTGAATTTACTTCATGGATACCTTTCTTGCTATTTACAAAGAGTGTAATGGATCTATCTTTTTATTTATTTATTTTGCAAGCCAAAAGACAAAGGCTGCTGTTGGTTTACTTTCAGTCCTTGCAAACAAATGATGCAAGTTAGTTAATAGTTGAGGCTGTTTTAAAAATCTGAAAACTGGTGAAATTATGAAGTGACCAAAAGGACAACTTATGCTATCAGACAATGGTTAGGGAAGGAGGCATAGGAATAAGTAAAAAATGTAAAGGGGTAATATTTTTTGTGAATGCTGAGCTTGCCCAATATAGAAGACGACAACCCTACAATGGAAACAGTTGTGTTTTCAACATTTTAGGATAGTTTCCTTATCAAATATTAATGTGTGGAAAAGCCCTTGTGTGATAACTTGGCAGTTGATCTACCAGAAGATACTTCTGCTCCTTACAAGGTTTGCTATAAAGTTGCTAAATAG